>NC_139816.1:15224255-15824255 GCF_963457635.1 Microchirus variegatus
ACAATAGCGTAGAGAATGCATTTAATTAACTGGTGCACTTCCAATGCATTTTCCAATTTTGTTTGATTGTTTTTTGCAAAAGGATATTTGGACTTATTAACAAACACTGTGTGAGATGATGATGATTATGATGATGATGAGGCGGACATTTGTTTTTGTTGTTATAAGTTACAGCACATTAAGTCAAACAAACAGGTGAGCTGTTTCTCAATACTGTGAGGTCTCAGCCTTACTATGTAAAACTGCCTTTTGAGCAATTTATGCTGTGATTTGGTGATATACAAATACTATACTACTATATTAAAGAATGGGCCAATTATATGACAGAAACAGCCTTGTATAAATTCATGTTGATAATTATGACTAGTCTTAAGGCCCTGGAATGTAAATGTTGCTCTGTCCTGTTATACACGTTTTATTTATTTACTTTCTTAACTTATTCTATTTCTTTGTTTAAAAATATTAATTTGCTGCACAGTGAATGTAGTACCTCGTCTTGTGGCCTCTCTGGTATGAATCTCTTTTTGCTCTGGGGGACGATGTAAGATTTAAAGGCGCCATATGTAAGAATGTGGCCAAAAACGGTTACTACACTCAAATTCAAAATACAGAGGTCTTCTAGGTTTCGTTTCCTCCGCCATTGTAGCTCAGACGTAACTGGTAACCCGTGGTTGCTCGGCAGCAATGACTGGTAGACGGCGGTAGGTGGTGCCACATGCCAAAACATGATTTCAAAACATAAACATGATTTGCAGTCTGCAAAAGATTTTTTTTAATGCAAATATTTTGGCTGTACTGTTGTTGTTAGTGAGTTCAGTATGTTATATGAACATTATTATTCCCCAGTCTCTGTGATATATAAGGAGGGTTTTATGGCCAGTTGCTTTAGATTTATTACATAATGCACCTTTAACATGTCATGTTCCAACCCCATTGAAACCCAATAAACATTTGAAATTCCTAAAACCTATTAACTTACACTAATAATATGTAAGAACAAGTACGAGTCAGGTACCAAACGCATCAAAGTTCCCGTCATACTTTACTTGAAGGTGCTGCAAGAACACGGTGTTCAGTGATCGGCTGTACTGCAACCGTGTCTAACTAATCACCACTTCTCCCTCTTCCTCATGCTCCCCGTCTGCTTCTCCACACTCACTCGCTCTCCCCATCACTTCATCTTCCCGCCTTTCCAGCGCTAATTGCAGACAAGTGGACCAGCTGAGGAGCGAAAAGTTGGAAAATCAGGGACAAGCCCATTACCGCTTTATTGGGGGAACTAAAAGAGTTAGCTTTATACGACTGGATCCAAACCGCGTCAATCACATTGGGAAAATTGGATTCCTGAATGAGGAAATCCCATGAGGGAGGTTAGACTGTCCATCTGAATCAGTGGTAGACACCTCTTCTTCTCCTCCTCTCCGCTCCTGCTCTCCGTCACTCTTTCTCTCCACCGAGGGGCTGTGTGTGGCAAGGTTCTGTTCTCACTTTAGTGAACCAATAGGGACATAATAAGTATTGATTAAGCTATTAGCCAACATTACCCAGGCACTGGCAGAGGCTGTGTTTAGAATCAGCACCTCAGGAGTCCGTCACACCGTGTCACACACACACACACACACAGGTATAGACACAGATTTGAAAAGCTGATTGGGTGTGCAGTTGGGTTAGTTAGTGAGGCGACTAAACTACTATTCTCTTATCCATTTCCCTTTGCCAATTCCCCACCTCTCTATCTAGCTCTGTAACTGAACTCCAATCAAGTGAGGACACGGTGCAGAATACATGGTGTTTCATTGAGGTGTGAGTACAGCACACGCACGCACACACACACACACACACACACACGCAGACACACACAGACACGTGGGGAATCAGATAAAAGAGGCTTGATTACAAAGGACAAGGTCATAGTGAGGACTGACACGGGTTGGAGCCAAGCTATCAGAGTCAAGCATCAAGCAAACACCTACAAGTGCACGGACACACACACACACACACACACACACATGCACACACACAACAAATTCACATTTTCAACAAGGCTTAGAAAGTAGAGGATCAGGGAGCTTTTGGATGAAGAAGACAATATTTGGATCCTGTGCGAGTGTGTGTGTGTAGTCTAAAAGAAGATTTTCACTTATCACTGTGACTGTGTTCAACTCCACTTTAACGGATAAAGACACACACAGCGAATAAAGTTTGCTGCCACCATAGTTTGAATGTCTTCTCCAAGATGTTGTCTGATTGAGTGACTTCTAATACATTGTCGGGACAAATTACCTCCACCGCGGTGATGCAGGGACCTCTTGGTGAACGGGAGAGGACACGAAAAGTATTAATCTGGAATTTTTCAGAAACCAACACTCCATTCTCAGGCCCTCGGGCTGTGTCACTTCCCACCCACACTTATACACACAAACACACTCACATTACCTTTAGTCTTTCTCTTTCTCTCTCTGCCACTCCCTATCCCTCTGTCCCTCTTTCCCCCTGATGCAGGAAGAAATTCTGTAGCATTGCAATTACCTAAGTCTTTTATCAGTCATTTCAAAGGAGGAAAATTAGACCAATTGTGTCAGGATGGTCATATGGGCAGAAATTGCACACTTAGTGGGTGCACTTACGCCTGTGACTCTGCTTCGTGCAATGATGTGGCCCATTGTTAAGGCACGATGCCTTCGAAGCCACTGATTGAGAGCAGATGCAACTTCCAGCCCCACCCCTCTCTCGCCACCCCCCCAAAAAATATTCTCCCTCCTGCTCTACCTTAACAGATAAACCCCCACCAACAAACTGAAGTCTTTGTCTTATTCTAATTGAATATGAAAGACAACAGCGCTTTGTGTGGCACAACCTATCATTGAAAGTTGAGTTCCACCTGCCCACCCTCCCTGCCTCATCTCATTCCCTCCTCCTCCACCACTTCCTGCTTATCCCCCTTGTCAACTTCTGCCTTATGGATGCTGATGGTTCTAGTTATATTTTGATTATTGATTTGCCTCTCAGTATATCACAGATGAGTAACGATAATGATGACAAGTCCACTATTCAGTCCAGAATATCAGCAGCTGCTAAGATTTGACATTTTTCTCGTAATTTATTTGATATATTACAAAGGAAGTCATCCGAATCCCAATCAATCAACGGGAAGGTACAATATATGCTGGTCAAATGCTTACTAAGTGAACACGGTGACTGATTCTATGTTAAAGCACTCCTGGTCCGACCCAACCTCAGAACATGATAGGCCACTCAGCTAACCAGTGGAGCCTCCATGTAACAGTAACACTGTCGGCTCACCGGGATCTTTCCCTAAATGCTAACTAGATTCAGGCAGTGAATCCTAGCAGTAAATGGTAAGTCTATGGCTTAATCGTCGACTCTAGCCCCTTCACACTGCGGGGAGCTGCCAGGCCTCTCTATTCCCACTCCACTGGCCACACATCTCCACTCAATCTGTCTTAGCATATTGATTTCCCAGCTGTCTCATTGGTTCCTAACATAATTATGGCTGGCTGGGCTAGGGGCACAGGCACAGGGCTAATACATTTACACCAGGCCCCATCAGCACAGGCTTATATTCATGTCATTGGGAGAGGCAGGAGATTGGATGCCCCTAAAAGGAAGATCTACTTAGAGAATTTGGGGGGCTTTGCTCTAATGAAAAAGGGAATTAGTGGGCTCAACCTCTGCCACATTGCAGGATCAATAGCAAAGTCCACAAAAATATTCACTGGAAAAGAATATGAAGTAAAATGACACATCTGCTAATAAAGATGTGATATTTTTTAGGGTTTTTTTGTGCTGTTTTTTTTGCAGTATTAAACTTTATATTAGACATTTTGTGTGGTCAAAGGTTCCCGGTGTGCATGAACATCCAGTTGGTTTGTAGGTAAAATTTTGGTTGCGCAATTGAGCATAATTATTTTATCTAAGTGCACAATCCACCTGTGTGTATGAACTGTTGTTTTCATTACCCAACAAGGAGCCTTTTTGCATCTATATCATGAGTGGGGTATGTTCTAAAAGGCCATAATTTTTGCCATGTTTTTACAAAAGCCTACATTGGACAAACACAAATATCCTTTAGGTTTCGATGCTCACTGAAGGCCACACATGCTCTCCAACACACTTGAAAAGATGGGGTGAGATGAGATAAGTTGCAACAAAAATAAATATTGCTACATTTGACACACTGTAACTTTAAATATAAAGAGATGCAGAATCTTTTTCAGTAAACACACTGGGTGACTGCTAAATTACCTCCGATGCCACTTTTTTTTTTGTCCCTTTCCAGAACCTATCAGTGCATCACATCTTTACAACCTCCTGTGTCTTTTTTTTTATTCCACACACAGGATAAGGCAGGAGAAAGGGTAAAAAAAAAAAAAAACTTAAGGAAGGGGGGGGGGGGGGGGGGGGGGGGGGGGGGTGGGGGAGAAAAGAAGGTCACAGTCTATCTATTTCGCTGTGCCTAATTGTTGTCAGAAGCTGACCTAAAACGCAGAGACAGTATTTTTCAAAGTCAAGGATGAAGTAGAGGAGGGGTGGGCAATTCATCACGCTACCCTTCCTCCTCCGTCCACAGTCCAGGACCAGTGAAGGTCTGCTAGTTATTTAATTCCATGGATCAGGCCCTTAATGGCAAACTCCAGCCCCATAAATTAGACATGCACTCAATTAGGATGTCTAGCTTAAGAAGCAGTCGCAGGTATGATACTGACATGTAAGGTCAACTGAGCTTTCTCAGATCTATTGCAATTAATGATCATTAGCAGAAAAAAAGCCTTGATGGCTTGAGCTGGGACATGTCAGCACCTTACAGGTTGTTGTAATAGATGCGGTTACATGATACAGATCATGCTCTGCGTGTGAGCACATTTTTATTTAACGATGACAAACAGATTGCAGTTGGCTGAAGTGGGAATCAATTTATGATTCAAGCCAGCAGTTTCAAAACTTTTTCTGATGACATTATAAATGTGTTTTATACAACATAAATATGTTATGGCACTTTAATTATGCTTGGCTTTAATTTAGCCTTTTGCACTAAAATGACCTCACATATGTGTGGTAGTTAAGTCAACATTATTGGTCACTTTAGCTTTTGCTTACATTGACCAGCCCAACAATACATTGATAATCTTAATAAACAGTGGGCAGGTACCTGCTTCTTCCTCGCTAATCTCCACCAACCCCTCATCTTGTCCCATATCTCTTCCCGTCCCGAAGCTGCAGAGCTTTGATTGATGCTCTTCTTTCATATCCATTTGTCAGTGAAGAAAGTACACGGGGTCAACTGGTAATTACTTTTACTTACTTCACTGGAATGATCTTGCAAGGAAAATAAAAAATATATCACGATACCTCACTTTGACTTGCATTTCAGCTCCTGATACAAACTGAATTGAAAAGGAAAACACGTTGAAAGAGAGTCTGACACAGGGTGTGGTCGTGGTCTACACACAGTCTGGTAGTCTCTGGTTGAATGCATCACAAGTTGGCATAACTGTGTATTCAGTTTGATGACTTAACCAATCAACCACCATGTTAAACATAGAATCTGACAAGATCATTGACCCCCCCACCACACACAAGCAATCATAGGATCTTGGCAAAGAGATTACATACATAAAAAAATATCAAGGCCTGAATACGAGGGGGTCTGTATCTGGGAGACGCCTGACGACAGGTACAGATCACTGATTCCAACAATCAGCAAGGACAAAATTCGCCTAATCACTTGAGTAGTTGCAAAAATAATAACCTTGATCAAATTCCTGACACAAATATATAATCAAATGTACACTTTAATACAATAAATACACGATATACATACACTACAATGCATGCATAAATAAAGCAGTGGCGATGACTGTTCCTACATAGGTATTAAGTGTGTTGTCAGCGTGTGGTAAAATAAATTACTGGGTGGTGCTGTGATCAGCAGGACAGTGAATTGTTATTTGAAGCACAATAACATATTCACGTGACATGTTTTAATCGCTCTAATGGCTCTAAATTGTGTACATTTGGTTCTTTGTTTCCATTGTTTATCATAAGGGTCCCCATTTTCCCCCTCACACACCATAGCAACAACTAGTGGTTCAGGTTTCTTACCGACAAAATGTTTGCGACTGAATGAACAATGCAGCGCAGCTAAGTAATCAGTTCGTTGCGTTTTGATTGCCGTCGCCGATCACTCGTAATTGTGTTTTGTTTGTGAAGGCGACACTAAGGTTCTCTTTTTTCTTTGCCAAATATGTATTTATTTATTTATATATATATCTTTCTCTCTCTCTCTCTTGTCTCTGTGGCATTTTGGACAATCCTGAGCATTTGCTGACAGTTATTTTGGCTTCTGGCAGCGCAGACATTGACTGTCAACGGGACGTCTCCTTTTTTTTTTTTTCATTCCGTTCTTCTGTCCTGAGAGATGCCGCTGAATGCAAGTCAGCCTTTCCTCCCTGGAGGGCGGGCGGGCGGTGGGTGAGTGGGTGGGGGGCAGTGGTAGTGACGGGTGGGTGCGCAGACAGGCAGGGTGGTGAAAAGAGGCTGGGGGAGTGAATGGTCTCATTCTCTCTATTGTGTGTTTAGCTGTACAGTTCTTTATTTGTGTGTGTGTGCTTTCGAGGGTTATTCAGGGAGACACTCTCCTGACCGTCCGATCAGCATTCATTCTCACATTCCTGCACTTCCTCTGCCTGGAAGCCAGTTGTTTCTGCGAATCTAACAAACATAGTAACTACATATGTATCTAAAAATGAATTCAAACACTGTAAATGTACCAATACTACATTCATGTTCACAGGGAATCTGCACCAAAGCTCAAAGCAAAATTAAAAGTAGTCATGTTGCCTGTGTGTGTGTGTGTGTGTCAGTTGTGTGGCCTGTGTGAGTGTATGTTCTCGTTTGTGTGGGCATAATTGGGATGTTGTGTGTCAGGGGAACACTAACAGTATTTTTTTTTTTTCCTGTGCAAGCCAGCCAGTCAGAAACCATAATGGGTGTTTTTGCTTGGTGAAAGCCTCAAAGCAGAGGTCCAGTGTGTTTTGATAAAGGGAATGTGCATGCCATTGAGTGAACCCCGCATTGATGCTCGGATAAAACACATGATCAATAAAATAAACAGTACATCACCTCTATTAGTGACACAACACCAGAATCAAGGTATGTGGAAATGGGGCCGACAGCGCTGCCTTGGTCTCACATTTTTAGGCAGAATTAGAGGGTGTGTATTGAATCTGTGTGATTACTGAATACAAAGTAACAGGGATCCAGGCATGGCTGAAAAATATACTAACAAATAACAAGTGAGCCGTGCTGCTGCTGCTGCTAGTGATGCCGGCTGAAAACACATTTTATTGATGATTTAGTTTTACACAAGATTTGATTTGAAACAGGAAGTTAACATAAAACGGCTGATTGGAGAAAGTTGTCAACATCTGCCTAAAACAGAGTAGAAAAAGCCTCCGACTAAAGCCCAAACAACTTGTACTTAATGCGGATACTAAAAGCCCTGAGAGTGGAGTTCCTCACTCAGCCAAATTGATTTCTGTTTGCTCTCTTTCTGTTTACAAGGTGTGCAGATTAATTTGCAACATGCCCCAACACATCCACATCTAAAACTCCTTCCCCCTAAATCAAGGCAGCTTTTTCTGAAAGCAGCGGAGATGAAATAATGACAGCGATTAGATTACTATTCTTAAGAATCCATTAGTCAAAAATGACACCCAGGAAATCACACAGTGCATTCTACCATAATGCAATAAGGTGCCAATTATAACACTCATGTGGAATAAGTGGGCTCCTCTCCCACTGTTGGCTGAGAAGAACACAAATCATCATTACCGTGTATTTCTTAATGCTACAGCACTGAGAGGCATTAAGAACAGACTAATAAGTTTAGCCCTTGCAAACAGAGTGCCACTATATGCTCCATTTTCTCAATCATTTCCTTTCCTCTTTGCATCAGCTTTTTGGACCTGTATGCTTGTCGTGTTGTTGTATTAGCATTGTATCTTGTTTTCCAGCCCGTCTGTCCTTCTGATTGTCCTTCCATTTGTCTTCTACTAGTCTCCTGCCTCTCAAGGCCCAAATAGTTGTCACCTAACAAACCCAGATATCAAGTGAGTACATCTCTGGACACTGACCTTCAAGCTTTTGCCCATAACAAATTTCACTCTGGAGCATGTCGTGTAAAAGCAGTGGTGCATCTCACCCTAAAAGCTGTGCAAAATTTCAGTTTTTAAAATTAAGTGGGATGTATCCATTATTCCTAACCTTTCTAACATCCCCAAAGCACAAACAAAACAAATCAACAAAGCTGAAGCTGAGGCATCAAATATTCACTAAACATTCAGTGTTGGGACAACGCTAATTCCAAAGCTGAGAGCCTGCAAAGGGCTGGCAAGCTAATGTAACATTGTTCGACTTTGCCACCGGTGTCTAGTGGTGCTAGTGGGCTGTTAGTTGCCTGCTAGTAGGGAAGGGCATTAACTGCAAAAAAAAAAAAAAAAAATACTGTCGGGCTTGAGCAACTTTTTCAAACTTCACCTCATTGGATGAAAAGACAAAAAGAAGGAAAGAGGGTTTGATGGCAGTAAGGCAAAGCCATGGGGAATCTCAGACGATGATGAAAGCAAACTCTCAAGGAGCCACAAAACACCACACACCCCCTTCCATTACATCAAGGGGCAAGCAAAGAGAATTATAATAACACTGCCTTTTCTTTTTTAATTAATGAAGACTGTTATTTGGCAGGAGGCAGGGCAAGCTGTAAGGAATCTTGCATGATTGGCAAACATCAAACGGAAACGCGCGTGTGTGTGTGTGTGTCTGAGTGCATGCAAACGTGTGTATATGAATGTGTTAGAGCATGCACGTGGATGCTAGGTGTGATATGACTATGTTCTCTGTGTGTGTGTGTGTGTGGTTTTTTTTTGTGTGGGGGTGTGTGTGTGTGTGTTGCGCTGCCTGCCAGGCCAGCTTGTTGGCTCCTGTAAATAAGACGTGCCCATCAGTGGTAAGTGGACTTGGCTGTTTGTCTTTTTGTGTAAGTGAAGCCTCTGCTTTCCTGCATTAATGACTGAAGAGGGGGAAATGAGGAGAGGAAAACATTATTCATACAACACATTACACAAGTTATGGAGACTTTGAGAACTCCCCCCCCCCGTTTCCACTGAAGGTGGTTTTAATAAGGTTCCATGGGAGTTGGTGCTTCAGGGTGTTGACTAAAGGTGTGTATGTGTATCAGTTTCTCTTCCTGTGTGTGTGTGTACATATCACGCATATGTATGTGTGAGGTTGCAGGTATGTGTGTGTGTGTGTGTATCCCGTGTCTGAATGAGTGTGTTCAGTGGTGGGGCAGCACGTGGTATGTATTACACATCAAAGAAAGGTCAGACTCAAACACAGAGCTGGGCTAAAGGTTAGGGCACAGCTCTATATAGAACAGAGAGAGGGATGGGGCTTATCAAAGCTATCACTTGGAGAGAGACTGCTAGAGGTCACCAAACCCTTGACATGACGTACAGATCTAATGTCTTAGCCAAGGATCAATACGACTACACACAGACAAACTAGATAGGCTTAACATCAGTGTAGCCCCCACAAGCCACTAAAACCGGGCACTCACTCACTCAGTCACTCAAATCCACTGCGAGAAATAAAGAAGAAGAAAAAGGGATGTGAAATGAAATGAAGAGAGACAAATAATCAATTAATCAAGAGCAGAGGAATGAATAAAAGAAAGGTTTCTTTGGATGCAAACGAGAGCTGGGAAAAGTGTTTCTTCACAATTTTGAAAATTTGATGGTGATTTTTTTTTCTTCTTTTTTTATCCAAGGGGCGTGCATGCTAAGTGTATGCACAGCATCAGTTGGAATAATGCAATGAATAATAGAGATAAGAAGTGTTGAGAGTTGAGTGTTGCAGTGGATTAATATGCATCAGTTTTGAGTTTTGAAGATGGACGGACAGACAGACGGATGATCGACAGACTGATAGACATTTATTTACCCACTTTTTTCCGGATAATCAGTTGCCTTCGACTGTGCTCGTCTACAGGCTCCACACAAGTGAAATACGCCCTTTGTCAGTTAAAATGGCTACAGCCCCGGAGAAGAGAGGAAGAAAAAAAAGAAGAAGGAGGAGGCATCATCCTTCTTCCTTGTGACTACCGTTCGCCTCTGCGTTCCTGAAAGTGACAGGACGCAGTGTGTGTTTTTGCTTACTCATCAATATTTCAGAGCACTACACATGGAATGCTCCAGTGACTTTGAATATAGGGCCTGTGTGTACACCTCGTCTCTGTTTCTCAGTGAGATGACATCAAGTAACGCATGGTGAAAGTTGAAAAACCAGTGCATCAGCCCCCCCCAATCCCCCCCCCCCCCACACCCATCCCCGTCCCACACACACACACACACACACACGCCTAATATGTGACAGAATTTGTGGAAGATATTGGGGCATTTATTTAACCAAGGAGCAGAAAGAGTGGTAGAAAGAAGTCGTATGGAGGGTACAGGCTTGGTCACGGATGGCCTACACTGTAACGCATTTCCCCCACACACACAGACACACAGAGTCATATTCAAAGCCGCTGAGTTTCACATGCATATTGACTGTAAAATCAACCTGACTGTGGGTATCAATAATATCCATCTTTGAAATACATTTTGTTTTTAAACTGAAGCACAAATGTGTTATTTTGTTTTTGAGGATTCACATTTACACAGCAAAAGTGCTAACATTTTCTTTTCCTTTTTTTTGAAAACAGAACCCCCGCAGGTTTTCAAGAGCACACGTATGTGCGCGTGTGACAGCGAGTGCGTGCGCGCATGCATGTGTTCTCTTGTGTGAGTGTCATTTGAGGCATACAGAGTCCATTTATCAAGGACAAAAGGGGCCCAAAGTGTCAGAGACTAATGGACACGACCCCCCCACACACACCCCCCGTGATCATCCTCAGAAATTAATTAGAAATAACGAATAGACGGTCTTTTTTCACCCCACTCTCATTTATTACAATGGTAATTGCTCTTCCCTCATTGTAGGTTAAGTCTTTAAACACTGTCTTACACCAAGACATGCTCATCCTTGCCATCTATAATTCATGATATACTTTCCACCAAGCAAAGCTGTTAAATATTTAGTGAATCATTGCCTTAAACTTAATCACCCTCTGATAAATGCACATGTTTTTCCGCTCATTCTAACCCTCTTGCTTTCCTCTCCCCAATCAAGAGGATACATGCTCGTAACAAGTTGTATAATCTATTTTTAATTTCTCCGCCAGAAATTAACATAATACAACTTAGCATAATGTATTAATTACAGTACATTGTTAAGTGCTACATTATGTTTCTGTGAAACAAGCTATTAACATTGTACTTCATGAAGTATTAAATCTAATCCATATTTAAAGAATGCTTAAACATTCAGTTTTAGACTGGGTGCTAATGTCTTTTCTAATCAGTCACATCTCCAACAACCAACTCCAAAGAGTTTACATTAATTTACACTTTATCCTGTTTTCTTGTCATACATCATATGTTGTGTTGCAGCATGTGCTGGTGCTCGAGGAAAATACGAAAACACTACGTTATGTCGTCGTGACCTGATGAGGGTTCAGGGTATTCACTGGATAAATGATGATCGTTAACACTTCACATGGACACAATGAATAGTTGGGAGATTATTGCAAACTGTATTATTATAAAATCTTCATTCATCACTTCATAGAGACATATATATATCACAATAAAGTTTCCCCTCAATACTTAAGTGGAATTCAAATATAGAAATTGGTAATTTGGGTTTAAATACTGTTTACTTTTGGACAATGGCTACATGGCAACTGTAGCACGTTGGTATACATTAACAAAAATCGTAATACTTGAAAAAAAAAAAAGCTTCAAGTTTTACAGGGGAACAAAATACATTCTTTGATCAGTTCTAGATAAAGTTAAATATCAGGAACAAACTCCATGCTGTGTCTTTTTCTTTGGAGAGCTCAAGATTGGTTAAATTGTTGGCAAACCAACCTAGCAACAAACTACTTACAGTAAATTAGAATATCGTTATTTCAGCTATTCAACTCAAACAGTGAAACTTGTGTATTATATATATATTCAATACACAGACTGAAGTAGTCTTTGGTTCCTTTAATTGTGATGATTTTGGCTCACATTATCAAGAACCCAAAGTTCAGTATCTCAAAAAATTAGAATATGGTCACTATTGTATCTTTATGGTGTCACATGCCAATCAGCTAAGGTTTCCTGAGCCTTCAAAATGGTCTCTCAGTTTGATTCACAAGGCAAAACATTCATGGGGGAAGACTGGTGATCTGACAGTTGTCCAAAAGACAATCATTGACACCCTTCACAAGGAGGGTAGGCCACAAGCTAGAAGAAGCTGGCTGTTCACAGAGTGCTGTATCCAAGCATGTTAACAGAAAGTTGAGTGGCAGGAAAAAGTGGTGGAAGAAAAAAGATGCACAACCAAACGCGAGAACCGCAGCCTTGAGAGGCTTATCAAGAAAAATTGATTCACGAATTTGGGTGAACTTCACAAGGAATGGACTGAGGCTGGGGTCAAGGCATCAAGAGCCACCACACACAGGCGTGTCAGGGAATTTGGCTACAGTTGTTGAATTCCTCTTGTCAGGCCACTCCTGAACTGAAGACAACGTCAGAGGCGTCCGTCATCTGCAGGTGTTGGGCCACTGTGTTTTTATGAAAACCAATGTCACTGCACCCGTTTACCAAAACGTTTTAGAGCACTTCATGCGTCCTTCTGCTGACTAGCTTTTTGAAGATGCTGATTTCATTTTCCAGCAAGATTTGTCACCTGCCCACACTGCAAGAAGCACCAAAGGTTGGTTAAATGACCATGGTGTTGGTGTGCTTGACTGGACAGCAAACTCAACAGGCTCTATAGGGTATTATCAAGAGGAAAATGAAAAACAAGAGACCAAAAAAATGCAGATGCAGCTGAAGGCCACTGTTAAAGAAACCTGGGCTTCCATACCACCTCATCAGTGCCACAGACTGATCAGAGAGTTTTCTGTCATACTTTTCTCTTTTGACTCGCTCTCACATCTGGCCTGTGGATTAAATTAGTTCTATCGATTGTATCTTTATTTGATATTGAGGAAAAGTTCTCGTCGTGATACATATATCGTCAGTGTATTATCGCCCAGCCCCAGTTTCATACAAAGATCTGATTATAAAGATTATAAAAAGCAGGGGTCTCAAACTCAAATGACCTGGGGGCCACTGAGCGTCTCATTTGATGAGTAGGGGGCTGGTAAAGTGAAAAAAAGATCCAACTTTTTGATGAAAAGATGTCGAAATGATACAATTTGTGATCATATTTAAAATCATTTGAAAATAAAAGTTTTTCTTTTGATATGGAACAATGCATAGGTCACAATATAAATGATGCCTTTAACAAATAATACACAGATCATAACTCATAACTTGATATTAAAATGTGGGCCACATTAAAGTGATTGGGGAGTTTGAGTTCTGTGATCTAAAGATTTTAAATGCAACATGATTATATATAATTTTATATTAGTTACTCCTTTTTTTAAGGAAATTGAAATTACTCGTCAACCAAACCATTTAAACCCCTTTAAAATTATTTCATCAGTAGCTTCTGTAACATGCATAGGGTTCTTTAACATATCATACAAAACATGGCATGTTTCATTCTAAGTGTGTCTCTTTTTTTATTTCGTATTGCCACGTTCTACGCCATCATCACAGTGTGACATAGTTATTACAATTCTGTTATGTGACTCTATACAACGTGACTGCATTACTATTCATAATTAGTCACTATGCACAGATGCTATTGCACTTGCTCTTCTTGAACATAAACATTTCCATAATAGATCACATAGATCATCACAACTGCCTTCCATTTCCCTGCCAATGAGCAGAAAACAATACAATATAAAAGTCATTGTTTTGAATGCATGAGCAGATTAACCACATGGTATCTATAGCGCAATAGCACTTCTAACTTCCTGTTTTGACTTCCTGATTTACATCGTGACTGCTCGTCATTGGTGGCAGAGAGATAATAGGCGGGTACCATAAACAGTCTTTCACATTATCATAAAATCACAGGTGTGAATACATACACATTCTTTCAAGCCCAACTCCCTGTTCTCGAAAGACACAAGTACATCATTTGATTCTAAACATCCTATTTGAATGCACCTTCGTCTCTTCTAGTCATTCCTCCCTCCTTTTGCGTCTCTCTCTCTCTCTCGCTCTCTCTCCTTCTCTCTCTCTCTGAGGCACTCCATCTTCCTGATGTTTAATTCATCGCGCTTTTCCATCATCCTTCCACCTCTCTCTGCAGCTCTGTCAGGTAACAAACAATGAGTTTTTGATGTGAATAATTTAATGCGTGTACTGCAAATGCTGGCGCACTGCATTATCCATGCTGCACACTCGGCTGTCATTAAGACACCTGATTTCCCCTAAGATTCCACTCCCCGCCTCGCAGATGAAAAGGTAACGCGCATGTCGAAAATTTCTCACCCTTTACATCAGGGGAGAAACACTATATTTTTAGACAGGCTAAATGAGACAATGACAGTGGTAAGCAGTGAAAAGAGAAAGGAAAGAAAGACAGATGGCAAGAAAGCAAAGAAGAGAGGGAAATGAAGGGTGGGGGGTGGAGGGAGAGAGAGACTGTTTCCTTGTACGTGTTTTTTTTCCCCCCTTTTTCTCTCGCTCTCACTCGATGTCGCAGCATCAAACGCTAACCCTGCTTTCAAAAGCCGGCGGAAGCATTGATTCAATATTTTCTCCCCCGTGTTGCTGTGATCCTAAAACTGCTCTCTGGCTAGATCTAGACACAAGGAGGGAAAATGATGGTGGCGACATCAAACACAAACGTGTTGTGGATAATAACAGACAGAGCTTTCTCTCCTATTTTTTTCCTCCCCTTTTACCAACTCGCCCTCCCTCCCTCCCCCCCTCAACCCCTATAGACATGATACATGCCATGAGCTCCATGCATACAATGCAGTGACACCAAAATGCCAAACAATTAAAGGCTCAGCTCCGCCACACATTTTTGGTAATGAGAATCTCTGGGATCATATCCCTTATCTTTCTTTACATGGGAGAAAAGAAGGGAGAGAAAGAAAGAGAGAGCAGTGGTGGCAATACTATAGGAGCAGCAGTATTATGTGAATTACAGCAGCAGGGCCAATACAGACTCATCTATCCTATTCAGCCCTCTCCACGGCCATTCTGCAGACAGACAATCAGTGCACACTGGGACTAGCGAATGAGGATCACCTCCACTGGCAGCAGGGTCCTCCGTTTCATTAAAAAGGATTAAAAAAAGGTGGGGGGGATGAAGAGATGAGGAGGAGGGGAGGGAAGCGGAGGAGAAGGGGGCTGTGGGGTGGGGTGAGGTGGGGGGGTTTGACAGTGACTGAGATCTGGGGAGATATGAAGGCAAAGGGCAGTGGGTTTTAAAAAATATGAAGGACAGGGATGGAGAGTGGGACAGATTCGGGGGGGAAAAGAGGGAAAGGGGGAGAGCAATGAGGGAGATCTGGTCAGATATGAAGGCACAGGGTAATATGAACATAATGCCATGTGGTTCGGCGATGTGGGAAGGAGGGAGAGAAAGGAAATAAAAAAGAGTGAAATGCAGCGAAGGTGGATATGCTATTAATAAGCCAATGTGGGGATAATTGAGGGATGAGGGCTCTGAAAGCCTTTTTAAAACCAACTCTCCCTTCAGTCTTTGATTCACTTTCATCACCTCCAATGTGGCCACGTTGATTGTGTGAAATCGGCAGGAGGGCCTTCAATTACTGCATCTTGTCTGTGGTCTACATGCACACGCATGCACACACATGCGCGCACACAAAGGCGATGTGCAAGACAGTCGGCATAGACATTTGGAAAAAAATACACGCTTTTGAACAATGTGAATGTAAAACCTCATCTTCTTTGACACACACACACAATATGAAGATCCCTTGATTTTAACCAAATGACTGGGGAGAAGGAGAGAGGGGAGAGATGATACACAATAGATACAAGGAAGAAAGAAGCAGAGACGGAGAAGAGTGTTGATTATTCTCTTTGTCTATTTTGTCATTAGGAGATGGGAGCTCAATAATGTAGTGAGTACTTAATGGCGGTCATACAGTGGAAAATGAGGGAGAATCCTATACGTAATGGCACCGTGAATGGATTGGGGATCTCACATGAGTGGCAGCATGTATATGTGTGTGCAGAAAATTCTATGCACAACAACATGCACACAAACACAATCAAACGGGGCAAAATGCACAAAGTTAAGCAGTCATCGCAGAGGAAGCGAGTGACACGCACACGAGTACATTCATACACGAGTATTACGTTTCAAACTTCCACATTGCAGTCTCAGGAACAACGCCACTGCGATCATTACGTATGTCTTTCTTTGTCTCTTACTCATATTCTTTTCGTCCCTTGCATGTAAACAAATACATTTGTCATGAAAGACCTGGAATGCATCATTCATACCTGATTGCATTCACATGAGCGCCCAGCTTTCATTCTTGGCCATAAGCCCTTTTTAAACCAAGCCTTTATTTCCCATGTTGCTCACTGAGAGTGTGTGTATATATATAGTATGTGTGTGTTGCTCTTAGTGTGTATATATGACAGTGTGAAAGCAGGACTAGATGTCTGTGTGTGCCGTTACTAGTGTTGTTGCGGCGGTTCCTTCATCTTAATTAAAAGTAGGGTTTCACTGAGTCCCAGTCACACAACGGCCACTGGGAATATTTCTAATTATGCCCTACCTTTCACATCCCATTCACTCTTCTATATGTGATTACTGACAGCGACCGGAGATTAAGTGACAGTGGGGTGTATTTGCACATGATTACTGTTTGTCCAAGTTGACAGAAATGCCTCCTGCTGAAAAAACACGGGTGACGTGTGATTGTGCGCGTGTCCGCGCCACGAGGAAGTGAATGTTGAACTTGCATTTGCTTACATCGCAACCAGCTGTAAATGCCTACATTTCCGTCCTATATACGCTGATGACATTCTGAGGATCAAAAGCAGGAGATGTACCTTCACAGCGACAGCGATGAGCTCACACTGTGCACGCACACACATGTCACTTTGGTGGCAGGCGCGCCAACATAAACACCTACAGGCATGCATGCTATACAAATCACTCCATATATTTTTAATATACACCAGAGAAGTACAAAGCACTAATAGCCTGTCTGCTTGCCTTGCATGATTTAGTGAGCAGCATATTAAAAACCAAAGCTATTCATTAATATGTAAACTAGTGTGCTGTCATTAATATGGGGTTGGGGTCGAGGGACCACGGTGCAGAGGGGGAGATGCGGGGGCGATGGAGTCAAGGCTGCCAAGCCCCAGCTTGATTGAGTTCAGCAGCACCATTTGAAAATAAGCGTGTGTGCGTGTGCAACTGAGTGTGTGTGTGTCTTGTTGCCTAGTAAGGGTGTTTGTTTGAGGATTTGTGTGTGTGTGTGTGTGTGCATGTCGCGCACGCATGTGTGTGCATTTGCATGTAATCTTGTGCGTGTGCCTTGGTTAAATCTCCAGGTCCCCAGGGTGATTAAAGAGAATAAATATGCTTGATTACAAATGTCCTACCTCCCCATCAACTCCCCTAATGTATGCAGTTTAATTGAGCGTCACGAGTAAAGTATGAGTTATGGAATGAACAGACAAGCCAATATCTCAGAGAGGCGGAGAGGGGGATGGGATTGAGAGGGAGAGAGAGAGAGGGAGGGAGAGTAATGTCCTCCACTTGAAAAAAAAAGAAAAAAGAAGTGATATCCAGTCTTACAAAATGCTGGTATATAAACGGAGCATATTATGCAACATTGCCAGTGTTATGGACTTAAATGAGGACAATAAGCTATTGAACCTGTTCACAAATAATTACAAGGTTTGCAGTTGAACCTGCGAAAAGGAGCATATACATTTATGAAAAACGGCAACACAGCTGGTTTTTTATATACATTAACAATTATTATTTGTGTCTGCCTCATCAGAATTGCGTAGGTTGTGGGCAGTCCCTGTCATCATACATCTTTTTCAACGTCCACCAGCCAGCAATGGGACCATCTGCCCTCTGATTGGATTCTGCTTTGAGTGTCATCGTCCAATCAGATTCAGGTGTAAAATCAGGGTCAAAATGTGTCCCATTAGGTTCAGGGTCATGCACACTCTGGCCACTCTCTCTCTCTCTCTCTCTCTCTCTCTCTCTCTCACACAAAAGGCACTTCTGTCTTTGTTTAACCTCACTAGTAATATTGCATTTTGAATAAAAAACATGATTTATACAAGCTAATATTACAATTAATTAATATAGCTACCCATTGTCGGATCCAAAATCATGTGCATACATTTAAGATTAAATAAAGGCGCTCTATTTCATATACATAGAGGTGCATGAATACATTTTTATTCCTTCAACTGTTCTACTACACTGACAAGCATGAGACGCCAGAGAGAACAAATGTTTGCTTTCTACAAAACATGTCTTAACCTTAGTGTACAGTAGATAATGAGGCACAAATACCAACTGCCATTCACATTTTTAAACAAGTCACAAGTTAAATTGGCTTTGTGGCGACTCAATATTTCTCTGTCAACAAAAAAAAAAAAAAAAGAAGAGGAGACATTTACTTATGTGAAATTTTCACAAATTATTACTTTCAAATCTTCACCCACATCCCCAACAGCAAGACAATTATGCACTATCTGTATTGCCACTCTTCTATTTCTCTTTCACCTATAACTCGTACTCGTGTGCCTCCACAACCCCGCACACACTCGCACAGAGACCTGGCCCTTAGCTGGGTTTGGTTCTAATTGGCTTATTGTCTTGAGGAGCCAGTGACAGAGGAGTGGGTAGGAGGCAGACTTTCATCGGAGGTTATTGAGAGAGATAGCTAATTTCCCCATGTTTCCCTGTCCGGTCCTCAGAGCTGCACACACACTGCAAACCCTCTCTAGAGGGATCATTAAGAGTCTGGCATTCTGACTCTCTCTTTCACTTACACACACACACACACACACACACGGGTGCACGCTCGCACACACAAACGCAGTCTTTCTTCCTTTCAGTCAACAACCACACACACACTTGCTAACCTTTAGAGGAAAGTGAGACAGAGCTGGTGAGGGCCATGACCATTGTCGAAATGCATTTTTCTGTTCACCTCTGAAGAAAAATATAAAACCTCTACACACATATATACCGTTGCATGAATTTTATATACACGTACAGAATACAGCCTAAACTGTGCAAAGCCCAAACTCATATCATTAAATATCACACTGACACTTAACATGCAGTAGAGTTAGGGTCTGGTTTATAGTTAATTTATTATTTTTACATCTAGCTATTAGACAAAAATGAACAAAAGTGCAAATTGACATTTGATGCAATCCTCATCACCCCAAAAAAGTGACTTTCTGACTGTAACACCTGCAGATAATCGTTGTACAACTAATACATGACGCAGAACAGTCAATCCAGCATAAATAAAGCATCTGCCGCTGTTTACTTGGATTATGAATATGCGCATGCATGTCGCAGATTGAGAAAAGGTTCCTTAGAGGAGGAGGAGAATGACAGGTGGGAGTTGGAGGGGGCCACAGGGTGAGACGGTTGTAGGGCCCACCGGCCAGTTCAAGTGTTGGGGGTGGTGGTTTCTTCACAGGCCATAAAAACCCCGACAACCCTCCACTGGGGATTTAGGAGTAGGACCACAGGGAGGGAAGGGGTACTACTAATTTACGAGCTCCTCTGCTCCTTGGTCAACAAAAATAAAACAGCTGGGGTAATTACTAATTCATTATTAACAGGCAGCATTATTTATGAGTGGTGAGAAGAGGTCCAGGCCCATGGTTTCCAACCACACCAGGGAAGGGATGATGTGGTGAAGACCCAGCCTGAGGCACTCCTACTGCCTCTCCTTCCCAGGCCTGATGCACTGTCCCCTGGGTGCAGGGCAAAAAGTGCTGGGGGGCAGATGTCGAGCACCGGAGAAAGCAGTCCACCACTTCTCTGTGACAAGAATATATATAAACGGGCTTCCATGATCGGAGAAGTACAGATTCCCACACTGATAATATACTTCATGTGTTGGCCCACTTTTGTGTGTGCATGCGACCCTTTAAGCACACATATACCTAAACCGATTCTCTGCACACTTCTAAAAAGGGCATTCTTTATAAATGAACACATCAAACATAATTCATTTTTTGTTCCTCTAAAGCAGCTACAGGCACCAAACGGGCCAGGGATGTTATGTAAAAATGTGATATCTTGCATACATCAATAAACATTGAATCATAGTTGTTTTTGCCCACAATGGCACATTTTGAAATGCTAGTCGGAGAATCAATCTTAATTGTGGTTTCTCTTAAACGCGGCCACATACTGTCACATTCTGCAGAATTACAGAAAACCTCTCAACAGCAGAAATTCTAATAGCTCTCGATATGTTGAGAACGCTGGTATTTTTAGGCATTTGATCCATCCTGAGGTTCATGGATTTAAAAGCTTTTGTGTTATGGCTGTGAAATGATACATTTGCAGGCCTGCTTAAAACTCAATTTAATCGTAGCTGCAGCATTGCCATAATGGCTACCCTCTATTTCCAGAGCTCTCCCAATCAATAACAAATTGCTGAAAGCACAAATGATTCCATTTTCTGCTAGGGGGAAACGAGAATGATGAGAAAATAGGTGAAATTGATATGTGAGGGAATATTATCAATGCTCTAAATGTCAGCAGGATGAGGTACTATGACCTTTTGGGGCAGAAGGTGGAAAAAAACACAAAGATAAACCCCCCAAAATTCAGACAATCATTCTAATGCAACAAATGTAGAGCCTGTTAAGGATTGTTTTTTTTTTTAGCAATTGATGACTCTCAGGCATGATTGAAGAAGACTGCCAGTGTAAGCGAGGTTCTTTATCATCTTTCTCTTTATTCTGTTGATTCAGGTCCATATATTTCCCTCTGTTTCCACAGACTGCAAATCTGCGTATACCAAGTATGGACCCAAAATCTGGCAAAGTCATGCAATAAATTGTGAACTTTTGCCATGGCACCATAAAGAGTGTGGGTGGCACCATAAAGATAAGTGGCTTCACTGTATGGGATGGGCAAAAAACACAAAATGTGAATGGTGATTATGCATGCATTAGCATGCAGCCAAGATTAAATAATCTAGAAACAAAATCATAATCTGTTCTTCCAGTCAATAGCTGTATTGTGTCGACTCATGAACCACCAGAGCGTTTTTTTAGACAATTTTCTCTATAGCTACATGCAACACCTACACTGGACATCATGGTGATGACACAGCTCAGTTAAGGGCGCAGACGTTGACAGTTGTATCCGCGAGATACCATAATAGTGTAGGTCAATACAGTTATTTGTAGACATTAGTGGGGCGAAGAGAAAAAAAACACACACGCCACACGACAGCAAGGACAGCTACAGCAATACTTTTCAAATAACAGGACTTAATGCAGTGGCTGTTACACACAGTCAAGTGACGAGAGAAATCACTACGAGCTCATCTCTAAGGGCTCACACAAAAACATTGTAAAAACGAATACCACACAAACCACACAAAGCGTTGTAGGTATAATTATGCAGAGAGTCTGTACTTTACTCTTCATTAAACAACTGGAGCCTCCTGTATAACATATTCTGTAGATATAAATGTGAACTGAAACTTGACTCATCAACAATATGGTGTAATGTCCTCTATCTATCTGTGTGTGTGTACCAGTAGTCCTCATGGAGACTTAAACATGGTCCTAATAAGGCAGAACCTCACCTCTGAGGATCTGGTTAAGATTAGGGCTAAGATTTAAGTTGTGGTTTGCTTGAGGTTAGGGTTAGGCATTCACTGGTTATGGTTAAGGTGAGGGATAATGCTTTGTTTAGGCTGTCAAAATGAACGGAAGTCAATGCAGTGTCCAAACAACAAAGTGAGGTATTGTTGAACAAAACCATGATGAAACAGTTTCAACAAGTTCTGATGCTTAATGAAAGTTGAAGAAACCTTGTAATTATTGTTTTCAATGTTTTTTTTATGGGCAGAAAACAACAAACAGGCAAACATATTGAATAGCAATTATGTGTTCTTCATCAAAGTGTATAAACAAATCGATTTATACTGACCCTTTATATAACAATATATGTTGTTATTGAATCATTATTACCAGCCCCAGTTAAAGTATATCAACATTAAGGTTGCTCTTTTTATTCTGGCCTACTGCTGTTCTGATCGTACTTTTTGTTATACCATTATAGCTATTATTATTTTATAAATAGGTCGATTTTATATTATCTGAATTATGAATTACTTTTATCACTTTTATGCAGCCTCCATTCGTGTTGCCGACATCTTCTGTTGAACATTTCTTGTTTGGACGTACTGCAGTTGGTCAATTACAATTGTGTGCTTTTGAAAAACCCAATAAACAAAGTTAAAAAAAAAAATAACATACAGACACGCACAAAGGACAGATGAACAGAGGGTCAACAACCATATTCAAGGTGATGTAACAAAGTTTCCTATTAAATACAAAGTGACTACATTTTAAACTCCACCGCGCACGTAATAAAACGATTCTGTATTCATAGAGCTGTGCAATGAAAAGGCTATGTTAGTTTTAAGTAAACATATATAAGGGCTCCATCCCTTTGATTGAATGGTCATTGTTCCCTGTAAGTCGGGTTGTGTTTATGTGTAAACATGCCTATCTTTTCAGTGGGATTTTTTCTTTGAAGGCAATAATAAACTTGTGAATCTCTGGCTCAAGGGTGGTGCATATAGTTGGTATTGTATGCTGCTTTTGTATGAACAAGGTCAAGAACATAGGCGGAGATGCAGCTAATCCAAAGTACAGAATAATGGTGTTTTTGTGAAATGTTTGGCTGAACCGAACATATTTTTTACTCTAAAAGGGGTTCAAGAATATCATAATATGCGCAATAATTACTTACTTACTTATTTGGGTCTAGTAAAATTGAATATTCTTTTTCAGTTTCCTTCTTTTCATCCTATGTGCTCGTTGCAAGAGGTATGATTCTACAGCCAGCTCTACACAAAAGCCCTACTGATTTGTACCTTCCCAGAGAACCAAAATCAGGTGACACCATTGACATCCGTGTCATTCATGTTTGTGTCACTCCTTCGCCTGGACAAACATCATCCACCGCAACTGCCATCAGTGGGTGGATTTCATCAATTCTGTCATTACAGTATTGTCTCCCTGCACAGAACAAGGCCACACTGTACTAATTTCTCATAAGCAACAAAACAGGAATGCGTATTGTCCTCATCATGGCCAGTGCTCAGCAAAATCAATAATGACAGGGCACATACAGGCCAGCCAAGGCCCTTTGAAACCTCATTAGTCTAAAAACCTCCAGGAGATATGTGCAAATAAATGAAAATAAAATTAACAGCGCCCACTCTGGCTCCATCTGACGCTGATCTGACCAATGCAAGGACGTACCCTGCAGTGTTTTAAAACTATCCTGGTTAATTATACTCGCTAATGTGCAGGCCACAACAAAATCAAAAACACGCTAAACCCCACGTTACATTTCTGTCCCTGATGCCTCGTGCTTTGGCTTTAAAAAAAAAAAAAAAGCCCAACATTAAATAAAAACACATCATGCAACCTTTGAACTTTAACATGAGTTCCTGGAGGCTAATGATGAGGGAAGAGTGGGTGTTGGGAGGTGAGCACAACATTAACGTAGGTTTGGTGCATTAGATATTTAATGGGCTGGACTGAAAACCAGTACATAAACATCCAGTCTGTTGGATCACAAGGCACAACATGCACATTAATCTTATATGTGCTTCAGTGGGAGCTGTGTAAAATGCCAGGTGTTAAATAAATGTAGGTTCAACCGTAAAGTTTTCTTTGTTCATTCATGTATTTATTTTCTTACAGCATGTGGTAAATGTTTGTTGAATTAAACACTGCAGCTTAAAAGGAAGGACCTCAGCTGTTCAAAGGAGAACTCCAGGAATGTTCCGTGTTAGAAGGAGACATGCCCTGTTCATTTGTATCTCGCAGATCAAGGTCAGAATGCAGCCACGGAACGGTGAAAATCTGCGTCTAAACTCTGACCCACGTCGCCAATTCCAGATGAGTCTGAATTATACCATAGACGATGAAAGTAAACACGTGTTTCGTTTCTCTTTATCTATTTTGGCTGTGGTTCAAAGCTGTGTATCATGTAATTAATCCCCAGGATCAGCCTTTAGTGCTGAGATTATCATATTTAACTTTCATGCCACACAGTTCATCATTTTGTCTACATAATGTTTGCGCGTGGGTGTGAGGGCGGAAGAAATTAACCCACAAAGATGAGAATATTCGCTGAAAATGCGGATTCCCCTTGTTCGTGTCATCTGTCAGACGCAAAACAAAATGGTTCATGATTTTCAATTTTAACTCAGGGTTCCTACACTTTGGTTGACATGAAATTTAATGACATTTCAAGGACTTTCCAATTCCCTCAAAATCAAAGACCAAATGTGCTGACACAGCTCAAGACGGGAGGGCAACATGGCGTCCACTTTTCTTGATCTGCAACACACAATCTTGCAGATCAAGTGCAATCTTGGGATCTTGTGCAAGCCGGTCTTTACGATTTTCTTCGCTACTCGCTCATTGTTCTGCATGGACTCTCGCTTCTGCGTAGTCCTAGTCGAAGCGTAAATCGAGCAATGCAGTGCTTATTAAAACAGTAGGTGGTGTCGTACAAACAAGGGCACATTGGCGGCAGGAGACGTTTCCCGGAATATCAACTGAACTTCTTTCTTGCACAAAAATACAGTACTTTCAATTAAACGTTTGTGATTATTATTTTTTTTCTTATTCAAAGACTTTCAAGGATTTCAAGGAACCTTGGGATCCCTGAAAACTGCAATTAAAAAAAATAATGCCACAACCTAAGACTGACGCAAAGTTCAGGGTATTACAGACGGGGAGGGTTGATGAGTTAACAAGAAAATAAAGGTCAACTTAACATCTGCTTCTGTTACTATGACAACTGGTTACCTTGGACAAACAAACTATCTGGCAGGTTAACACAACCTTAACCTCAGGAGCTTTAATCATCTTCTAAAGACACGCAAAACGAGGCGTTTTCTCCAAACCTTTTGCTGCACTCATCTGCAGTGTGTAATGTCATCTATGGCACTCACAAAGGTAGGAAAGTAAGGTATCTCTGATAACAAATACTCAAAAGCTGCCAGTCACTTTATTAGGAACACTGTTAAAGCTGTTTGTTCGTGCAATTATCATAACATAAAATTGCATAGAATCATGTAGATACAAATCAGGAGATTCACTTGATTTTTATTGGAAACACCAGATTGGACCAGAAACGAGATCTCATCTATGTTTAAGTGTAGCATGATGAGTTTATCTTTTTTTTACAGCTGTTTCTTGATTTTCTCAGAATAGTGTAAAATAATATTAAAAAAAAAACAACTTTCTGTGAGCAGCAGCTCAACAAATTCAAATATCTTGGTGATCAGAAAGGAGGTGAATATGGTTCAAGGTGACCAGAAAATACTGTATTCTTCAATCACCACTCTTTACAACTTGGTAAGCAGAAAATTCGTCAGATTGAACCTTGGAGTGAATGAGCTGCGAGTACAGGAGACCACATCAGCTTCCACCAAATCAAAAACCTGAGGCTGCAGTCGGCAGACTGACCAAACCTGGACTACTGAAGACGAATACCTGCATCTGCTGAAGCATAGATGTATGATCATTGTTTAATTACAATTCGGTTTATTCTACTTCCATGGCTTCGAGCAGCAACTGAGAACTGAGGCTGTTTGACAGCATGAAAGCCTGTATTTGTTTTGTTTTTCTATGGTGATGTTAATAAAGTGCATGGTATCTGTTAGACACATCCTTTAAACCCTTGTCTTCTTCTCATGAATTGGTATTTGTGTAGAGGTCAGGCTTTTCAAAACTTTTCCCTAACCTGACTTTATAGAGTTTTGTGTGTGCAGTGTGCACATGAAATGGAAGACAACAGCAAACAGTGCTTTGAAAACAGCAGAAGACTCCTGCAGATGCGTGTGAGCAATGACATTATTGTGTATGCTTGTGTCTATGTGTCTGTATGCATTCATGCTCTCATGTCAACATGTGTTTGTGTGCTTAATGCAGGACCTTGATTTGTCCGTCCTCTGAGGGGGCAAATAATTGACCAGTCACTGTGGTCTCCTGCTGAAAGTCAGACAGTCTAAATGTTGTGCTGGAGTGGCTTGTATAAAGTGGGCTTTTCAAAGGAATTAGAGGGCTTCTCAGCCACCAAATCACTGCAGAAATGTAGTCAGACAGTCTTATCACGAATACTCACCATGTGTTCTACAAGTTTCTTCCACTTCGGCGGACCTGCCTTTACTTTCTTGCCTTGCAGCAGCCTTCATTTTATACTTTACCCTTCTTATTCATTAGTGGCTGTGGACACAATCCATTTGAATGGGCTTTAGTCACTTCTATCCATCGTTAATTGCACTCATTGTAGGTTATTCAACTCTTGTGTGTCGGTCAAAGCTGACTATGGACATTTCATGAACTTGCGAGATACAAATGAACGCCATTTTAATCCTGAGTGGAGCAACGATTGCACAGCACAATTTATAGATCAATTTATTTGAGAACTACGCAACTGTTAATTATTATTGATCAAGCAACTGATGTCAAACATTTTACCATGCAGCTAATGCTGTGTTTCCACCGAATGGAATGGGACAGTACGTATTTTTTTGCGGGAGTACCAAAAATAACCGGATCCAACTGTTCCATTTTTCAGTACCATTCCCTTGGGGTACCAGAGTAATGGTACGGTATGGTACGGGTTGAGCGAGACCCATGTCAGTCCGCGGCTTTCTTCAAAACAGTCTATTTTTATCATATACTTGATGTCTTGTTGAGGCCCACAGCAACAACCAAGCAAGAAAACAAAAGCTGCTGGATTTCCTCCTTTGTTGTCTGTTGTGTCGCGTTGGATGTTGTTCCTGGTCGGTGGCCCAGGACAGCGTCAGTATCTAATCGCACCAAGTACAGGTACTGTTATCAGTCGAAACACAAGCCTAAACAAGGGATTTAGGGCTAAAATTTGTAAGATCCAATATCTTTCGTATTAGAAAGATTACATGAAAAATTATATAATTTGGCAAAACAGCTCAGAGATTGTCATAAAATGTCATGATTTTAAATATTTGCTCGATGAAAGAATTGTGGATATCCCGATTATAAAACTACTACTCCTTTTCCTTTCTCCACCATCTTACTCACTTTTATTTGTTTATATGTGGATGTTAACACTGACTTCTCCTGCTGTGGTAGGACATATAGATGGCAGGTATGACAGGCGTGCATTTTCACTGGTGTACATGTGTGAGTGTGACTGTGCATGTCTGGGGGCCTGGCATGTGTGTTATGACCATGGAGGTATACCACAGGCCATTTGTACCGGCCCAGTGCGCTTACGAAATTGCCTCTGGGTGTGGGGGTGCTCACAATGTTCTGGACCATTAGCTCAAATAAGTCACAGCCAAAACTCTTAGTATCTATCTCACTGACCAAATGACAAACTGTGCATCCTCCTAAATCCTCTCCACAAGCAAACGGGCAGGACTTGTAGAGGAGATGGGGGGGGGGACAAAGAAAAACTTTTCTAAGACAGATTTTGAGAAGAGATGTATTCCTTTCTGTAATGATATGGGTGCATAAAAGATCTGTTTTAGCATGCAAAACAAAACATCTAATATAAGTTTTAGAGTGTGAGAAATTGTCTGATTTGAAGAGAAAGTATTTTATGAAAAGGTGAGGTTAGGTTGCGAATACACATACATGTTCCTGTGCTACATTCTAATTGAACGGCAATAGATTTTTTGTTATCTGGAGCAAAAGCCCAGTCCTTCAGATACTCACTTTCAGGATAAAAGCACTAAATATTACAGGCCCAACACTGCGCACAACACACACAAAGGATGGAGATGCACATAAAACTGGGGCATATAGTGTAAATCATAAATAAAGGCATCCCTCATACATCCATGTACCCACACACACATGCACTAGCCAGACAACTATTTGGAGCCACAGCTCCCTCTCATTGTTTATTCTGCAATTCTCCCTTTCTTCTGTTGTCCTTTAATTTATTTTTCATCTGCTCATCGTGGTTGTGTGTCTAGGGCAGGAGGCACAGCAAGCACTGCCCTCTGTAAGATATATTGTATTACTCTCATGTGTGCAAGAACACACACACACACACACACACACACACACACACACACACACACACACACACACACACACACACACACACACACACACACACACACACACACACACACACACACACACACACACACACACACACACACACACACACACACACACACACACACACACACACACACACACACACACACACACACACACACACACACACACACACACACACACACACACACACACACACACACACACACACACACACACACACACACACACACACACACACAGAAACTCTCAGATGCATGGGGAAATACACTTGTGTGCACATTCTCACACTCACACACATAAACCATCCTCTAGAGTAAACGAAGTCTTAGAATTCTTGAAGACACCCCCAGCCAGAGACAGACTTTGTTTTATTCATCCTCTCATCCATCCATCCTCTCATTCATTCGCCGCTCAGTCCTCACCACCTCGTGTCAATTTTGCATGGGGCTACTGCTCCTTGTTGCCACCCTTCACCTGACTCTCCTTGCTGAGATCAGAGTTGGATTTGAATCCCCTCTTGGGAAAACACAGGAGCGTACAACACACACACACAAAAAATGACACATGCATGCAGCTGGATAGAGTACACCTGAATTGTTTCTTGTAGTTTCATCACATAACTTGATGTGTGTGGGTCCAGAATGTTAGGATGAAGTTGCGTTTGATGTTCACTGCTATTTTAGTTCATGGTAAGAGCTTTCACAGCATTGTGCGCCTTTCACACCTCGAATTGTGTGTCTTCTCAAGTGTAAAAGATAAAAAAAAAAAAAAGAGAGGGTGATTATTTTAAAAGTACAGTGGTATTACTATATTCATAGAGGAGTTCACAGTTTTTTTTGCAAGAAATGGAAATAAACACCTTTGTTAAAAAGACACTATAGTCCACATTTTATATGCTACACACCACAACACTATAATTCAACCATGATAAAAAAAAAAAATGCTGTTTACAGGTATGACCCCCAACTTAACAACCTCAGAGGGGAACATAAAAGAAGTAGTGTTTAAGATGCTCCACGTTCTGACAGCAGTATCTGTTTGGGAGAGATACAGGCTGTCACTTACTCCACTTCCTGCCTGTGCAAGGGGATAAATGACAACAACACAACAGCTCTGGCTAAAGATGGCGAAAACAGTTGAAAAAGAAAACTAATTTACAGCACATTCAGTGCATTGGATGTGTGTTTTAGGTTGGCTGCACTAGTTAATTTCAGTTATGCCTCTAATACCTTATATTGTTATAATATAACCATGATAAAAGTGATAAGTGATTCAAATCTTGTTAGGGACATAACAGTCTTTGTGTCCTTCTGTTGTCTTACTAGATTCACTTTGTTTTGCTGCCTTTTTGTTGGAAATAATATCTTTCATACCCCTATATGAGAAAAATACACACTGACAGCAGAGAGCAGGATTGGCTTCAATACCCAAAGATATCAATGATATGAAAGAAGTTCAAAGATAGATCGATGGTAAATGTGTCTTGTGTTGTCTTATAAAACCTGGCTATACATGCATGACAAATATGTGAGTTTATTCAATATTTAAACAGATAATCAAAGGTCTTGACATGCACCTATAAAAAACATACAAACTGCCAGAAAGCTTCTGTCTCAAAAAATAATGTGTCTTCTCATCAACTAGTTTTGACAAGTGTGCAAACTTTGTGACCACGAAAAACAGTTGGGCGTCAAATTGAAGGAAATGATGACAGGAAGGATGAAGGAAGAGCAGACGTCTTGCAACTTTTCAGTCATACTGTGTGCGTGTACGTTTTTCTGTAAAATGTGTGAATAATTTATTTACACAGCAAGCCATTGTGCCTAAAAAAAAATAAAAAAACTAATGAGCACAACCTACAGAAACTAAACTGAAATCCCACAGGTAAACCTGTCACAGTAGCAATTCCAGTTTCCAGGACGTGTGTTAAAACACCACATGCAGTGAGGACTGCATGTCGACCACGGTGTCACCAAGCAAAACCCTATCACAAACATGGAGATCTCTTGAATGAAAAGTTTCACAGGCATACAGTACATCACAACATAAACAAAAATATAAACAGTGGAAGGGAAATATGGGAGAAAAAAAAACATTTGCGGCTATGGTACGGGTGTCCAGCGCTATTTGATTTCAAGTAGGCCAGACGAATAAAATAATAACCTGTAAACAACAACTGCAACTGTTTCCCTTTATTTTTACAAAACATATATAATGAATGCAATTTTATGCCTAGGTTAACTATTTAATACATGTGCTTTACAATGTAAAGATCACAGTAGATCTGCAAAGGCACAAAACATTCAGCCACAGGTATCTGGAACTGAAAAATATAAATGAACACATGATGATCATAATTTGAAAAACGTGTGACAAATTCATCCGGCTTGGACACTCTGACGGGCCGGTTTTGGCTCACGGGCCGTACGTTTGACACCCCTGTTCTATGGCAAAAGCAAATCAATGCTGAGTTCAAATTTTGGTTAATTTGATCAGTAAAGTCACAACAGCCTAATGATTAAATCACAGCCTTTGCGATTCGCTAAATGCATCGTTACAAACTGCAACTTCACATTTACAACAAATTATTGAGCCTTAATTATAAACCGCGCCACAAAAGTGTCAGGAGACGAGCATTGAATGTTAGGAATGTGCATCACCAACGTCACCCTCAACCTCAAACTAACTCCGCTTACGTCACGTCCTGCATTGCCCGCATTTGACAAGTGATGACCCTTAATTGGCGTCAGCAGACAATCATCATTCCCCTGCATTTGCGCTACACGTGTGACCATACCCTCAGGGCAGCGGTTCTGCAGAAGAAGGACGCGGCACAGAGTGGACCTTCCTTCATCACGCTGTGTACGGCATTCAAATTCATGGCGATCCAGCCTCCTAGCGTGAAACTCGAGTGCCGAGGCGCTGACTTAAGGAGAAATCGCATTAAGCCAGAGTTTTAACATCTAAGACCTCTAACCAGGAAAAACAGCTTTGAGTTGGAAAACGTGTGTAAAACAGTGAGTCGAACCGCGGCTTCACCACCTCATTTGTCTTCGTCTCTCCGCCAATGGAACAATGGCTTTTGTTTAACCTTGTTTGATTTCCCTCTTAGCGCTGATCCCCTGACGAAGAGGGCCATTATTGGGCCTCTCAGAGAGGCATGTTTCTCTAACGAGCGATCACTAATGAAGGCTTTGATGTAGGATTAATTACACTCCAAATTGAATGTCTAATTGCTTTTATTCCCTCCTGATGAAATATGCTCCAGCTGCCACTTCAATGCCATCTGTTGTAATTAGAAACAGAGAGACAGCGAGGGGAGAGGGGAGGAGGGACAAGAGTGAGAGATGGATTGTTATCTGCAAAAGAACACACCCAGACAGTTTTTTCCAGTCAGCAAAGGGTTTTTTTTTCTTTTCTATCATAGATTATGTCTTACACATTACAAAGTTGTCCCTTCCTCCGTCACCTGCTCTCCTTGAACTCACTTCTTCTCCTTCCTTATCCTTCTCCAGCTGCTGTGCCTTTGCTTTGCACCTCTCTGATAGATGACGCAGGGGTTATCTGTTTCCCCCTCGCTAATTGGACTCACTGATGAGTTTAGGCAAACACATTAACTAATTGGATTTGTGCCTCCCAGGCTGCTTGATTGATAAAGTGCATATGATGTTGAATCATTACACCGTTTGGTGGTTAGTCATCTAAATTATTAAGACAGGAACACTCACATATACACAGCGGTGATTGATGCTGTGTTCCAAGAGATGGTTTCTGATCTTATTAAAATGACATTGATTTCTTTTAACTGTTTTCATTATGTGATGTTTGATTACGACAAGAAAAGCCACATTCTGCATGGAAGTTCACATTTTAAAAAAGTTTCTCATAAAGTTTTTCCTTTGGTTTTTCACTACCATTAAGTTGATAACATTGGAGAGATTTAAGACAAAGAGTTTAAATACTACGATGTGTAAAAAGATTTTTCCAGACTCTAAAAAAACAGAGGTTTCAATTATGAGATATAATTGCTTATTTATTTTTAGTATAGGTGTATTATTTCTTGTCCTTGTGTGTTCCCTGGCTGTCCCATCCCAATAAGTTTCACCTGTTCCGAGTTAAACTTGCCTCTATACTTAGTCAGATTGTCTCCTTATGTTCCTGTTCATGACTATTTGTTTTTGGCTGAGGTTAGGTTCAAGTTTTGAGTCCTTGAGCTTTGTTTTTCTGCCTCTACTTCAGTTTTTCCACCCGTCAGCCTGTAAACCCCCGTTTTGTTCTTTGATTGGAGTGCTTCACTTGCTTTTGTATGGCTGTGTTTGGGTCACTCTACATCAGTGAGAGTTGCTACCAGCAACTGTAACCCCGGGAGACTAAATGACCCAAGACTGTGCAGTGAAGCTCAGAGGAAGCATCTAAAAAGGTTCACCAAATTTACTTTAATTTAGTCGACTTTTTGGACATATCTTGCAAACACACTTGACATTTTGGTGTTTCTTTTTTTTTTTTTGCCGGCACAATTTCTTTGTCAGAACACCGCAAAAGCTTTGAAATAACATTCCATGCCACTCATTGTACTCTACACGTTGTAATCTGAGGGCACAAATGGTTTATAATTAAAAACACAGACATGCAAAAAGGATTTCCAATCCCTTCTGTTTCTTTTAAACAAGACATGAAGACATGGAAGACCATTTAACAATGACATGTTGTATTGTTTTTTTGTCTTTTTGTTTTAATTTGATAATGGCAGTAGACATCTTAACAGCCAAATGTCAACAGGGTGGGTCAAACCTCTAGAGTGAAACAGGGAGGTTGTGACTACATGGTACACATTTTCACACAAAGGCCTACACCAGGTGCTGTGACCAGGTGCCAAGTTCATTTCATCCTCCATACTTTTATTGCCATGTCCTCTTCTCATGTTGCTAATTCACATTAAACCTCCTGGGGGTGGGGGGAAGGGGACACACATCTGGGCTATGTCATCATTCTAACAATGCAGCAGCACATGTAGAAAGCCAATAGATGGGCCATAAGGCTATTATTTTCCATAATGGCATTATGTTTTTGAGCTCACATTAGCATCCCAGTGAATGGACATGTGGCAGGTGTGCTTTGTAGCAGCACACTGCCTCTGTCTGATAAGACAATGACACAATATGACGAGGAACAACGGCAGTTGTCAGCAATTGTCCTCATAGAAAAGATGACACAGTTGTCACAAACCATGCACTCTCCCTCTGTGTGTGTGTGTGCGTGCGTGGTGTGTGTGTGTGTTAGGACTCCCCTCGGAGCAAATGGCTTTAAGCAACACAAGCACCTGATCAATACATCAATACTCAGCTTAGGAGGTCTGATGACACACACATTTATACACACAGTGGCAAACATTCAAACACACAAGCACGTACACATTTAGGCACAGAGAGAGACACACACACACACACACACACACACACACACACACACACACACACACACACACACACACACACACACACACACACACACACACACACACACACACACACACACACACACACACACACACACACACACACACACACACACACACACACACACACACACACACACACACACACACACACACACACACACACACACACACACACACACACACACACACACACACACACACACACACACACACACACACGCTCCAGGCTCTGTTGTGTGTGTATGTGTGTGTGTGACCCTTAGCTAATCAATTTTTTGCCACATGATAGGGATGCCACGCGCCGCCATCATCACCGCTGCATCATTATACTGTGACCAACACACGCATATGCACACTACGGCTGGCATACTAAAAGATTACGGTCTATAAAGACAAAGATCGGCGTGATTAACATCTTGCCCATTCTTTGCGAGAAACACACACGCACTTATGTATGCAGACACTTGTATGTCCTGACCTTACGCCTGCACGGCTGTCAGCTTATGGTAGTGTAGTTATTGTTATTCTAATGACGGACTGAAACAAACGGTATGGAAACCAGGGGAGATGAAGCTTGTGTCTTCAGATAATCCGAGTGTCCGCGCTCGACACACACACACCGATTGGTCACAGTTAGGCTTCTGCCGAGTCAGATAGCGCACCACGTGTGTGTGCATGCTGAGTTGTTGTATCTTGTATTGGGGGGTGGGTGGTGGTGTGGGGGGGGTGTCGAAGAAAGAAAGCATCAGGGGAGGTTTGACCAACATGGTTGTCTCTCATGCTATACTTGCATGTCCTGGGTAAACACAGTATGCGTGCTATATACAGCTGCTCAGAATGTCAACCAATCGGAAATATGGAAACATGAAATTCACTTGGTTCCACAATAACATTTATATTAAACTTATATTATATATGTGTATATATAGTGGACATAAAGCAGATGAAATACAAGATAAAAGAATGAAACAAATATAACAAAAAATACAGTAAAAATAAACTGACTAAACTCTACGTCACTATAGAGCCTCTCCGTCGTCTCTGAAATATTTTTCAAGTGTCCGTCACTCCGTCAAGGGACAACGGAGACGGCAAGGGCTGCGATTGGTCCTCAGGACAGGCCGAGATAACGCTGCTCTGTGCCGGCCACTGTGCGCACCCAGCGTCCACAGAGGCAGAAATGATCACCGCCAACAACGTCGCTGGAAAACTACACACGTTTAGACTCTAAATGGCCAATTTCTCGCCTCAAATGATCTTAAAACTGTGTTCCGCGACATAGAAAAATATTTATTTCAGGTGAGAAACGGCCACTGTTTCAATGTTATTCAGCTGCAACAACAACAGTCTTTCTCCCTCAGAAACCATTGCTCAGCACAATAAGCACAACAACCTTGCGTTGCGACCCCTATTGATCGGGCGGGAAATTGCAGTGCGTATCCGGCACCGCGACAGAAAACTATGAAGGCTCAAGTGGTCTCCGTGGTTACGCAGTTGGATAACGCATTACGCAGTTGTAGAAGTATAATGTGGCCTTAATCTCAACTTGACCTTACCAAAGAGAAAATCAGGGCTGCGACTAAAGTTTATTTTCACAATCGATTCATTTGTCAATTATTATCTCGATGAATCACAAAATATGAGAAAATGTTGATTTGTGTTTTTTAAATGATGCTCTCAAATGTCTCGTTTCGTCCACAAACAAAAATTATTTAGTTTTCATGATTTCTTTTTTAAATCGTGCAAAGACCCTGGAAATTTTCAGAAGCTGAAAAATCAGAGAATCACTGATTGATAATTGACAATTAATTAAGTAGTCAATTAATAATAATGTCTGCCATAGAGAAAATGATATCCTTCTGTGCTGCAGCTAACCTGGGATAAGTGATATCATGAGTTATTGAATGATTTTTTATTTTTATTTTGCTAATTTATTTAGTAAATTTGATTTAAAATTAGATTTTTTTTCTATTTTGGTTTTAATTGCTTGGTGCCATTATGAGGCAAATGCTGAACATTCTCTATTGAGCACCTCTGTCTCCTCCTTTCCCTCATATGCATGCACACACACACACACACACACGCAGTACACGACACTCACACACATACAGTACACGACACTCACACACCAACACACACAGTGCACTCTGTACACAAGCCCATCCAGTGAAGTAAACATAATTCAATTGCATATCTGGCTAACACGATTCAATTACACAGAGGCATTTAAACCAATCACTCCCATGGTCTTCATTCATATCAGTGACATCATTCTGACCATTTGTGGCACCACTTAGTTACTAATGAGCCAAATGAAAACGGAAATGTGGCGCTGAGAGCATCACAACAGGCCGCGGAGGGTTAACGATTTAAATGGGGGAGTTCTGCGTTTTATTGTTCAGATTAATTGACTCATCTCCAGTGAGCAAACAAACAAACACTGTGGGAGAAAACGGCACTGGTGACATGGAACACTTTCAAAACTCCAAAGTAGCATAATACAGTCAGTGATATAAAAGTCACAAAGTAATTATCACTGGGAACTGATCAAGGAGCCATATGGCATCATGACTGATGTAAGCCCGAGGTTATAGACGTAAAATAGTCTGAATACAATAAACAACTTGATGGTCTGAAAAGAGGTCAGACACTGAGAGCTATAGAGCACTTTTTTTTTTTTATTAAAGCTTTGATGTTGAATACGATTTGAATTCTGGCCACATCACTGGTCTCCGAACTTCCCTTATGTTGTCAAAAAATGCTATTGTTTTGTTGTTGATGTCTGGACCTTATTTAGCATACAGATGGAGGCAGGGAGGGGTGTATCTGTGCTATCAGCAGACTTTGAAATAGCAACAGTTATTAACTTTGAAATGTTAAAAGGCATCACCGTGTGGCGAGTCGCTGTACAGCAAGTGCCTCCGTCACTTAAAGGTGAAGTAAGTAGTTTATAGTGACATCTAGAGGAGAGGCTGAAATTTACAACAAAGAACTGCTGCTCTGCTCACCCCCTCCCTTCCCTGAGCGCTACGGTATCCGCAGCTGGTCAAATGTCGTCCTCGTCGTCTTTCTCCGTGTCAGCAGATGAGGTTCGTGAGGCGAGGGAGAGGGTGGAGCTACCGTGGCCGTAGCAGACGAAGCGGAGAGAGAGGAGGCGGGACTTCCGCTACAAGTAAAGAGACGCTTGATTTGTTCTCTCGCGTTTGTTCTTACAGGCTCCGGTAGAAACATGGCGTCTCGCTGCTAACAGTGGCAATGCGACCGCGGCCCGCGACCATGTTATTTTACATGACTTTTTGAAACACTACGAAAATGAAACAAAAACTATTATACATCAACTAGACAATGCAGGAGCACATAATATGTATAAAAAAGTGGATTTTGGGTTATATAAACCCATAAATACTACATATTGTCCCTTTAAGTGAAAGTTAATTGTACCATGCAAGCACTTGCAGTACTTTTGTTTTCCACTGCTGCCTCTGTGAAAAACTTGATCAATAAGAAAAAAAAAAAAATCATACAACCTACAGACTAATCCACTGATTCCCATAAGGGGAGAGGTTGATTGGAATGGCTGAAAAGTAATGAAAATAATTCTTTCAAGGTTTAACCTTTTTACAGGGTTTAACCTTTCAGAGGTCACCAGACATGAGCTGTATTCCTGTGAGAGCTGCTGGATGTTTTATTTACAGGCCAAGGTGAATAATCTTTCACTGCCTTGTCTGTACTTACTGCTTTTCTTATATGTTCATTATTTATAGTCCACAAAGGCCATAGATGCCAGCATTTTATGAGAGAAATGTATTCACTCGTGTACCCATTTATGACAAAGGAAGAGATAATCAATAACATCTGAATAGCCTCCATTTCTCGCTCACACTTTGGTGGAGTTGTTACACATGTGCATTTTCTGTTCACTACAGAGTATCTGCTTCAAACTATATAAAACTATTTATGTGGAGATGATGTTTCAAAATTAAGTTAAATGAAAATAAACAAAAACGAAAGGCAAAATGGAAAAAAAAAACTCAGTCTCTTCTTCTGAAGCTCAAAGAAATTATTTTTATCCGTCTTGGCATCTCCAGTTCAATAATGCCTTTGTGTAAACGACACCTCTGACCTTGGCCAGGCAGGAATCCACAAAAGAACCAGACAAAACCCCTAACGCACAAACATTTTAGGTTTTCTTTTTTTTTTTAATTGGGTTGATGTAAGCCATAAGCTTACAGACAGATTGCATGGTTTCACGTTTTCTCCCTGGCGTTTGTGGACTAAACTCTAAGGCATTGAAACATCAGTTGAACTATGTTTTTTTTTTCAACTTTCAGTACCTCACTTGCCCAATCACACGGCTCCTTTCACTTTTAAGTTCCATCAAAAGGCTTTCTTTGATATATTTTGATGTACAGGTCAGTCTGTACCCAGGCCTTTCAAGGTGGAAAAGAGAAGTGTATGTTTTTTCAAACTTCACACATCACATGCTCTGTTCATTCACATTTGATTGAACCTCTGTAAGACAGGGCCAGATATAAAAGACAATGAATAATTCCAATTTTTACTTCTGACGTAGCAACCACACATATGGTTTCGAGTAGGGCACCATTGTTGGGCAGCCTTCGTACACTCTGACACAGACATGTCTGCATGCTTTTCTTGGAAGTTTCACGAAAGTTGTCATGTTTTTAGAAGAGAACACAAGCAGATGAATCGAATTAAAAGATTTGGAAGTCAGGAACCGAGGTGAAGAAGAGGACAAAGTGGAAGAAAATGAGAATAATCGCTGTACAATTACCAGAGTGGACTAGGGAACTATTAAAAGAGTCATATCTAATATCAGCCAAGAGTGTGTGCTGTGGAATATGGAAAAGCTGTGCTGTATAAAATCCAGCAGCAGCAATAATGAAACAACTCCAATCAGCTCCAGTGGCTAAAATAACGCTGATTGCTCAGGGGCCAATCAGCTATTTTGAGGCGCTGGTAACTTAAAAGCAGTGCAATGCGAGGTTATTATTTCTAAGTGCTGCAGTTTAATAAGAAAAGTTAGTCCATCTAACACAAATACAGTCTACCTTTATATGCTACCTTTCACATCTTCACTTTGGCTACACCTGACGTTTCATCCATCTTTCACAAAACCTTCATCTCAATATCGCAGAGGATGTGTCCAGTGGAAAATATGGATCGCAGTGTCCATAATGTGTCCCCTTACGTGTATTAATCAACTCTATTGACCTCACTTTCCCTCCGCACGCCACTCCGATTGTTTGTTTACCATTAGGGGCGAGTGTCTTGGCTGTTCAATAGCCCACCTCCATCTGCATTTAAACAATGAAACTATCAGCTAGGTAACAAGAGTGGGGACAGCAGCTCAATACTGCTATGAGAGGTCTCCAATAATCAGCTGTGTTGGAGGCAGGCGGGACACGGGCAAATACAAGCGAGCTGTATTGACGGGCACTGGTTGCCTTCAATCAGCTTATATCTACTGGCAGGGAAATCACCCTCACTCTGCATGGGCTCAGAATTATCACAGATGAAGACATCAGTTGGAGAAAGAGCGGTAAAAAGAGTGAGAGGAAAAGAAGGAGGGGCCGGGATGGCGTAGTGAAGGGTTTACGTACCAAAATGGACTTAACCGAACAATTAATCTGGTTTATTCCAACTTGGGCCTTAGTTTTGCACATGTGATCATTGTTTTTATTGATCGTGTGATCGTTGTTGTTATTGATCATAATAATGTTGTACACAGCATATTGGAACAACAATCTCGATTAGGGCATCGGGAAGCCTTCTTTGCCTCGTGTTTGTGAGTGAATGGTGCGTCAGACAAAATAAAGAGGACAACTATGAATAACATAATGGACGTATTGTTTTTGGCAGTCAGGCAATATTAGGGCCGATCAACCAAAGTCATTTCAATAATCTGACGACTCATAAACACTTTGATTACCGTGCTTTCGTGTCGTTAAATAACATCGAAATAAATAACAGCGAAACAGTTTGAAGAGCCGGCGTCGTCTGGAAAATCTCAGAGGTGTTTCAAACACGACGGCAAATAAGACGTTTTTATTTCTTTCTCAAGCTGCAATCGATTTAAGTCAAATGTTTGCTATTTAAAAATCATGCTTCAGCTAAACTGAATCATCGCAGTGACGTTGACCGAAGAAAAAAAAAAAAAATTGAGAGGTCTCTCTTTGAATGTTGGAGAGATAGGATCAATTGAAGACTGATTTTATGACACAGACGCACAAACGAACAGACACACTTCAAACCCCATTGGTATCAAAGCTGCCAACACATCATTTACATAATCAGTCCTTGTTAGATGCTGGGCTTCCTTGTTTTGGTAAAATATGCTTAACCTCTTCACACACACACACACACTCTCTCACTCTCTCTCTCTCTCTCGCACACACACACACAGTAGGAGCCAGACACGTAAGCAGTGCACTCGGGTCATATTAAGGTCACAAGTAAATTGGCTGAGGGCAGCAGGCCTCACAGCTCCTAGTTTATAGAAGCAAATTAATTTGTGGGTCATGCAGCACTGTGAAATCAACACATTACTAATGCAGACCCACACCACACTGACGGCAATAGGATGTCTAAATATTTCTATCGGAGCACACAGGGACACACAGGAAGAAGTGAGAATGTGGTCCAAAGATGAAATATAAAAACGACAAATATGTCCAATTATATTACGTATCCTTGTCCAATCAGTTTGTGTCGCACACCAAAACAGAAAAAGACAGATGATAATTTGTTATGTAAATGATGGACGCTTAAATGTCATTCATTGAAATATAAAGACCTTGTTATTTTTATCCTTATGTCACTTTTATGTAACATTTTCCATTAATTCATTTTGGTTTGGTGATAAATCTTCTGGGTTTTTGGACTTTTGTTTTGACATTTCACAAACTGAAATTGAGTCGATTGTGAGCATATCAAAGTAACGAAAATAAATCGGCTCATTTTGCCGTTGACGATGATGAGCTACAGCAACCGTACGACGCTGTACATCCTCACCGTTGCTGTTGTTGCTGCTCATGTCGTTATTTAATCTTCACCTTCCGATGTAAGACGGGGATTCGTACTGCATAATTAAAGGCTCCTATCATTACTACATTTTTGGCTGCCAGCTCAGTCATACAAGGGAACGGCAAAACTATGATCTTCTTGTGATGTGCAAATGATTCCATTCAACACTGTGTGACTGCTGAATCATCAACAGGAGAGAAACTCACCCCTCACACCCAGTGTCAGTCAGTGAAGCACAGTTCAGGCAGTGATGGAGGAACAGTTGGCAGCTTAGGGGCCTCGGGCCAACCCTGACCATATGGCAGACGCTGTAGCACCGCTGTGTCATACCCTGGCATGTTTTAACGACCAATTAGGCTCATTAGGTCTTGATTAGAGATGGAGAAGCCTGGGGGGGAGTCACAGAGAGAGAAAGAGGAGGGGGGTGATGGTGATGACTTATCAGGGAGAGAGGGGATGTGGGGAGTATGAATCAGTAATGACGTGCATTCACTATGCAAGAGATTGAGAACAGGTGTTCTGCACATGAATAATAGTGGCAGGTTGAATTCAGGTGAAAGCCTTGATCTTGCCTTGATTTCACTTATTCAACCCGAGCCGTGTCCTAAAAAAAGCACATGTAGATGAAGACGGCGGAAAAAAAAAGGCAAAACAGGATTGTGAGTTTTGAAGTAGCTTTCATGGAGAAAAGGCCTCTTTTGTTACAAGATCTGTCTTGGCACTTAACAGCACAGAGCAGCGGTTCTCGAACTTCTTATACCAAGTACCACCTGAGAAAATATTGTAAATATTGAATCAAAAGGGAGTTATCTTTGCAGCACTTATCTGCGCTCGGGGAGCAAAGGGGATTTGGTGCCTTGCTCAGGGGCATCCCAGCCCTTGACCTGTCCTGCGATTTGAACCTGTGACCCTCTGGTTACAAGCCCATTTTCTTTCCTCTAGGCTGCTCCCATACCAACATTAAAATACAGGGGTGTAAATAGGCTGAGCAAAGTCACACACTTCACAGGCAAATTTATTCCCAATTAGATAATTTGCTCTCTCATCATCTTCCTCTTCCTCATATAGACTTCACACACTGGTACACCGAAATTTGATTAAAATGGCGTGAGGGATAAGGTAACTACTTATTATTATTTAATTTATTATTATTTTGTTTCATTTTCTACTCACTCAAAATTCCTCAGCTTCATTCCAGTCACATACCCTGGTCTATATACTGTAGTAGAACAGTATTCCTGATTTACTGCTTGCGTACCACTGGTGGTACACGTGCCACAGTTGGAGAAACATGGACATACAGTAGAGAATATTGAATACACCACAGCACTATGACCAAAGAATGAAAGATAGATGGTATCTCATTCGTATAATTACACAAGTGACACCTTGGTAAATGCAGAAGCTGATAAAACATCAGCTCATGATACATGTCAGCTTTCCCAAAATTACAATAATTTCCCCCCACTAAATTTCTACAATAACGTTAGAAAACAACGTGGTGGCTGCGACGGTCATGAGGAGAAATCAATTCACTGTTGCCTTAACGTTATCTCTGGAAGCGTTCAGGTGCAATAGTTGTGATGTGGTGTCTTCTGTGCGTGTCAGAGAGAATATAGAGGATCCAAAGAGGCACGGACTGAGTAAATGGATGAAAAAGTGAAGGAATGAATCATGAGGTCAATAATAGAGGATGAAGAAACCAAGTCAGAGTGACTAAGTGAATAAGAAAAACCAGGGGAGTCACAGAAGAAGATACCATTTCACCTCGAACATCTCATTTTTCCTCCCAAGTTAATGTCCTTGTTTTTGATATTCCACATTACCGTGAATAAGGAAATGCAGGGGAATGTGTTTCAGACTTTATCTACAAACACAAAGAAGTCAAAAGTCACTAACTGCCAATCGCCATCATCTCTGGGAGTTTAACTGTGGAGGCCGTGCATGTGTTTTTGTGTCTGAGTGGTCGGCGGGGATTATAGCTCTAATGATAATTCTACATATGGTGGTTGGATAAACCTGCCTGAGCACTGAGATCATAAATCCAATCTGAGGATGATAATCCGTTTGCCAGATGAAGAATTAATACCAAATGTGATGCAGTGGTCAGCGAGATGTGTTTGTGGCGAGAGGCGCAGTCATCCTTTATTTTAATTTAGTTTTCTTCTGACAAGTTTCTCAGATGATTTTGACAGAGTTCGTTTCAAACGACGCTCGGCCAACGTATCGTGCTTTAAGTGAATTAATATACAATCACGCGGCTGTATTACAGCTGCATGAATTGTTTGCATCCAAGAGAGTGGCATTTTTTTCCCCCCTCTGTCTCTTTTTTTTTTATTATGTGCAGTCACCCAGAACTAATCCTACAGTGTTGATATTAAGCTCACGGCCATGGAAATGGACAGGGTGTAAGACATGCAGAGTGCATATAAGCCAGATTAACACTAAAAACACCCCCACAAACATTGTCGCCACATTCAAATTCATATTTCTATCTGTGTTGTGCTCAGCAGGCTGTTCTGCTCTTGTGCGGCTGCTGTGTGAAAAGTCAAAGATGCTGGATTAAGTCATTTAGCGAAGGAACAGTTGCACATAAACACAGGTATCACGGAGAGGAAGGGGGGAAAAACAGGGGGAAGAGCATGCGCAGAGGACGGAGGGGAGGGTCAGTGAATAAAAACAATGAGGAACAGATGGATGAAAGAAAATGGGTGAGGCTGTTATTTAAGTGGATCAGATAATGGCAATAACAGGCTACGGAGAGTGAGATTTAAAAGGAGGACTGAAAAAGTGGCTCAGTCAGAGGAGGAGGGCAAGTTTAACATTCAGAGAGAGAGAGAGAGAGAGAGAGAGATAAGGACTGAGAGAATTATAATAAGAGAGGGATGGGAATTCAGAGAGAGAGAGAGAGAAACACAGACAGAGAGAGATCTCCAGATCCAGTGTTTGACATTTCACCTTGCTCAGTTGATAAGAGGTGTCACCCTTTGGTCCTCAGGGCTTTGACTGCTGTCTGCAGTCATCACCCCTCCCCAGCACAGGAAACTATTGATCAATCAGACAGCACTACCTTGGCTTGTGTGTGTGTATGTGTGTGTTTGTGTGCGAGTGTGTGTTTTGCCGTTAGGTGGGTAAAGATATGTGTGTGTGTGTGTGTGTGTCTCTGAGATCCTGTTTGTCTGTTCAAGGCCCCAATTACCAGAATCTACATTTGCTTATCCACCTTCTCTCTTTGTTTCTACACGTTGCTCTCTGCGAGATCGTCACTCATCTCGTTATTTGTGTCGAACAGCGTCCATTAGGTTTTTTTTTGTGGGCTTTGCTCGGGCTAAGAAATAGACATCGTCATTAAATAAACCTCAGTATTCACTACAGTATAGAGAATGACAGTGAAACGGTCAGGTGCAAAAGTTATTGCTACTCCTCCCTCTTTTGTGTGCATTTTCAAAATAGTGGTGGAAAAAAATCAACGCGGAAAATAATATCACAATATCACAATATCACAGTGAACTGTGGTTGTACCGGGAAACTGATGCAGTGTGCTACTGTACAACCGTCACTTGAGAATACTGAACACCATTCCTGGACAAATACACATCGGTGCTCATGCATGAATATGGAGACATTTAAAAAGCCTTGTCTTTCTGCGATATAACATCACTCCGTTACTGCGTTTAGAATGGGATTAGTGAGTTTTTAAACGGCACACACATCACTGAAATGTGTCGTAAAGTGCCAAAGAATTGCTAGATTGTTATGTCTTCTATGTCTGGAAACGCATGTGTACCCACCACTGGCCTATGATCAAATCCCACCAGAGATTTCCTTTCCTGTTTTTCTCTAGTTTGCCTTTGTAGTGTCTAAATTCAGACTGGGCTGTCCACTCCTAAAATATGCTCAGATACTACACACATTAAATCGAGCGTCTGCTTCAGCCCCATAAATCCTGACTTCTTTGAATCCAATCCCTGCTAAAAACTATATGATCAGCTATATAAATAAAGATGCCAAAGTCCAACAGTGGAATATATATTTTAAGTCTCTGCCAGATGATTTCCAAACCATATGGGTTTCAAGCACAGGCGATGGCTGCCTGCACGGGAGGAAATGATTGTGAAACTTTGTTATACATTAGAAAATGATTTTAACTTGATGGGCTAAAAGATGCAAACACCAAGAAGCACAGTCCTTGTAATCTCACTGGTCACTCAACATTCATTATTTGCCTCAAGAATATTTATTTAATCCCAAATATCACCAGAAAATCTGTTAGAGATTCATAAAAGCCTTTTTATTGTTGGGTCCTCACAAAGGTAGAGGTATAAGAGTTCACACTGATATAAACCCCAGCAATGGTGCTGGGATTAAATGATGCACCTGCATGCATGCAAAATTCCCCTCCAGAGTTGTATGGATGCAGGGACTGCCACACTTTGCATTCAGTTTGTGGCTCAGGGGAGAGCGAGAGGAAAGAGACTGAATAAAATGTGGGCAAGCACAGATTCATGTTAAAAATGACACAATTAGTTCAACTCTGAAGTGCGTGTTAGTCGCGCATGGCTTCCCCTCTTAGACTCACATGAGGTGATCAGACAGGCAAATACTCCCAGGGCCTTGGACGTATAGTCAAATGAAACACACTCACACAAACAACAAAAGCCCACACATTTAATACAGTAACACAGGCGTAGCATACTAAAAAAAAAAAAAAAAAAAAGAAGAAGAAGAAGAAAAAATTACATTTCCCCTCTCTCTATTTCATGCAGACCTGCGTAAACAAGACTTGAAACTTCTCACTGTGTAATTTGTGATTTAAAATTTTCTGAGAGTACAAAAAACACACACACACACACACACACACACACACACACACACAAAAAGCATCCCATGAAAATAATGCAGTAAATAGTACAGTAAATCACTCTGCTATAGTGTGGAAAACACTGCTCTAATTCCAAAGCCTCTCACACTAAAAAATTGATCTTTATTTTCGGGGCAATGCACTATGAAACAAAAGGGAAAAGAACTTAATATGCAGGAAATGAAGAAATGAAAACTACAGTACACAGAGCACTTTGAGTTTGCACTTTCAAAGCCGGGAGAAATGAACGTTTGAATTTCCCACCCCACCCCCCAAGAGATAGCAAGGGAAAGACAGGCCCTGATTTTATTAATTTCATCTGTAGTTATGTTTCTCTTGAATAAAACATTAATACTCCCAGGAACAAGGGAATAACAGAAACAGAAAGAAAGACAGCTGCTTCTCTTTTAATTAGCAAGCACAACTCACTATTGCTCTCTCCAGCCGTCACAGCCACAGCTATCTTTGCATCACCCTTCAAGTCTTTCACTGTCAATCAAGCCACATTCCCCTTTACTAGAATGAAGGGGGAACTCTTTGTCAACTTTAAAATCACAGGCACAGCTTCTCACTTTTATGACATCTTAAAGTTGCACTCTATAAATAGCGCTAAAGACTGTGAGATGCAAAGATGAATAAAATATGAAAATTAGTTTGCAGCCTCAGAAAAAAGTTTGTTTTCGTGTTGCTGCTCCCACATGATTATTCTGGACACGATCTTATAAACTAATAAACAGCAATGCGGGGTGAGAAGAGGAGGGGGGCTGACTTCATTGCCTGTGTAATTCCACTTTTAACAGACTGCATTACTGAAAAATTACCCTCACCGGACACAGTCGTATAGATGTGTGTGTGTGTGTGTGTGTGTGCAGGCCACCATTCGACACAAGAGTTAGAACTGAAGTAAAGTAATCCAACTATTCAACTCAATAAAAAGTCACACTAAAGCAATTAGTCCCTGTGGAGCTATTACATGAAAGTGACAGTGATGACATAAAAAAAAAACCCCACCATGACTTGTCAGGTCATTAAAGAGGAAGCGGTATTATTGCGTTGTTATAGTGATATTCGTCAGGAAAAGCGCCGCCGTAGTCGATACTCTTCATGTCCTAAAATGCAGTAAGGCTAATTCAAAAGCATATCTTCCACAGAGGCTGGAAAACGGTGTCTGCTATAGCAGTGTGATGCAAAAAAAAAAAAAAACTCTGTTCCATAAATTCTGTGAGGGAGATCTCAAAGATCATAATGTTAAACCACGAAATCAAGGGTCTCAGAAGAGCTTTAAAAGGGTGCTTGTGCAAGCTCCATCTCACTGTACACATACTGTATTCACTCATACACACATATAGTCTCCTCTGCCTTGCCCCAGGGTGCAGCCAGACTGAGATCACTCTGGCAGGTTCACTTGTAAAGCTTCAGCTTTAGGCTCTCAGACAGAGAGAACTACAGACGGCCGCCGCTGCAGGTAGAAACACAGCTCCAGATTGAAGAGTTTTATTTCCGAAACGAGACATGCCCCGCTTACAAATGTATGACAAAATGATTCTTAGCATGAAAGCGTGACGCACATTTGAATGTTATTGATGTTATTAGTTTGCTTCAACCTTTTACCTCTGGAAAAAAAATAAAAAAATCTTCAAACAAGTATACACCTATACAGCAAGCAATGGAGTTTTTTCAGATTTTCTTTTTGCTTGTAAATATGTATCCGACGCAACTCCATGAAAAGTGCTCTGAGCCCTTTCAGCAGTTTCACACTTAGATCATTTTGTAATTCACATATCTGTATTCTTGCGAGTTCTCCTTTTAGATTTCCGAGCGGCGGGTTGGAAAAGTTTCTTCTGATCGTTTTCCACCTTAAAAAATGAGGGGAGAGAGAGAGAGGGACGTGCCGAGGCTGGTTTAGAAGAGGGAGTGGGAGAGAAGCAAAATGGATGGAAGTCTGGGGTGCAACGAGGGGTGAGAAAGTCCCACGAAGAGTGAAGGGCCTCTGTAATGATTGAGAGGGATTACCAGAAAACTCAGTAGACTGGGAAAGAGAGAGAGGGAGAAAGAGTCGGAGGTATAGAGAATGAAAGAGAGAGAGAGAAAGTACAGTATGAAGGACGAGAAGAGGAGAAAGTGACGGATGCTGACGTGTGTGTGTGTGTTAGGGATTGGGAAATAAATTGATTCAATCAGAAAATTAAGTCATGCACTAGCTTTGCGGCGCCACAATAAGAGCAATGCGGAACGTTTTAGGGGAAACTGTGACATTTTGAATGTTTTTGTTTGTTTTGTTTTTTCCACTTAAAACAGAACAGATCACAGCAAGGACACTTCTATTGTTCTCAAAGGCCTGCCCACAAACTGCAGAGGGTTAGATCACTCTAAAACACATGAGTCAGATACAACTACGGGCGTTGATCAAACTTCATCATGAAATTTTTTTCAAATAAATAGTCAGTCACGTAAATATCTAAATAACAAGGATCTACAATAATCCGTGCCGCCCTAACACGGCGCGTACACATACCGAGATTCCTGGGGAAGAGCATAAGGTTTTTCTATCAACACAAACTGGCTTGTATTTGAGGTTGTGAGAGAGGATGAAATCTGAGCAGATCTGAGATCTGAACTTCACTCTGAGAGGAAAAGCCCTGGCAACATATGGAAAATATACAATGTGCAGCTTTCTCCAGTTTTGTAATAAAATGTGCTGCAGCTTGCAATTAATCATGTGGACTGCACTGTAGTGCGGAGAGAGTCTCCGTTTGAAAAACAAGACAGACAATAGCGTAAGAAAGGATCATCTAAAATGTCGGTTACCACGCTCAGTTATATTCGAATAAATGTTGTATAAATCTTGGTATGTATTTTTCCCCGACGGTCATGCTATTACAGTTTATATAATTTAACATTTTTTCGATAGAATTAAATCTTTTTTTTTATTATTTGTCTGATCGACTTTAATTTAGGTTTCAAATATAGCACAAAAGCCCTATAGCAATCACAGCGTTGCACTACACTTTTTGTTTGACAACAGCAGAGCCGTTTATCATCTATCATAAAGCTCTGCATATAGTTTTGTCATTCATTTCTACTTCCAACGTGTGGCTCTGCGTCTGAATTTAATATACGTGGTCGGAGTGCATATACTTAAAATGTGCCGTGCTTCTTTTGTGTCGAACAGAAACGTTGGCAGTTCGTGTCGACACAGAAATGAAATCCTGAACGTCGGATATACATTACATCTCCCTCAGTGCTGCGGTCTGTGCATTTCTGTGGTCTACTTATGCCTCCTATTGGTCTGATCACTGCAGTCCACAACAATCTCAGTCCTTCCACAGGAGACGGAGGGAGGAAGGGAGGGAGGAAAGGAGGGAGGGAGGGAGTCAGGAGAGACAGGTAGGAGACAGTGAAAACGGGGGGGGAGAAGAGGGAAGAATGATGGTGAGTGACAGAGCTGGGGAGAATGACGGAGAGGGGAAGAAAAGGAAAAGGCCTGTGGGGGCACAGGCGTGGGGGGGGGGGGAGGATTGGGTGGGAGGAGGTAGGTGGGGGCGGGGAGGACAGAAGAGAGGAAGGAAGATCTTATGAATGTTGACCACTGTCCCTCTACATAAATCTGCACATTAACTGCATCAAATGAGGCTCCACATGTTTTCTCATCTTCTCTTCCCTCACTAACCCCTCTCTATTTTCCTCCCGTACAAGCCCTGCACACTCACACACACACACACACACAGCCATACACACACACACACACACACCACCCCCGTCTCCAGCCCGCATCTGATTGGGCAATGTCATTTATAATGTCTGTCCACATCAGGAGACATTATGGGGACCTCGGCCCTAACAACACTTCCCCCTGTCACGCCCCAGTGCCTGATGGGTAGAAATAAACCAACCGCCATGGCGCTGAGAAAGCGACAGTGTCACGCAGCTAATATCAGCGATGAATAATGGCACATTACGATTACGACTGCTCCGATTCTCATCTGCATGACAAACATTTGGGACGGGAAAAATATAGAGCGGCGACGTTAAAACCTGCTTTCAAAAACGGGAGCGAACGCGGTGCAAAGAGAGGCGAGGTGAGAGAGAGAGAGAGAGAGAGAGAGAGAGAGAGAGAGGGGGGTGTGCACTGTTGTTGAAGAATTGTATTTGTTTTTTAGTAACCCTGGAAAACACACACACACACAAGTCCACAAGAAAATACTTGCAGGATTACGAGGAAAAACTTTAAAAAAAGAAAGAAAAATAAAGTGGAATATTGTCAATATCACAAATGTCTGAGGAAAAAAATGTGTGTAAATTATGAAGAATACAGATGTTGATGTAGGACATAGACTACATCACATAATGCCTGTGCCAATAAATAATTCTCTTTAGCACATTTTAACTTCTCCTCATTTCCACATACATAATTAATCAATGATAATTAACGAGTAAATGGCAAAATGTGTGCTTTTATTATTTTCTGTTGTAAAGAAGAAAAAGAAATTGATAATTTAAAACATTACTGCTAAATTAATTATTTCCCTATAATTAAGTAAAAACACTTTCCTATGATGACTGGGGAATATCTGTTTATTATTATTATTGATGTACGATGTAATGCACAATTGTGACATCAATTTAAAAACAAAACAAAAAAAAAAAACACATCCACAGATTGGCTTCGTGGCAGAGGTGAAGCTGGCCCCCATGTAAAACCGGCATTTGCCTCTTTTCCTTCTGTATATTCTCATCACTTCACATAAGAAAAGACATGAAAGATTGAGCGTAAGCTTTGAAGCAGACGCCAGGGCCACCGACTCCCTCGCTTTAACTGCTGCCACATCCTCAAAGGCAGCTTAACTCCCACATGCAACTCAGGAACATTAAACGGGCCCAACAAAATACTAATGACCCTCTAGATTTCTGACCACACAAAAAGAGGGGCAGCCATCAATTTGCATTCTGCCCTTCTGGTGTTCAGTGGTGAGCGGCCAATCTCCATGTGTAATGAGTGCGTTGTTTGCCATTCTCCCCTCCTGGTCAATAATTACCAGCCTTGCAGCCTGAAGTGAGTCTATTTTAGGAAGGAAACCCCCTAGCTCTAAAAGCTTACCTTGGACGTAAACACACCGACTTTTCATTGACTCTCTCTCTCTCTCTCTCTCTCTCTCTCTCTCTCTCTAATCCCACTTTTGTTGGTGGTGAAGAGAAAAAGAGAGAGCTGAGGCCAAAGCCAAAGGCTAGACTCGCGTCACCAGAGATCAAGAGGGTCATCTCTCTCTCCCTCCCTCCTTGTCTAATCATGTATCTTTGGCCTTGCCGGTGCCGATACCGACGACTGAGATCTCAGGGAAAAAACACAACGCAACGCAGAGTATTGAATTCATGTGGTCACACATCCTAAAGTAAATCTACTGGATTGTCCAGAAACAGTTAAGTTGATTGTCCCGGCGTTCCCCGGGTGCTGCTTTATGCTAATGTTTGCGTCGATGCCCACCAAAGCCACCGCCACTGTCCAAAGGAAATGAGAGAGCGAGCCGAGCCTTTGTGTGCGATGTGTACAATAAAGGGAGGATTTAGAGGCCTTGCCAGGCGACCGCAGGGGACGAACAAAATGAATGAAGTGAAGCAGAGTAAGGGGTTGGGGTTGGGGGACTCTGTGATGGCGGGCTGGAATGGGGGGGGGGCGGGACTGGCTAATGCACCCCCCTCCATAACCTCCCTACGCGCCACCGTCATCTCAGGACAGCCCATATATAACACAGACACGTTTGGTCTCTCCAAAAGGTCACAAAAGGGTAAAACTTAAGAGGAAAGATGAGAGCACCGCTGTCATAAAAAAAGAAAAACGCGTGTAAGGTGAGAATAAGTGGCTATTCCTTTTAAGGTGCGGATAAAATATTTCACATTCAACAACGCAGCATCCTGGACACCAGGGGTCTGGATTTATAGCCGGGGTCAAAACTCAGTGCCGATCAATAGTCAATCAGAGTTATCAAACACCAATTACATGAGGACAATGTCCCCACATATGTACTCACTGATTTATTGTCATGTATTTGTTATTTCTCAGCAGAACTAATGGCTGGAAGTCTTTGGTTGTTATTTTATTGTTAGACATCTCATTTTGAAAAGGATTGATTTGGATTTTGAGTCATCTTGAAATTGGATTCATCAAATTGAATAATGTGTTTTAAAAAAAAAAGTGTAAACGATTTGAATGTTTAATTAATTACAAAAAAAAAAAAATCAATCAACTTAATATTGGCAAATCCACAATTTAAATGATTTGTGATTTCGTATCAAAATAAATATCAAGCAAAATCCCTGAGACCTCACACATCTGCTTTCAACAATGAAAAAACAACAACATTATGGGGGTGGCTAAAGAAATGTAATGGAAGCACTCAATAGACATGAGAGGTTTATACTCCAGAATCCCATCATCCCCCTTAATGCATATCCATCTGTTTATTGAACACGGTCTTCATTAAAAACAACTTGGAAGGAGGAAGAAATGTGAAAAATAATCATTTTGTCAACGGCTTAAAAATCACATCACATCAAAATTAAGATATTTATCAGAAGCAAGTGCACTGTAATCACTTCAGAGCTAAGTGAAGTTATTCCATAATGCCCCAGACACAAAAACAAATGAACAAATCTGCTCTTATATAGTCCTCCTTTCTTTGCTTTGTGTCACAGTCCTGCCCTCACTCTCCATTCAGAGTCCAACCTGCTTTTTTTTTCAGAGAAAGGGGCCTAATTGTGCCTGAAGAGGAAAAGAGGGGGAAGCAAAAGGAGAACACCCTAAAAAATTGTGAAATTTCCTCTTGTGTCTTATTACTTTCTCTTTTAAATTTCAAGGGCATTTGGACAGAGTGTCTATCTGTCAGGGAACAAGGCTTTTTTTTTTTTTTTTCTCTCTACGTCTCCTGGCGGCTTACCGCAGCCCAGATATGCATCTCCTGACCTGTATGTTAAATTCATACTTTCACTGGTGACATCAGCAATGTCCGGACAACTGAAGAAAAAAATAGTGTGTGTGTGTGTGTGTGTGTGGACAGTATATGTGTGTATGTGTCATGGGGGGGTGGAGTGGGCCATGGGGTGATTTTTCTGCCCCCGTAACCATGACAACCCTCATCTCCAGAGCATTGGAAAAAGATGGCGACTCACACTCGGGGAGATTCTGATGTGTCTGAGGTCCCTCTGATTTCTTTTGTTGTGCGTTTCTGGGTTGTTGTTGTTTTTTAGCCACGTGTGTTGTGATGTGTATTTGTGATTTATTTTATTTGACTACAAAACATATGAAAGCTTAATTTTAAAAAGGTTTTTTAATTAAAAAAAAAAAAAAAACATTTGAAAGGCCTGGCAACATTTACATTAAATATCTAAATTCAAGCAACACTGAAACTAGGTGTTATTTTAGAGAATAAAGCAATAAGCAGAATTTCTACACGTCGAGAATGCATATTTTGTATAAATTAATAATTAATATTCGAGAATTCAATTTTTTTTAAAAGTCTAACAAAATAAAATCTTATTGTTCCTTTGTCTCGTCTCACAAACGTCGTCAACAACATGCCCAAATTGCATCTCCAGCCATAAACACCCCTCAGATCAAATTCTATACAGCCATCTCTGAATTCATATTCAACGCAGCCCATCGTACATAGGCAGGGATCCAGATAGGGGAATATGAATGTCAGAGGGAACATTTTAATCATTTGGCAGGGTTGGAAGCCCAATCTCCAAACATCCACATTTTGACACACAATCTCCCTCTCTCTTCCCGCCCTCCCTCCCCTCTATCCTCTGGTTTCATCATCTCATCTCACACCCTTCGTGTCTCAGGGACCTATTAAATCCCCCCTCCCAGCCTCACCAGTGCACCCCCCCCCCCTCTCTCTCTCTCTCTCTCTCAAATGTCACCTTCATTTTTCTGTTCATATTCTTGGACTGGAGCTCCCTGTAGATGGTTTAATTTTTTCCGGCCCTCTCTGCTCCCTCCACTGTGCGCTGTGTTCACTGTGTGTTCTTTCCTCTGCAAACTCGCTAGGTCTGATGTCAGACACAAAACGGGGACGATGAAGACTCGCGCGCACATGTGTGAGAGCATGTGCGCATAAATGTGTATAACAAGATAATGTTATGACTGATGTAATTTCCGCATTTTCCTAAACCCTTTTTATGTTAGGGGGTCATTTGAGCGCAAGAGCTGTGCTTTATTTTAATCCTTTCAACCATCAACAAACTTACAATAAGACTGCTATTCTTTTTTTCCCCCCACGACAACTGGATCAAAGTTTTCTTAACTAGAATCTCATGTTGTAATGGATTAACTCTTCATAAAAAAAACAGCACTACAAATGGTTCATGTTAGCATTTCTACTTGCAGGCTTGTAGAGTTTTGGCTGGGCAGAGCAGTCTGGCTGCCAGACCTTGTGGAGCTGATCACACTGTCTGGTGCTGACCTCACTTTGTTTTTTTGTTTTGTTTGTTTTTTTTAAAAAGAAAGAAAAAAAATGCGTTAATATGCGTGTGCCTGTTTTTGAAAAGTCACCTCTTTTTTTTAGGAGTTCAAAGGTCAATTCCAATTCCTATCTTAACCCTCAATCTTAACCCTCAAGCTCAACCCTTAATCTTAACTGGCCCTCAAAACCAAGTGTTGAGGGTTATTTTGTCACTTAGAAATGGGACACCCCTTAAATGCAGATACGTCTTCAGACTGTAGGGGGCAGAATAACGCGAAAGCTGCGTCCAGTCTGTCAACTCCAAAAAAGAAGAAGAAGAACACATCTACGTCACGATTATTTATTATGATCCGTTATCAGTCAAGTTATTAGGTTGTCAGTTAGTTATAAGATGATACTCATACAAATACCACAACCACGGACATATTCAGCTGACAGTTACCACACACCACGGCTTATTGAAAAGTAAACAATAGCAAACGATCGCTTGTCAGCACCGGCCGGCTATTAACAAAACATCGTAAAATAAAAATAAATGTTAGGCAGCAATGACGTAAGTAATCCATAATATGGGCCTAAACTAAGATAATACGATGTTTTTCATAATGTTTTATATCTCTATTAACAAAGAAAATACTTAATTTGTAGCGTACTCGTTTCGCTGCTTTCGGCGCCATCTTTTCAAAAGTCAAAACACGCACTGCATTCTGGGTAGCCCTTGCTCCCAAGGGTGATCTCGGAAAATCTCAATATTGAGGGCGATACAGCCCTTAAACTTGCCCCTCGACTTAATTTTTCTGAGAATCCGGACAGCACTTGCACTAGCGGGAGCGCGCAGTTTTGAGATTGAGGGTTAAGCAAGGAATTGGAATTCACCCCAAAATATCGGAAAAAACATCTGAAATTGTGCGATAGATTCTGGATTGTGAGAAAGTAAAAGCATCGTGAGCGTGTGTTCATCTTGGAAATAAAACATAAGAGGCACAGCGGGCAGACGCACCAGCTCTGGCAACTCTTTTCTCTTCGAACACCGCCGTCTTCCGCTCCGGCGGGACGCGGCTCTCAACATCGTGTGAACCCTTGTTTTACCGAATAAAAACATATCGGGGTGTGTGTGTGAAGGCAGTGATAGCAGACAACTTTCCGTTAATGCCCCTTGATAATGTCACGTCACTGCTACACAGCTGTAGAGTATTATAGCTTACCTTTATGCTCACTGCAGGCTTTGCAGGCTCCAGCTGCTGCCAAGCACTGCATGAGGGCATAAATTGTTAGGTGTTGGCCAGTAATTCTAAAATGCAATCTTCTCTGCTCCTTCCCTGCTATCTCTCTCTCTCTCTCTCTCTCTCTCTCTCTCTCTCTCTCTCTCTCTCTCTCTCTCACTTTTATTCTCTCTCTCCCCACTCTCCATCTAAAGCTCCCTCCTACCTTGTTTGTTTCTTTACTTGACCTTTCTGCATCTCTGAATGTATGCTTCTTTGGTTTTGGTTCTCTCTCTCTCTCATTTTCTCTCACTCACTCACTCTGTCCACCCCCCCATCCCCTTCTTTCTGCATTAATGCTACCAGGGAAAGGTCTCATGATAAATGAGTTGGAAACAAATCAAAGTGTGTTAGACTATAGCTCTGTTATCGCAATGCTGAGTGGAGGGGGCCCCCACGCCACAGCCTAAAAAAACCCCCCCAAAAAAACAGTGTCCCCCGTTCTGAATAATTCTCCATTCCATTTCTACCAACGAGTGACTGAAAGCGAGAGTGTGAAAGAGGGAAATGGAGGGAGACAAAGAAAGAGAGAGAATAGGAATAGGAGTGAAATCTGAGAAGAATAATCATATAATTAATTTGAAAAGAAATCGTATAATTAAAGCAAGTGGAACAGGGGGGAAAAAAAAAGATGCAAAATATCACAGAAGGGATGAGGAGAGAATGGTCGTCGGGCCTATCCACCACCAGTTCCTCCACACCCTTGAAGAGATGGAGTCAGTGAGTATATTAAAAAGAGAATAGGAATGAGGCAGAGAGGTAGCGAGCAGAGAGAAAGAGTATTTGTCTCCTCTCTTGACACAGTGGGATGATAATGCATTTTAATGACAAGACCTGAGACTAGTTTTATGAGGGGATGGACACACACAGAGCCCCAAACACACACACGCACACACACGCAACGGGAACAGGAGCCATCACCCCTCGCGCCCTCCCCTCCCCTTCCCTCTCTTAGCACATTCTTCGGTCAAACTCAAGGAAGCAGCTCAACGGGCAAAGACATCATTCCCCGTTCTGAGAGGCAGGCAGGGAGCGAAGGAGTTCACGGTGAGAAATCAGCAGGAAACTATGGGAGAAGGCAATTTAGAAGCAATCAGAGGGAAATTTGAGGCGGATTAGGCTGAGAGCTTATAGGAGCGGGGATGCAACGCTGTATCCATCTGTCTATGAGAGGCCTTCATCAGCAGTCATCTCCTGGCTGGTCAAATCAATCTCTCCTCCTTACTACTCTCCTCTGGTCTCTCCTCTCCTCCTCTACCTCCTTGCCATCTATCCACTCTACTCTCCTTCCCTCTCTTTCACTTATCTCCCATTCCCCTCTTGCCATGCTCCCCAACATTTTACACTCAGGTTCAGTCAGATGGTGTTATCAAGAGCGGCCGACAAAGTTGGAAAAGGTAAGCGGCCGGTGTGATGGCACATCGACAGCCATGTGCCCAGCTGATGTGCTCTTGAGCACATGATGGAGCAGAATTTCAACCTGTGACGTGTTGGCTGATAACCACAAGGTCTCTTTAGTATCACCATTTCCTCTGCTCTCATTCTTCCATTTCCTCAGGAAAAAAAAATATATTAATGCGTAGGTGTGTGTACGTGCTTGACCATACAGGCTCCATGAGTGTAAATGATGATGTGTGAGAGTTAATATGAAATCTAGCAAAGCACAGGCTGTACCTTGAAAAAAAATAATAAGACCCGACACTTGAAAATGAATTGATTCAGTCTCCAGACATCATTCGCCCAATTTCCTATATTATCATTTCTCGATCATTTACTATACATCAGTTATCACTGAGATTCATTTGTGAGGCCTATTTCGTCTTAAGAGAATTCTCAGATGATAGAAAAACCGATCTCTTCTACATCAGTATTACTTTTCACTGTGGCCCAAACTCGGAGCGGGCAAAGCTGACAATTGCCTTAATATTCCCTCAGTCACCTCCCAGTCATAGGTTAAACTAAGACGAGAAAGAAAGTTCACTTAATTTTTTTAAACTCTGTAAAGTAGACCCTGTGACCCCTCACAAAACACTTAAGTCCAGTAAAAGTAAAAAAAAAAAAAGTCAGTGCAGCTCAACAGCCAGAAAAAACAACTAATTCCCACGTGTGAGTGTGTGAATTTGATTAACCTCTGATTGCAGCAGCTCCCTCCCTAAAGCGGTTTCAACTAATTGCGCTTTTCGACTTAATCCTTCTTCGTGTACAAAGCACCACCGTGCGTCACCAAACCGACTTCTAATTTAACTGTCGCGGACAGCTGAAGGCAACAGTTTGAAATGTACTTCCATTAAACTTGTTGGACGCCATTTCTATTCAGTTTGCTGGCTGCTTTTGGCGTTTTCGCTCGCCCTTTACAACGGACTGTACAAGAATCATGAGATGTGTGCCCTGTCGCTATATTAGGGCTGCTTTATCACAGATTGGCAATGAATATTTTCCTATGTATGATAATATGGCAAAGAAATTAAATAAATTGATAAGGAATTCAGTATATCCACAGTGATCCACAGTTATACGCTGCGCTATGAACTTGCTTGCTCGTATATGAAAGAACTGTAGCACATAATGAGTAAATTAAGTTAGTTTTCCATTCTTAGAATCCTTCATGTCAACAATGTACATTTGTTCATTGATTACATGACGATCACCTCATGTACATTACATTAAAAAGCAATAAAAAATAGTGTCACTAATTTAATTAGACAGTGTGCTGCTGCCACGTCTACCGGCCGTGATAATTGAATGTTTTTCATCCAGCTTGTGTTTCCAATTTGCCATTTATAGCTATAAATATAATGAACTTAAAAGTTTCACAGCACAGTAACGCGTGGTACGGCCTCGCGAACAATGTTTATCTTTCTCTCTCTGAGATTATTTGAACTAAATGCTTAAGTCATCAGCAGACGCCGGCTCATAGCTGGGAGGCACTGGTGATACTTAACAGTTAGCACTGAACTGCTAACGAAGCACATGTGAAGCCATGCATACATGACATTTATTACATTAAACAACACCCGGTTGCCGCTTAGAGCAAGACACGGATCCCCTGTTGGATGATGCATAATTACCCCAGACGTTGTGGAAGTGGCACACACACACAAACACACACACGTCGCCTCAACACACACAGATGCAGATATAGATACACACACATTATGCAGCCATGACTGACAATGAAAGTTAAATAAATATTTCAATTTTTTTTCCTGAACAAAACATTCACACACACACACACACAGCGAATAAGCTTTGATCTAACACATGTTCCACAGGTATTGTATAAATTATGAATTACATATGGTGTATATATGCAATTACAAAAGACATCTCCCCCGAGACATTTCTTTTAAATAAAGAAAATATATATATATATATATATATATCATTCAGAATATATACAGTAAGCCTCATTTTCTCAAACTAAAAAGAAAGTATGCAACTTCTCGGATAAAATTTGATCAGAAAATGAAAAATTCTACAGAAAATCAATCTCCAAAAAAAGAAAAATTATTAGGATGTGATCTTGTATTTAATATATATTGTATAATAAGTGTAGTGGCAGCAGTTTCTCTGCAGAATGTGTGCAATTATCTTATTCTTACAGTTGAACGACCTGGAATTAATTGAACTGAATAACTTAACTGAATGTGGATGTATTGTTTTCTATAAATAGAAATAAAAAAACATTTAAAAAATGGTTGACAGATATATTTTGGCAGCCGTCACTGTACCTGCGTCTTGGAGTTTGTGTATAAAACACGATGTTGCTTATCCAAAGAGAATGTAAATGATTAAAATAATAATGTCCCTGCACTCTGGTGCTTTAGATTTTAATTTGAATATTTTTGTTTGTATACTGTTTAAATGATATACAATTTATTTCATAACTACGTATTGTCTTTTTGTTTGAACAGAGGTATGAGATGAATAGATTTGCATGAGAAGTGCATAAATATTGTTTGACTGGCCATCGATATTAGAGGTAGACCAACTAATCGTTTTTTTAATGATTAGCTTTGGCCCATAATTCTTCATTCATCTACCACTTATTACAAATGATGTTTTTTTTGTTCTCGGAAATTTGATAAATGTTGCTAAGTCACTACTTTTTACATCCAAAAGCTGATTTTATTTCATTTCGTGATGACCAGTTTTATGTATTTAATAATAAGTTCTACATTACATTTATTGGAACACGTGGGGGTGAACTGATGAGCATTGCTGCCTCACAGCAAGAATGTCCTGGTTTGACCGAGTGCCATTCTGTGTGGAGTGTGTATGTTCAGGTTCTCCGGTTTCCTCACACAGTCCAAAAACATGTAAATTGGGGATAAAGCAGTAGAAATTGAATGGGTGGATTATTTGTATTAATAATACTGAATATAATTGCACTGCAAGATAGAGACCATTAGTGTTGTTCAACAACAGATTACTTCAGTTAAGCTTTAAGTATTATTTGTTATATTTTTTATTAGATAGAGGGGGAACAAAGAAAATCAGCTAAATATATGGGACAAAAAAAATCAGCATCAATTACGAGCCATCAGCTGCCCTGATTTCTAAAAAATCTGCCTTGGCCACAGAAAAAGCCCATAATGGTCGACCTCAGCAGTGAAAAGAAATCCTCCTTTCTTTGTATGCCTTTGGTCTACACAGTGATAGTGATCTCCTGCTGAGACAGAATTAGCCATAAACTAATTTGCAGTGCCATGACCCAGATTATGGGAAAGGTGGGTCATGTCAGATATGACATTGTCCATATTAATATTCAATAAAACAATAGAAGATGATACGTCGGAAAATCAAAGGCTCAGCAGGTGGGAGCTTGTCAAAATCCTGTTGGAATTGAAACAGATAAAGGATTACTGAGGCGATCATCATCACGTCCACCAAGTTATTTATGAAAATATATGGAAAGTAAAAGTGGTTATATATTGAAATCTTTTATCGTAAACGCTTGTAAATGGAGTCAATTCTTGGTATAATCATCCACTATCCTCAGAGAAAATGGCAACTTCGCTTTTCTAGGGAGAGAAAGAGGGAAAAATATCACCCATTTGCTATTTATTGTTCGGAGAAAAGCAACTAATCCAAAAACTTTGCAGTATTGCTTTTGGAATTGACATGGCTTACATGTGTGTTAAATGAGATGGCCTAAATGACTCTTGAGAGGCAGATTGCTTCCAGTCAAGTCCTGCCCACGATGTATTTGCAATGCTGCATTTTCATTATTAAAGAATGAGCGGATGTTTACATGCCGCAAAGGATGAAAAATAAAGAGCGAGGTAGGGGAAACAAGAAAGAGTGTGCATAGCATGTGGAGGCCATTATTTTTTTTTGCCGTGCTCCGAGGCTGGGAGAATTAGAAAATATCATTCTGTCAGGGTGATTTGATAGTGCGATGAAAAATGTCAGAAGTGGAGATGACAAATCATGGTGCTGAGGAGAGGGGACTGGGAGACAGGGGATGTCATTTGTCATGAGTGCCATTTGACTGCACCCCCCCTCCTCCTCCTCCTCCTCCTCCTCCTCCTTCCTATCTGCCTCCTCTTCCAAATCTCACCCTTCCTCTCACCCCCTCACTCCAGAACTCCCTCCTCTTCTGCCTCCTTGGTTGTCTGCCCCGTCTCTCCATCCTTTCTCTTTTCATTCTAATGATCTATTTGCAAACACTCTCGCCGTCTCTCATCTTTCGTCTTCAGGGCAATCACGCACCCGTACTCTGTCCACGTCCTCCTAATATTACCTCAGTTACCAGTCCGCACGCATTAGCGGCGGTACAGTATTTCAGGCTTCGCAAATTTCCTTTTCTGATTCAGCGCACAAGAAGAAAGGACTGAGACGTATATGTTTTGTTTTCTCCTCCTCATCTCCACATCATCTTTTCTACACTCCTCCCACTTCTACCTCTTCTCCTCCTCTTCTGTCTCTGAGAAATCTTTTTTTTTCTCTCTATGAATGAAGAGGATTAGCCTGGTGTTCAGTGCAAAACACACGCATGCATATGCACATACAAGGAACACAGACCCACACACGTCGTATAAATACATGCATGCAGGTCAAATTGTCAAGCCTGGTGACATTTAAGTGTTTTATCTCGTGTGCGTGGTCTAATTCTACGGTTATAGATTGTTTTTAACTTTATCATATCATGAAGCTGCACCAAAAACTAGGCAAATCAAGTAATTTTTCACTCGTTTTGTTTGTTTTTATGTACTTTTAGGTAACTTTTTTATGTAGCAGTGAGTACAAAAAAATGCATTTGGAAAAGTCACTCATACTTCATCACCCTTGATTGACCCTTTCTCTCCGATAGTGTCCCCCTCCCTCCCTCACCAGTCCTTCCCCATTTCCCCCCCCCCCCTCCTCTTTTCCCCTTCCTTGGCTCAACACACTCCTCCTTCCCCTTTAGCCCCAAGGTGCTGTGCATGTATATTTCTGTTTGTGTATGTGCGTGCATGTGCGTCTCCTACGTGCACACGCGCGTGTTGTATACATTGTACAGTATGTGTGTATGTGCACGTACCGTTTGTCTGAGTGCATTTCTGCATCTAATGAAGGGAGGCAGGGGGTGTGGAGGGTGGGGGTGGTGGTGGGGGGTTGGGGGTCATTGCTTTGTTGCGTCTGGCCATCCTTAGTGTAGCGTGGTCTGTAGCGCCGTCCAGGGCCTTAATGCTGGGGTAATTAAGGAACAGCTTCAAGGTTGCATGGACACAAGACAATCCAGGCCTAATGAAGTATCGATCGCCCACATTGGGGCCCATGCTTGGACTAAGGCAAGCTGACATTCATTTAGAGCAGGACCACTGCAGGGACACAACACACACACACACACATTTACCCAGCATGCACACATACAGCACACATCACAAAGGCTGATGACAATATAAGAGACTAGACGGCACTCGGTTTTAATCACATGGGAAACAATGAAGAGCCTTGTTTAGAGCCGCTGGGTTTATCTGTGTGTGAGTGGATGTGTGTGTGTGTGTGTGTGTGTGTGTGTGTGTGTGTGTGTGTGTGTGTGTGTGTGTGTGTGTGTGTGTGTGTCTCTATCTCCCTATCACACCCTGGACAACCAATAGGAGGCTCTAAGCAATCTTCCACTAAAAACAGTCCTGATTATACCAATGATGATTACAGTGATAATGATTGTCCTGCCATCAGCCCGGTCATTACTGTCTGTTCCATATGAAGAAAATGTCTCACGCCTAACAATCAATGCCATTAACATCTTACTTCAACGGGGAAGGGTAATAACGCAATTCACATTATCTCAACCCGGTGTATTTACATTTTAATTTTCACATCTCTCACGTTTAGCAAAATCCTGACGACCTCATCAAATGTGGTTTAGGCCCAGGCTGCACAGCATGACTTCCATATAGATTTTTTTTTTTTTTTTTTTATTAATACACAGACTCATATAGATCTTTCAGAGAGGCACCTCGTGCATTTGCCTTGATGTCATCATCATGAGTGTTATCTTTTCTTTTAAAGTCCAATCTATATGCCAAGCATTAATAGATGTATTTGAAGGTTGTGTGCCAGTAGTGAGGCCTGCTTCTGATGGCACCTGCCAAGAAATCAAAGAGAAATCACAGTTGTGCCTTTTTTTTTTTTTAATCTTGTGTTATGAAATTGTCTGTATTCATATCTGCTTTTTTCAGATATTTAACATCTGTTGTCAAATCTTTTACCATGAAAGCTTTATGTTTGTGGCAGCAGAACCCAGCGGGTTAACAGTACACTGGACGTCCTTATATGTGTACTTACAGACTTTTACATTTTATATTACATTATTAAAGGCTGGGCCCTTAAGTCTTCAGTATAATTGCATTGATTGTCAATCAAACATCTGATTACTCGTGCCTAACTAGTATATAGAAACTATCTTTGCACCATGTGAATGCACAAACACAAGTGAATCATAAATGTGTAATTGCACATGATGCTCTCTGACCTGGAGTCACACTGTGTGCAAGTGGCTGCTTTTGTGCACAAGAATACATATATATAAGTGTGTGTGTGCTGTTACATTTCCCACCTCAGCCACAGGCTTGGTGATTATGCCTCTGATTGACATATGCTTGGATTCACATCTATTGGCCTACTTCTGCACTGATTGAAGACTTGACTTCTCGTCTTCAGACAACTTTATCAAGGCGGTAATGGTCAGACAATCAGACTGACAGACAGAGACAAAAGAATAAAGGGGAGCGAGAGAACGACAGAGACATAGAGAGGATGGGCTGAATGATCTTGATTGTAATGGGAATAAGTGCTGCTTTTCTTGAAAAACCATGATGCAAAGAACCTAAATCTCCCTCTGTTCCTCTCTTTGTCTCCCTCCCTTGCTTTCTCTTTCACACACTCTAACACTCACATGTTATCCCCCCTCCCCAAAAAAATATATCTATGGGCTTAACTTTGCCATTAAAACATTCATAATTGTGCAAAAAAACTGCACTGCTTGCACTCTTTACTCCCACGACAATAGAGCTACATGTTCAGCGCCCATTATTCCTCATCCTTGTATTCAAATGTATTTAAATGAGAGATGTTTAGATCCACTCTGCGCTGGAAAAAAAAAAACAGTCTAGTGCTGAGAGCTGCACAAAGATGGGGCATTGCTGTCTAACTTATATCTATAACAGTGATTTTGGAAAATGTAACCCCACTCTCACCCCCGCAGTCCAAGCAACTTTTAAACCTGCAGTTAAAGCGCTGACTTCACATTACTATGCCTCCCCCCTACCCTTGATCTGGCAGCGTACTGTGAATTTTTGAGCAGCGCCAAAATGCTCTCATTTCAACTGATCGCTCCAATCATATGCAAATATGGCAGGCAGGTGGGGGATATCTTTCAGCGGTAATTGGTGGTTTTCTAATGGAGACTTCAAATGTCATTTGGAAATATGTTTTAAGCCTTAATGAGTTTTGACGGGTCAGATCAGAAAGAGCCCGGCATGCAACTGCGCGCGTGCGTACGTGCATGCGTGTGTGTCTGTTCACGTGTCGGCAGCGCCACGCTGAACCTGATGCATTTTTAAACAGCACCAATTACACCACAGAGTGAGCTTTGCTGAAACATTTTCATTGTGCAATACCCGTCTTGTATAGAGACATCAGCATTCATTAAACTCACAGTCGCAGCCAGGTGATATCCAAGGTAATCCAGAACAAAAAAGGGGAGAGCGACACAAAATGGATGCTAAACGCAACTGACTCAGGAGGGTCAAACATAACCTTTCATATGATAATGACACGCATTCACACCAAGTGCGGGATTCTCATTTCAGATTTTTTTTTTCATAAAAATGCAAATGTTTTTTGAGCAGCGACGAGTAGTTTTATGTTTAAAAAGAAGAAGAAAAAAAAACTGGAAAATAAGCAGTAAAAAAAAAAATGTTTCACATCTTCAAAAATGATTGCAATGTTATGAGCGTTTCAAAAATATACAACAGCTAAGCTGCATGTCACCAACGCTTCACACTTAAATTGAACACCAGCGCGGCACGCATTGATTCAAATCCATCCGTCTCTCCCTGTCCCTTAACTTAAGTGACCATACCATAACTGTGATATAAGTTTTACCACAAAACATTCAGTAATTATTTATTTTGCATTGGTCAAAAATACCGGGACATTCAGCATCTCCCATTAATATGCATGTGTCGCTATCCCCGCAATTTACAAAGCAACTTATCATTTTGCTCGGCAATAAAAGTGCAGCAGAGGCAACAGATTGCTGTGACACTCCAAGTGGTTTTAGATTTATTGTGCATAAAAAACACATGAGCAGGTTTTGAATGAAATCATCCAATGCATCTACATCTAGTTTTACTTTATCTCTGGTGGGTGCAAAAAAAACGAATGGTTGAGTAGATGGCGGTACTTCAGCTCGCTGATAGATCATAAATCATGGGAATTATAAATCACGGTTTGTTTGGACATACAAGAGAGGGGGCCGGGGAGTGAAACTGCTGTCCAGTTTATAAAAGTGTGCATTAATAAGAGATGCCCTCCTGGGTGGTCATAAATACAAAAACATGAGGTGGCAGCTGATGATTTGGGTTTGGAGTTTCAGATGATGACTGATTCGGCATGGGGAAATAGAGGCTAAACTTTCTCCCAACACCAGCAGCACTTAAAAGAAAAAAACCTATAGGATTCTAATCTGGGTTGCTAAATCAGTATTTGAGAGGATGACAATGAAACTCAAATGTATTCCAAGTAATACACTAATAAGTAATAGCACTCAGTGGTCATTGCTTATCCTTTCGAAATCACATTGTCACTCTTATTATCAATCTGAAAAGAAGAATACTGACCTCAATGCATAATGAAGCAAAAAAAAAAATACTTTTAGCTGGGCTCATTTCATTATATTTCTCAATCTCCTTCATTAAAATTTATAACCTCCTGGTGACACATTTGTCATGATTTAAATTGTGCAGCCCTGACTGTTAAGAACATGAATTAAAAAAGAAAATATTGTCCCTGAAAGTTGTGGGAGAATGCGGCACCTTTGAGCGAGGCAGCCGGCAATCAAGGCTCTCCGAGTTCAGAAGAATGTATTTAGCAGTACTTTGCTAAACAAACCACCACGTCAATTTATGCCATCTGAAAAAGTAGGACAGCGTAATCCTTTAGCACAAACCCAATCTCGGAGATCTGAAGAGTACGTGATTAATTCTTCGGTATTAATCATGTAATTCTTCCATATAAAACAAAGCTTAAGCCTTATTTGCTAAGATATTTGACCTTGGTGGAGAGTTAAGACATTACAGCTTGGATTTAAAATGCATCTAAAGATTAAAAATGACGGTTGACTATTACTGGGGATTATAAAACCAAGGAAAATTGCTTTTTCAATTTGAGACAAAAGTGATTTTAGAAGGGAGCTCCAGGGTCAGGTGGTATGTGGTGACAACTTCAACTCAGATACAGCATTTTTTCTGATGGGGAGGTTAAATAGAAGACGCGTTGGATTCCTATGTGTGTTTTCTTTTTTTTTTTCATAATTTGCCCCCTCTTTTTTGGCCCAAGCATCAAAATTAAAGTAATACCCTTGTAAGAGAAACAAGATTTGTTCTAAATTTATGCTTCACTGCTTGAGGCTATGCAGCACCTCAGACACAGAGTTTATTTGATCTCTGCTTGTTGAGGGGAAAAAATCCTTTATGACTATCAAATGTGTCTTACTCTTTCCCCATGAATCTTGTTTACCGACGCTGCCATGTGTTTATCTGTGAATGAAAATGACTCTGGAGACATCGTGCACTCCTTTGCCCCAACAACAACAACACATATTTCTTTCATTTCACGGTCTTTACAAAGAGTGTGAAAAAAAAAATAAATAAAGTGAAAAGTACAAGGTCGTCCTGAAAGACATCGGTTTTATAATTTATGCTGAACTTCGATGCAGGTCTTAAACTTGAACCGTAGACCTCGCCAAATGTTTTATTTAAATTATTGGCCAATGATTAGTATTTTCAGGAGGAACTCATCTTTAGTTCAGTACAATACTCAAACTAATCATCAAATGAGAAAAGTTAACTAAATAAAAAGCAGATTTTGCAACAGAAATTAATTATATTTCTGGAGATCAGTCACATAATCCTCACACAAAGCGCACACACGACTATGATTTCACTGTAAATTCCAGGAAAAGATTAATTTCAGATTAAAGGTGCCATATGTAAGAATGTGGCCAAAATCGTTACTACATTCAAATTCAAAATACAGAGGTCTTTTAGGTTTCGTTTTCTGACGTAACTGGCAACCCGTGGTTCCTCGGCAGCTGAGACTCTACTGATTGCAATGTTTGGTAGACGGCGGTAGGTGGCGCCACATGCCAAAACATGATTTCAAAACATAAACATGATTTGCAGTCTGCAAAATGTTTTTTTTAATGCAAATATTTTGGCTGTACTGTTGTTGTTGAGTTCAGTTTGTTATATGAACATTATTCCTGAGTCTCTGTGACATATTAGGAGGATTTTATGGTCAGTTGCTTTAGATTTATTACATAATGCACCTTTAAACATTTTGAAAACCCTCAATAAGTGAAACCAAATTCAACTTCACATACTTTTTTAATTGATCCTTCAAATAAATTCGAAATCAATGTCTTTAAGCTTATTATACATCCATCTTTCCTGGGTGTTTACCCAAGGCTACGAGTACACAAAACAGCCACTGTTTCAAGGTTGGGTTAAAGAAAATCCAAAACCTTGATATGATAATTTGTGTAACCAAGTCCAGTAATCTTTTCACCCTGACATGACTGAAATATCGGCAGCAATAGCGAAAATAACAACATGCAATCTGTTGTCTTTATATGTATTAAAAGTAATGTACCAATTTTATTTAAAGCATTTGGCTTTACTTAAGTATAACTTTGGCCCTCGTACACTGTGAATAGAACTGCGTCCTCAGTGTAAAACACCCTATTGTTTAAAAACACAATAAAAAAAACAATAGCACAGTTTTTATCCACTGTTCTTTGGTCCGGGACCTTCAAACATAAAGATGAGTGAAATAGTGATAGTAGCAAGAGTGATGTTTCCGTTTTATGTAGTTGAACAGATTCTCCATATTACCCCCGCAAGTGTTGAATATCACCTGACTAGGTTTACATGAGCGAGTATGTGAGACCACGTATAAACGAACCCCCCCCCCACTCCGCTGATATTAAGCCCTTCTGTTGCACCACCTATTCATCTGCCGTGTCTCCAGCTCATGTTGAATTGTTTATCGAATACATCAGGCATAAACGAGACGCGATGATAGAGACGAGTGATATCATTTGGCCAATCCAAAAAAAGGAAAAAAAAAAAATCATTCTATTGTTTTGTGAACGGAATGTAAATCCACATCATTAGAGTGGGCCGTGAAATATCACGATCGCCGTGATTGCCTCTAAAAGTAGATCTCCATGATCGATCAGGACTTTGTATCATCAAACCCTGAGCACAAGCGCATATATAAAATAACTGTGAGGCTAGATGTCTGGACCATGACCATGGATTAAGGATTAAATGTCTATATTTTCATCAGATGAGTTGTATTTGGAATGATAAACATCATCATCCAATCAGAATACCCATTCTCCTTTATTTCCTATATCGGGAACCGGTTGTCAAATACCCAGTTCTTCACTTTCAGGTTGGACTATTTCAATTAAGACACTAAAACAGTATTTCTGGCCACGTCTGCTAATTTCCGCTGATTGTTTTCGAGAACTCTCGGAGTCGTCTTTCTCTCACATGTTGGGGTTTGACTTTGAAGGATGGGGGCATTTGCGGTGTAAAACAGCAGGGCTTGGCCTCAGAAGCCGACCGAGCCCAGGGGACAGCTCGACACGACAAGCACAAACAACTTGTGTTGACCTTGGGGGTCTGGGCAACGGGCCTTCAAGGTGTATGCAAAAGTAGCACAGACAGCTCAAAAAGAAGGGTCTGCTTTTGAAGTGAGGTGTGTTGGTGTGTGTGTGTGTGTTTCAAATGCAACCAAGGATACCCATAGGCTTGAATTCTATGAAGTCCTTTGATATGGGCATCTCAGAGTGTTTATAATTACAGAAAAAAAAGGGGGGGATCATGATTAAAACATTGCTGCTGAGCAGTGGCGGCCAGAGAAAACTGATCTGTGTGTGTGTGTGTAATGGGGCTGCTACGATAAGTCGACATAATTGACAACACTGATTAAGGAAACGCTGACACGTTTAAATTTTAGTGTGGACACGTCATATTTAGGGATGTAACGATGCATCGTGACACGATTAAAAATCGGTACAAATGCGTGACGATTCGCACAAATGACAGAAAAAATTAATCGTGAATACGAGAAGTAGGATATGTTCTTTTTCTTCTTTTTTGGAAATAGGTTACGTTATCTTAAAAAAAGTCACTGGTTGGTGACTTACGTCACTACGTAGGTACGGTGCACAGAACGAGGGAAGACACGGCGACGGTAGGCAACAACTTTGAGATAGAGGATGCACCGAGCTGTTTAAAATCACCTGTGTGGCAGCATTTTGGATTCCCTATATACACAAATACAACCAGTGAGAAATGGACAAACAAAACCAAAACATCATGTAAATATTGCAAGAGACTGCTAACATATAGCGGCAACACGAGCAACATGCAGCAGCATATTAGCCGCCACCACAGTGAGAAGCAAAGTAACGTTACGCCACCTCGTGAGTTGCCAAACTATAAATAGGCCATATCTTAATACACACATAGCACATGTTTAGACTCTAAATGGGCAATTTCTCGCCTCAAATTATCTTAAAACTGCATTCCGTGACAAAGAAAAGTGAGAAACAGCCACGGTTTCAATGTTATTCCGTTTCCACAGTCTTTCTCTCTCGGACGCCATTGCTCACTGTAGCCAAAAGCACAACAACCTTGCGTAGCGACCCCTACTGATCGGGCTGGAAATTGCAGTGCGTGGTTACGCAGTCGGAGAAGTATTAAGTGGCCTTTACTTGTGAGAGTGTTTCTAAAGAAAGGAGATATTAGAGGACACAAACTGTCTTACAGAGTTTCTGTAAGGAAAGCACCTCTAAGATTTTTTTCCTACGAATAAAAGATAATTTTATTTGGTCATAATTTGTAGCTCATTTTGATAAAAAAGAAAAAATTGTGAGAAAATCGTATGGTGAATAAAAAATCATGAACTGTATCGAGTCGCGAGTTGAGTTGTATCGTTACATCCCTAATCATATTATTATTTAATTAATGAAACCTACATAAATGTTCATTTTATACTGTATTGCATTGCAGGGTGTGCTGGAGGCAGTATCCCTTCTACTTGCCTGGCGTCACTGCCGTCACTAACGAAGAAGAAAGTATGAACAACTGAGGAACAAGTTCAATCCTCACATCTCCTTTATTCTGAATATTAAATCACCTCTCCAGTCTGGCTCAGAACCCTGTAAAGGGGTGCATTTCGTTTAATATGGCGATGCCTTGTGATTGCACATTTCTGGAAAAAATAAATTTCTTTAAAAAGTACTCTGCACAATCCTATATAATGGACCTGAAACCTGAATTGTTTCCATTGGGATTCTTACCACGAGGTAGTGATCTCAATCCCTTAAAGTATCTCTTAATGAAACTGCTGCTGCTGCTCGCTGGACGTCATATTTTATTTCAGTGGATTAAAGACAAACCCCCATGGTAACACAGTGGTACAGAGGTGGAGAACATACGCATCCTTTATTTTTTTCTTGCTTTGTTCTCCAACATAATTGTCATTCATTCATCTTCTACCGCTTTATCCCCCACATGGGGGCACTGGTGCCGATCCGAGCCGACATGGGGGCGAAACGGGGGATACAGGTCGTCAGTCCATCACCGAGCCACATCGAGACAAACAAACATCCACACTCACACCTACAGTCAATTTAGAGTGTCTAATTTGCCTCATCCCCCAAATCTGCATGTTTTAGTAGTGGGAAAAAAGCCACACACACAAGGGGAGAGAACATGCAAACTCCATGCAGAAAGGTAAATTGTTTCGGACAGTCATAGTGTGTGTGTTTTCCTACACGATGCAAGTGTTGCCTTGTGATCACATTAGCAGCACGGGCGGCCTTAAATCTCGCGGTGACATCACCATCCATCACCAACATGAAGGTGAGCCGTAATGACAGACAATCAGCATGTCACACCTGGAGAGCCCGACGGCCAGCAGTGCTCATGTCGCTCAGCATGTACTGTATATTGTGTCCGCATGCACACACAAGTGTCTATGTATGTTTTCATCACGGCCATATTTCAAACAGAGCGTGTTTCAAAGGGAAGACTAATCCTCAGAAATGAGGCACGGGATCAATATTCCCATGTTTAATTGGATGCCGACTGATTTCTGTTCAGAAAGAGTCGGCACGACATCCCTCTGTCACGGCAATATACAGTCCACACGTCTGCCAATTTGACGCCTAAGGAAATCGCTTAAGATAGAGAGAGAGAGAGAGCGACAGACAGGCGGACAGACAGACAAACGGACAGAGTAAAAAAAAGAGTGGAATTGGGATTTGACTTCAAAGTGTTAGGACGCTATGATTGCTCCAGCCATTTAAGGAGTGGTTGGGGAGAGAGGAAAACCTCAGGGGGTCGTCCCATCATCATATGCCCCACTTGCTGCTGTGATTTGGTGATTTTTGTCCGGAAGCCATGTTTTGAGAGCAGTAGAAGGGAGTTTGAGAGGGAAGAAGGAAAGGAAAGGGGGTGAAGGGGTTGAAAAAAAAAAGAGAGAGGGGAAGACAAGGACAGAATGAGTTGGGAAAAGAAGATGGGTGGGTGGGGAGGAGTGTCCACGACCACTGTCAAATGGTTGAGGTGTTACCATGGTGACAGTAATGAAGGGTCTCAGGACACCCTGGGGGGATAGAGGGGGGGGGGGGGGGGGGTCTGGGCTCGGGTGGAGGAGGGAGAAGGGAAAAGTGACGGTGAAGAGGATGGGAGGGTAAGAAATTGAAAGCTGGAGAGGAAGAAAATAGAAGAGGCCTGCAGGGTTCTTTTTGAAATGTGCAGACAAACCCGACGATGTTGACACACATTACGCGACAACACAATCATGCAAATGTACTCCATGATGTGCTGTTAACATTCACACATTACATTATTCGGTGTAAACTGTTGGTAAAAAGCACAACTCTGGTGGGTTCGCAGGGGTGTCCACATTCAATCTGCCGCAGCTAACTGTACAAGTCAGCTCGATGCAATTGTTATTCGAAGCAAATCGTAAATGCGTACGAAAGCCCTGATGTTAAGACAAAAAGTGGAGGTTTTAAAGTTCAAGAGTACAAGGACTGTCTGTGACTCCTTTATTAATCTTCTTTTAATGGTTTAAAAAGTTATGTGATGGCAACCCAGCCTCAGATCAATTACGTCACATATAGTTACCACTATTAGAAGTGCTGATTTAATCTTCACTATGTGTGGATTGAGAGTTTCCTCCAGCTGAACCGTAACTATGGCTAGTTTTAGTTCGGTACGCTTTGAGTACACCAGTATTTTTCAACTCAACTAGGCACAAGTGTTAGTGAGGTTAGGGTTAGGGCTAAAAAAGACAAGGCTAGGCAGTAAGTTCCAGACAATGGCATTGAAAAAGTAGCGTGTTGCATGATAGTAGTAGTCAAGCATGTGTCGTACACACCAAAGTACAATGCTTTAACCACTAAACTAACCGCCATTGAAACTTCAGGCTACGTGATGACGTACACCCAAGGTACCAGATTGCTGTTATTTATACTACTGATCGGGGACACCTATTTTAAAAATGTCCCAAAAGGTTGTAATCCCTGCATATGACCCATAGTTATATTTCCTTGGAAATATTGTGCTTTTCTTTGGTTAATAGCAAAACAAATAGGAGACCTGTAGTGCTATAAAGAAAGCCCCAAACTCCAGATTATGATTTATATTTTCAACTGCAATAAACATTAGATGAGCATACCAGCATTTATTGAAATATCTCTGTCCCGAAGACAGATTAAACAGAGATATATTGAAAAAGATACACGTCATTTTGTTGAATTAAATAAAAACCATGCACAAGCAATAGTATACATTTTATTTGATATACTATAATCAGCTGCGCATTCATTGCTGCCCTGTGAAGCTGTCTAACAGGCAATAATCTTGCACATGAATGAATGCCCTGGAGTGATCCATCGCTGAAGTTGTGCTGATCTCACTGTGTGGTCTCCGTAGAAGTCTAAACAGATCCACAAAGCCCTCTGCAGCCCGAGATCTCTCATTGCTCATCGATACGCTGATCAATACGCGGACATGTGGGTATTGACTGGGATAATGATGATAGCTGCACAACCACACTGCCACACACACACACAGGGACACGCATGGAAATTTACACACACATATGGAAATGTGTGTGTGTGTGTGTGTGTACATGGACGTAGACAAACGGCAGATGGACTCACAAACACACACATATGCACTCTTACTGATCTCAAAAAGCAACATGGGAACAGGGAAGGGTTTAAGCTGAATGAAGGTACTTAGTGTGTGTTCGTCTGTTTGAGGAAGTGTGTGTGTGTGCGCGCACGTGCGTGTGTTCTTTGCGCATGTGCAGGTGTACAGTGTATGTGTGTCTGCGTGTGCTCATCCATTTATGTGTCGTAACAAATAAACACCGCTCCTTTTGTCGATGGATGTTATGGACTTTTCATGACGGCCCTTTATTTGCTCCATCGTGACCCTGACATGGCAGTGAGTGACATTCATTGACAAGCTGACCCACTGTGACTCAGACCATAAGACATACAATTTGATTCCATCAGCCTCATTCGTGATCACAGAATCTCACATACAGTCAAAACAAACTCCTGCTTTTTAAGAGCCCATTAAAAAAAATGTTGGCTTCAACTATAAGTTTGAAGCAAATAATGGGTCATGGGGTTGTTTCTGGCAGGTCCCCCACTGGACAAAAGCAGCAATATATTTTAATGAGCCCCAGCACCACTAAAAGATTTGATGACTTATTTTTGATTTAAATAAAAAAAAAAAAAATATTAAGAGTAGACGAGCAGGATAGAGGTGAAGTAAACCAAACTCCAGGGGCTTTATGACATCTTTTAAGTGAGCATATAAGCTTGGAACAAAAAAGGCAAAGGGAGTATTTATTTTGAAGTATATGAATGACAGTAAAAATAAAGCATTGACTGAACATTGTTGACATCCTGACACAGCCCTCGGCACGAATCACCCTTGAACTGTTATCCGTGACAACTGTTCAGACAAAAATGGGAAATTTAGTGGTGTTTCTAAAAAGGACGTCTTTAGTTATTTTGGCACACTTTGACATTTCTGGTAAGCTTAGCATTAACTCTTAAGAGTTTTAATAGGCATTCGTCTGAGCACGTCTTTGCCAAAATTACACTTTCGGTACCTCAGCGTTACATTCAACATGGTTGACTGCTCCAGAGACGATAGCAAAATAAATGTGGCCTTCTGGAACTTAATTGGTTCAAATCATATTTACTGCACAGCAACTACTTTGAGCCCATTTATTTATGAATCTGAGCATACACTAATCATGCGTGGAGTTCCTCCAGGGTCAATGTCCGGGCCTCTTCTAGTCAGGATGCTTTGAGTACGGAATATTAAAACATCTTCTCACATAAAATACATGACACTTAAGTGGTGGAGATGGAATTTTCGACAAATGAACATCTACGATTACAAAAATGATTGCTTATCTCAAATCCATGACGCCAGGGACTACAATCTTCAGTCGCATAAATTCAATTATAAAAGCAGTTGAGTTTGTTCTTCTCCACTGCCACCAAATGTTTGCTCATAAATACACAAGCTTCAACACATAAAACATCAGTGTTTACAGTAATTTACAAATACATTCTGTAACCTTTAACGATTACCTACTAATTTATTGTCTTGTTTTTGCATATTGTGCCTTTTATGTGCACATTTTTAACATCTTAATGGTCCATTTTGATTATTTTGATTATTCTACGCTGCTGTAAATCAGTATAAACTGCCTTGATTGTCTTTTAAATGCAATAATTGTCCTCTTAATGTCTTATTTTTAATGCTAATGCTAAATTGATGCTACTGAAAGCACTAAGTGCCTAATTTGTGCAACATAAATAAGCGTGTGGTCCTTTGTAGGCCATTGTTTTCTCACACACTGAAAAAGACCAACGCGTCTGGCAAAAGAATACAAATCACTAAACCACCCAGGTTAAAGAAACACCCTTAAAATTATTTTAAAACATTATTTCACCCAGAGGGGAGAAAAAAAAAATCCTATTCAGTGGGAAAGTAGACATGTACAGAAGATTTGGCAAAATGAAAGTATTTTTTTAAGGTAAAAGAAGTGTGCAAAGATCACCAATCAGGAAAAACCCTCACAGCAAAGAGAAGAGCCTTAATTCATTAAAATAATCTTGGCATGTCTTATATTGGTTTGACTGGAGACACACATCAAGGCGTAGTTCGGGGAGGCCCAATAAAAGCAACACTGACTTAACAGGCAATTGTGTCTGTCTTACTGCGAGCGCACTCTTAGTCATGGACAGTGAGTTTATTGGGCGGATCAGTGTCAGGAGCGCGCACACACACACACACACACACACAAACACAGAGGCGCTTTAATAAGCCAACACTTTAATTTAGGCCCCGTCACTACAATGAGGCTTCCAACATCAGACAGCAAATTGTTCTTGTTCAATGGAAAAAAAAAAGAAAAAACATGCCGTCTTCTTGTCTGGACAGAAAGACCGCCGGAGAAAACAAAAGGAGGAGGGGTAGGAGGAGGCGGTGTGTTACAGTGAGTGTGCAGCCATGTGTGCATGTAGGCATAGATTTGTATGTGTGTATATGTGAAGACAGAGCAGGAACAGGGGGGGTGTGGGTGAATCCACCACTTGCACACCTGGTGAAAGTGCATGTGCATTATTGTATTGTGAATGTGTGTGGGTGGTTGTGTAAAGGTGGGGGTGGGGGGGGGGTTCAATGTCTCTACAGCCTCTTGAATATGTTCAGTTAAATAAGCCAATTGTTCTTTAAAAGCTTAATCAAAACCTAATTAGCATAGCTATGATTGTACTTGCCTCGTGGCTGTGGCCCATTGACATGGATTCCCATGTTAATTACTGTAATTGCCTCGCTAATGCTATACATACTTCAAAGTTATGCAAATTGTGATGATGAATAACCCACCGAGTGTTTGAAATGGCTGTCATCATACACACGTGGGCACACACACTGATTGTGACGTGTTAGATGGTGGACCACTCATTGACAAAGTATATTGTTGTATAAAAGGGATAGTGAAGTTAATTGTGAGCATGTGAAATACCTAAATGGATTAATAAAAAAATAAATAAAAAAAGGCCAAAGAAAAACAAAATATTCACAATTCATGTGCAAAATGTTGGATTTCTATTTGTCCCCGATAAACCAAAAAGTATTATCAACAGTATGAGTTCCGGACATGACCTAACCAAATTGGTAGTAGCCCAATGGCGCTTTTCCACAATACAGTTCCAGCACGACTCGGCACAGCTTGACTCTACTCGGTTTGGTATCATTTTCCATGACTATAATGCCTCCTCCACGTGGGCGGAATCATCTGCATCCCACAAGTGTCGCCGGCGAGCCCCAAGAATCAGTCTTGAATATTCAGATTTGTACATCGGTGAAGTTAAAGCACATACACACATCAAGTACAGTAACACAGGCACACACATTTTTCACAAGTTGATACAAAAAAGGACAAGCATACAAACACCCACAAACACACACCCACACACACACACCCACACACACACACACACACACACACACACACACACACACACACACACACACACACACACACACACACACACACACACAATCCAACATTAACTAACATCCTTCAGCCCACACACAATCAAACTCCCGGATCAAAGTGTTAAATCATAAAGATGAGAAGCTCTCAAAGAGTCTAACACTTCAAGAAGGGTGGTGGTTGTATTAGTACAAAGAATTAATGAGGGCACACAAATACACTTGCCCTCTCCCTCACATTGTCACACACACACACACACACACACACACACACACACACACACACGAGCGCACATGCACGCTCACACACACTCTCCGTGGCAGAGGCGCAGCATGTCAGACCATTCTATGGACTAATTACCCCTGGTTCATCTCTCTCATCTCTCCGACTCATTCACTCACACATACACATACACACGCACACATCAATGAAGGCGCTGTAATCCCATGCTAATACTCCAGGGAGTCAAATCAATGTGACCCCACGGTCTTTGTGCATAAAGCGGCGTTATAATGAGGTTGGTGTTGGAACGATACACAAACACACACTTGTTTTTGTACGGAGGTTGATCTCTCCCTCTCTTAGTGAAGATTAATGACTCAGTAAATGAAGCCGATATATGAAAGTGTGCTCACAAAGTCGAGAGACAAAATGTCTAAGACTTTTTGCAGCGCTATGAAGTTATATTCATGGAGTTTTACAGACAAATGTTATCATTTATGGAGCTAGAAAGAGAAGTTACATTATGTTTTGATTAAAGTTTGGGTTTTTAGTAGCCTTTTTAATTGATATTTTTTTTTTAAAGATCAGCTGATTCACTTTCAAAGATGTAAAAATGTTGAATTATATGTATCAATAGAGATGAAATCGCACGGCGTATATAATGTATACGTTTAAGTGCCGAGTGGAAATCACTGGAAACAGGACGGACGCTTCTATGCGTAATAGACAATGTCCGCTATTACCGGTTTGAATGAAATACATCAGCCATACAATTATAAAAGCTCAATTTTCTATGCATTCATGAACAATCGTGCTTTTTTTTTTGACATGTGCATGTGAGATTTTAATAAGCCTGCATTCAGCTGGGCCAAGTATAGGCAAGCGAATTTACATAATGTACATTGCTGCAGCGACTGGGCCACTTAACCAGACAAGCTTGCAATGAATGGCTGAATTAGAGAGCAAAAGCCAGTGTGCGTGATTCTCACCATTGGAAATGAAAGAGCCGAGTTTGTGTCCATAATCGCACAAATGCATTTCTTATACAGAAGCTCAGGTTAACTGAAATTGATGAAAAAAAGTGTCTGAAATGTTTTTTTTCTCTTCCTTTTCACCAACTACAACAAAAAGTACTCAAAATGTTTAAAATCAGATTGAATTTGTGAAAGTTGGAAATGCGTCACAATTTAAAGTTCACACGGCTCGTTTTAATGAACAAAACAAAAAGAAAAACGCTCTATTTTGTGACTTCTGCACAATTATTGCTACTTTATATGTGATATAAAATGAATCATAGCTCTGATTCAACAACACATAAAAATACAAAAAAAAACAGTTTTAAAGCCATAATCGGTGAACTATAAACACACACCCACAGGATGTCCATATAAGGAGTTGTGTATTAGTCCATTAGGCAATTTCCCATAGGTGAACCTGCGGCACAGATCCGTGCCGCCTCCCAATGATTATCTATAGTATTTTCTTCACATTTTATACCACTTTTTTTTTCATTTTGCTCCAGATAACGGAAGCCAAATGACTTCACACCTCACACACTCCTCGTGGTTTTCCAGTCTGAAGTGTTAACCAATTGTCGTTTACTGTGGGTTGCTCTCCGTGAGCGCAGCTGCAAAAGATCCAACGCGCGAAAAACGTGTTGGTCAATGTGGTGTTAATAATAAGGTACAGCGAAGCCAAAAGGACGCATGTATATTATCATATACATACATAGACACAGCACTCACATAACCACCCACCCACACACACACACATTCACTCACACACACACATGCGCGGTGACACAGTCCACACGGACAGCTCCCAGGAGAGTGCCACTACAACTTCCACCACTTTATTATTGGTCAATTTGGAGGCTTCTTTCACAAGGGTGACATGGCTTAGGAGATGTCACAGCCCAACCAATCAATACCACTCTGAAAGCTCAGGACCCACAGCTAGTGTGTGCGCCTGTGCATGCATGTGTGTGTGTGTGTGTGCACATGTGTGAGTGCGAGCCTGTGTGTGTGTGTGTGTGTGTGTGTGAGTTGCCGAAAGCTGCAGCAGCTGTGGCTGGACTCTACCCTTCTGACCTGTTTACTGGACAGTAATTACATGGGAATAGACGTCCGTCCGGCTCCTGCTGACCAGCTCGACTAATGAACTAAAACACAGACAGATAGGCGAAGATAAGGGCAGACAGGGGGACAGGACAGACAGAGACAGATATATAAACACACAGCTAATGAGACAGATATATAGAGCCAAAGATTGATAGCTCATGTGTCCTTGTGGCACCTCGATCGCTATTTTTTTTTGTGTGTTTCTTTACATACATATATATACATATATATATATATCCACACACACACACTGTATACATGCATGGAGGCCTGTGTGTGTGTATGAATGATGTTTGCGTACATCCAGGGCATACCCATGTGTGCATTGTTTTGCCATTGCCTGTGGCAGAATAGGCCTGACTAGTGGATGAACAAGCCTCACAGCGTGTAAGCAATCCCAGGCGTGAGTTTCCCTGACAAACCTATTGATTCTATGGATTTCCACCCAAAGTTGTGATAATGATACATCATGGGCAGATCTGGCAGGAAGCACTGCTGGGGAAAGAGATGGCAAAGCAATTTAGAGCTGTAAAGACGGAGGAGGGAGGCGGGGAGGGGGTGCTCTGATTACTGATACCCCCCACAACAAAAAAACAAAAAGAGAAGAAGAAATATATCCATCCATCTCTCTGTTCATCCTTCTATCCCTCACTCCTTGGGTGCCTTGTTTCCTGGTGTGTCGATATGGATGTATGAATTTGTTACAGACAGGTCTGGCACAATGGATTGGCTTTGCTGCTTAGTTAAGGATAAGGGGTGAGCAGGCATCATAGACTTTGCTGTGTTTAGCGTGTGAGCAGCAAGAATGGGGCTCATAGATAAACCCCCTGTACGTATGTGCACCGCCTCTCTCTTCCATACCCAGCAGAGCGTCTTATCGTTGTGGGTGAATCCCGAGGTGTTTTGTAATATTAAAACTATCTTTCAGTCTCGGGGGCTGAAAGGTTTTTTTTTTTTTTTTTTTTTTTTTTTTTTAAATGAATGTATTCAGGGTTTTCTTTTTCTCTGCTCACACTACAGTAATGTGCGTGAGCTGCAAGATTTAACACCACAACACTTTTTCAGAAATGTAGATTCGAGGGTGATGCAACATGTTCAGCGTAGCAAAGCATGCTCCTTTAGGACACGAAGAAGAAGGTTTCCAGGTATTACACAATGTGAGCTGGAGGTTGAAGGTGCATGTTTTGTGTTTTGTATTTCAGCTGGCGGCTGCACTGCGGCGGCGAGGGGCAGGTTATTCCGAGTTTATAATGTCATTCTGAGAAGACAATGTACAGTATGGAACGCAAGTCCCATGAGTGAAAGTATACCCCAACGATTTTTAATTCAGAGTTCCTGAACAAAAATAACTATCTTTTAAGCCTCTTAAAAACGCTGAAAAATTAGATTTGTGATGCGCCAGTGCATAAACACAAGTCTGCATGAAAGGCAATAATTTATGGCCCATATTTCACTCTGATTAAAAACCTAAGCGGCGATTATAGTGACTACTCAGCAATCTTTTCTGACATCAAGGCATGTTTTTTCCTCATTCTAATCCACTACATTATAATTATTCAGTCATTTCAACTTTCATAGGGAAAAAATAATCATCCTTTGGTTATGCAAATGATTGGGCTGCAGAAAAGGCCCTCCTTGGCAGATGGCTGTGTTTAAAATGGGGTATGTGGTCATTTGGGTATTTCAGTCATGATAGATCTTTGATTTAATGAAATGGAGGCTTAGACTCAACCTAAAGAATAAACAATAGAATGACTGATTATATCAAATACATTCTTCCCCTGTACACATCCATGTTGCTGGAAAAATTGCATTTTCATTGTCTCTTTCTATATTTGAGTTAGATTTGGTGAAGGTGGTAAAAAAATATAGCTGTTTTCTGGCTTGAGACTGACTGATATTGCTCTGATGAGCTGGTTTTCCACTCATTTTATTCCTCAAAAAGAAAAGAACACAGAGACTACGGTCCTTTTGTCTTTCAAGGAGAGTGCCCAACTGCCAGTTGGGTATCCAATCCCCAGCCGTTACGGCCAAATCAGGATAATAACACCTCCCTTTAAACCAAATGACCACAGCATGGGACTGCCAGCTAAAATTAATTCCACCTCTGACCAGAGGCGAGAATACCCCACTGTTTAACCCTCTCCACACACCCACAAACTCACACTTAAGCTCTTGCACACAGAGACACACGCGAACACACTCGAGCACTTACATACACGGGCGTAGACCGATACATCCATGCATACAAGGAACATAATATTGAATATGGAGTAGTCTCCTTTGCTCTCATTGCTCGCTATTAAGACTTGATCACCGTCTGGCACTCGTTTCCCTTTATTTCACCTTTGCAGTGACAAACTCAAGAGTTTGTCTCACAAAACACACACATTTCAATGTTATATACTCCAATATCTATAGATAACACAAACCACAGATAATATACATATCCAGAGAGAAGGTTATGCTGCCGCGAAGCACGGAGCCTGTTAAAATGTGTAAGTTTTGAATGGAACACTTGACACCACAGCATTAGCTCCCCTCTCCAGCTGTATTGATTTACAACATCAATATAGGCTGGCTCCCTCTTAATACATTTAAACTCTAAAAACAGCAATATGTCACAGCTACTTGACTGTGATTCTTCAAAATAAACACAATGTTCTGAAGAAAAAAAAACGCTGCATGAGTGTGTTGAGACTCTAGGGTTTGGTCTTATTCTGGTTTGTTGTTAAGTGACCTTTTGGTAACTTCTATTTAAGTGACATTCATTCTCCTGTCACAGGGCCCACTTTGTCTTTGTTTGGGTTTGCGACTATTCAAATTCCTGTTCTTCATGCTTCACACAATCATTGAACCAACAGCAGCTCTGCCTGCCGCGGCCTTTAAAGGTGCTTATGTGTGGACAGAAGTAGCAAATGATCAAGATTCATTGCTGTTCATTTGTCTCCACAAACCCAGAGTAAAAAGAAGTTTGGCTGCAGCCAAATTTGTTTCAGGGTTCAGCGGTTTTCTGATGAAGATATAGAGGGTCTGAGTGGTGTAATTTGATTTTTTTTTTTTTTTTTTTTTCCTAAAGATTCAAACTTGCTTCATGCACATACTGTAGATCCTTACCCACAGGAAGCTGCTGTAAGAATTATTACAGAGTGCGTTGTGTCGGAGTACAACTCTAAAACAAACGTGACAGGGATTTTAGTCAGATTGTGTGAGAACATGCCGTGTTCACTGTGTGTGTACATGCGTGTGCGTGCATCGCTCCTCGGCCTGGTCTAAACTCTGTCAAGTTGATTAGCGAGAGGTGTTAACACGGTAGATACAGCCGCGTCTCATCCTCTAACTGACTGATAAGTGTCACTTTAAATCTCACTCCTTACTCTTTTCTCCTTCCATCTCCAGTTTGCATTTCAAAGATTACACAATCATATTTCTTCTCTTTTTTTTGTTATTATTCTGGAAAAAATATGCTCGCATTCAAATTAAATGTCACTAAACTGACAAATAATACAAAAGGGGAGCAACTCGAGTGTTTGCAGTGAATGTATAAGGATTCTGTGATTAATTTGGCTAATTGTTGCCATTTCAGCTGCCAGTGGGCTGTAACCACGCAGGCATCAACAGAATTTAGGCTCTCAGCTGCCAGCCTGCCATCAACAGGCTCTGTGCCTCTGCCACTTGACATCTCCATTCGCTGTGTGTGATGATGTAAATAATTACACTCAATTAGCACTTAATTAACAATTCAGAAACAAAAGGACAAGTCCCTGGGCGCAGCTCGTCTCCCTCTCTTCCTCTGTACGTTGCCGCCTCTCTTTCGCTCTCTCTCTCTCTCTCTCTCTCCAGGCACATCAGGGGAAAACAAAACATGTCAGCTTTTGACAATGTGCCATCTGTCCTCGAGCCAACAGATAGGCTTAGACACGCACACACACAGATACAGCCCCTCGGTGCCCATAAGACATTCAGAAACACTAATCGGGTCCTTAGGCGAACATAATTACAGCTTGCCATGTTAATTACCTAACAATTAGCAGCCTTCTCTTCCAAGGGGCAATCAATGAATTAGCTTGTGATTCCCATAATGAGTTGCAAGCCCGAGTCCCATTCACGCTCTCCTCACTTTTCCCACTTAGTCGCTGACACTTTTCTGTGCGCACGTGCACACGTGCACACACACACACACACACACACTAGGAAACGCTTAAAGCGTTACATAACTTAGATGTCACAGAAAATAAGAATTACTTCACACTTTGCCCAATTAGCGTGTTTTATATCCCAAGGTGGGTTGTAAAATCATTTTGCACCTCCTGTAAGCAAAGTGGTCAAGAATTTAATTTCTCCTACTTGATAGACGCACCTAATGCCTTGGGGCAGCGGTTTAAAATTCAATGTAAAATAGGGCTGAGGAAAGAAATGCTTAAGAAAAAAATAATCACAACAGAGGAAATTGAACAAATTGGATGTCTTGTATTCGCTCTTTGTCTTTGTAATTCCCAGTAGTTATCAAATGAATAATGAGAAAAATTCGCTGCTGCGATACCAAATATGAATCTTAATGCCAATTTTGATTGGAAACAAATTGGTGAAGCAGGTGCAGTCCTGAGACTAATGATCAATAAAAAAAACTCATATTTCATCATTTTTAGCGGCCCCAAAAAGCTATCAGTATGAAAAATGTGCACCCTTTACCAGAGAAATCATCCATCACTTCTCCTATTGAATTTCCCATATTAAAACTCCAATATGGAAGCCATATAGGCTGATAACACAATCAGATTGAAAAATTGAGGAAGATTCACCTCCTGCCAATAAATGTATATCACAGATTAGTCCAATTGGATGGTTACTTCCTTTGAAAAAAGAAAATCTGTGGACGTCTTCGAGGGTCCTTGTCCTGTGCTTTCCTCTTGTTGCATTTCTCTTGTTGCTCGCCAACAAAAACACTTCCAAAACACCTCAAAAATCTCCCATACATGCAAACCAACAGCATTTTTATAGAACCTCGCATTATTTGACGTGTGTAATTGAATTCCGGCATTTTTCTCCCCCCCCCCTCACCCTTATAGAAATTTTTATTTCTCTCATTACTCTTCATATTGCCGAGGATATTACTGTGGATATTAGAGTGGTACAGATTGGCCTTTAGCTTCTTTTATTACTGAAATCCTGATGTTGGCCACATGCGTAGGTAATTCATTCAGCCTGATTGCCTCGTGTTATATTTATACATCAGCGCTATATGCCTCAGCCAACCTGCTGTGGCAGCTGCTAGTGACATGTCGAATACTGCAAAATCAAGATATTTCATGCTATACACTTATTTATACCCTTCCAGTTATTAAAGTTAAAAACATAATTAGACAACAGTTCAAAATGGTCCCACAGTTCCTCTCTTTTTTTCCCCTCTCTTTCAGCATCCATACCATCACAGACAACAGTGGCCATGTGTGTCCTAGCCACAGACAGCTCTCTAATAGGCCCGGCTGTCTCCTTCTTAATTTGCTGAAATTGCAAAATCAATAGGTGTAGTCGTAGCCACCCGCTCCCTGTTTTAGTGGGAAAAGATAAAGTCTATGGGAAGGCAATCTTCACTTTCAATTTGCTCCCTGTTCAGCATCGAGGCCGAAGTGCTTATCACTCTACTTAAAGAGGCCGTATGCCTTTTTCATGTTGAGCTGTACTGGTGGACAGGCTATGGTTCATTCAGTGTACTAGAGAACATGGTAAGCATTTGCCTTTTGTAACCCAAATAATATCAGCGTTATCATCAGCTATACATTTATTTCCTTCCTAACCGAGACCAAATAAATATTTCCTCTGTTCTTGTGTCATTTGTCTTGTCGGGAGATTTTGGATTTGAGGATTCAACTTTTCAACCCATCGGAATTGTGCCCCACCTACAACCACCGCTTTCCGGATTTGAAAACTTAGTATCACAAGACACTTCTGAACTCTGGGGGAGATCCTCTAATTCCACGCTCACAAGGATTATGCGACAACATCTTGGCTAAATCCTTCACTGAAGTATCTGCATGTTGCCGTGTGTCACTGGAATTGTACTTCTTTCATCAGACACAACACAATCCGGAAATTCTGAGCAACAGTCGCCATCTGAGCCGACGTGAAATGGTTGGCTGGCTATTCCGAGCACTGCTCTATACATTAGACGGCTGTGTGGACGTGCACGTGTGTACACTTTTGAAAGCGTGTGTATAGATGCTGTGTGAATTTTGAGATATAAGCTTTAAGCAGCTCTCGTCAGTGGGATCTTTTGTCTCAGCAAGCCTGTTTGTCCTTTCCTAATCTCCCCTTGATGCTGCCTTTACCCATAATCCTTTCTTTCATTAACTGCCCTCCTCGTACAGCGCCACCTTTATTGCAGTCTTTCATTTTCTAATTGCACAGAGACAAGAGCAGGGGGAGGTGAGCGCGCGCGTGTGTGCGTGTGCGTGTGTGTGTGTGTGTGTGTGTGTGTGTGTGTGTGTGTGTGTGTGTGTCCTGTGAACAGGGACAAGGTGGGTGGTGGGTGCATTCAGAGCATCTGCATAAGAAGTTATGTTTGTGCAGGCCGGGCCACAATCGAGGGAGAATAGAGGGCGAGGGTGGAGCTGCGTGGCTTTGTGGCTGATTGCAGAAATAATTTCACATGTTGTTGAAAAGAGCTTAAAGAAGAAAAAAAACAATTTTAATCTGGATATTAAGAACATTATATGTCCGAGTTAAGGGGGTCAGCGCGGTGGCTGCTCTTGGCAGGAAATCCAGAGAAATTAGAAACAGGATTTTGATGATGAAGATGAAACAGTAGAGAGGGGAGGGTGAGCAGGAGGAAGAGAGCAGTTCATGTGTGTGTGTGTGTGTGTGTGTGTGTACTTGTAGGAGCAGCATTATAAGTACAATTGTACCAGTCGCTTTGGAATTTTCTAATTACTTTGCGACTTCAAAAATATTTTTTCAAATCATCCCACATTATAATACAATAAGCAGATTTAACCGGAAGAGAGGCGAGGGGGGGGGGAGGGGGGGACGGGTGGCAGATACAAGACAAGAGAGGGGAGGGAATAGAAAATGTTTCCAAAACATCCACTGGTGGGTTGCATTTTAAAAATGTTGTTTTTTGTGTTGTTAGCACTAAGCGAAAAGGAGGAGGGAGGGAGGGTGGTGGAAAACGTGTGTGTGTGTGTGGGGGGGTGGGAGAGGTTCAAATTTGAAAACAGTCGCACTGATGCATATTTATGAGCGTGCGTCATAAATGCACTTTGTGATAAAGCAAATAATTCACACAGTGCATCACAGACATCACTTTAACATATTCTATAAGCAGAGTTAAAGACCGCCTTGTTTGCCGTTTCCTATTTCACAATAACCCCTCCAACAATAGCCCTCCTCTGCTCCCCCCCCCCACCAGGACTCTCTCTTCCACCAATGAATACTGGCCTCAGTGAAGCCCTATACTTGGTTACACACTGGCCCCTATTGGCAGCTTTATCACTTGGACAAATACACAGTGATGCATACAAATGGCAGAAATACATTTCACTGTTTTATTTGTTTATTTATTCATTTATTTATTTTGAATTGAAACGAGTTGCTCTAAAACGCATCCCTGTGCCTTATATGATATAATGAGGATTTTAACAATCACATATATAATGGTAATTGAATAAAACAACTGTATAAATGTTACTATTAACACATTTACGTATTGACAGTTATAAGTGAAGGTTTTGTTTGATTGAATGAAATTTCAATTCTGTCTAAAATTATGTTATCATTTATAATAATAATAATAATATTCATATTGATTTATTATTATTATTATTCCCTAATTCTGTAATTTTCTCTCTTTTCTGCACCCAGACATAAATATTTGTTCAGGTCTGAGGGAATGAATATCACTGTCAGAAACATGGAAATTGATCTGAACAGTAATATCCCTCAATTAATGTTGGGAGTTCTCCTTTTTCCAGGGAGGAACAGTGCATCCGTACATTTTTGCAGTTAAATACATGATTATACTTAAGCCCTTGTAGTTAGGTGTGCCCAATTTCCACAGCGGGAACACAAGGTCACACAGTGAGTCAGAAATGGGCAGAAATGAAGGACAGAGCACGAGGACGAAGAAATGAAGACACCAGGAAGGTGTAGCATGACCACATTTTCTGTTCCACTTTCTTGAAAGACATCCGTGTGACTGGGCAAAAACCACGTTACAAACTCGATAATGGATAGCCTGCGTGCAGCCTATGTCTGTTATCTGTTATAATGTGTCAAAGATGAAGAGTGATTGCAAAATGAAGAACTTGTCCTCTCTCTCTTTCAAGTGATGGACTCACATTAGTAGAAAACCCTACTTCCAGACACCAGTGAGAGAGGAAAGACTTAAAAGGGGGGAAAAAAAAGGGTTGTTTACCAGTTTACCAACTAAGCCTCGATTGAAAAAGACATTTAAAAAAATCTGCAACTGCTTTTGATAATTTATATGAATTTATTGTATGCCCTTTGTCAAGCACAGACTGTAAAAAAATGGAAAAAGAACATAGTGGCCTCAACCTATAAAATATAGCCCCCCTCCATCATTCATCATGGTTAGTTTGAAGTTTTCTGAAGTCATCATCACACGCTGTTGGTTAAACAGCACTAAATTAAAAAGTAACATGTTCGTACACATCTGACTGGATTTTAAAATTATGACATCTGTTCAAAAACCTGCAGAAAAATGGACGGAAATGATTCTTAAATGCAACTCTGCAATTCAAAATAGAGAATATAATGACTACAAAAAAAATACCATGAATATAATAAAAGACAGACGTAAAGTCATTCCTTTGAGTCATTTAACGAGTGAACAACTTTCCCAAGAATTAAAATATATTTCTGCCACCAACAGTATATATACATATGTATATTATATAATAAAATAAGATAAAATAATATAAGATTTCATCCCGATTGCCTTTGCTTAAAATAGTCGAGAAACGAGAATAAACTTTCTCAGGTTAAAATTGTGGCGTGATTTCCTAATTCCTCTGTTAAGGAAAAGCATTACTCCCCCCAAAAAAATACCCGTTTAGTTTTGTTCAAATTTTAGTTTTTCAACTTTGGCCATGCAAAACAAAAATGGATTACTTGGATAGATCTGTTGTGTTCACAAATTAATGTCATTACTCTCATTATTGTCACGGCGAAGCTCGTTGTCAAACGACGAAGAAATGCGACAAAAGCGATGCCGAAGTCGTCACAGAGGCCTTTCTTCATGCATGGCAGTGAGATTGCATTTGTCACCACATACGCAGGCGGCAAACGCACATTTATCCTCAGCTCTTCACGCCGAACAAAAAACACCAAATGTATACATCAATAGAGCCATACATTTTGTTTACTCTTGACAGCTTTTGAACAGTTACTCTTCCCTATGCAAATGACTCTCTCCCACTCTCAATCGTGGTGAAGTGATATGAGCCGCTGAATATAAATGATTGGGAATGATTGATAGACCCTCCCACTCACCGCCCCTCCACAGACAGATAGAAATCCAGACATATGCATCTTTCCCTCTCCTTCATTGCATGTCTCTCCATCGCTCTAACTCGCACTAATCCGGTCCGTCACACACTTTTACACATAAAAACGTGCCAATTGTCAACAAGTTATAAACCATGAATAGTGCTTTAATTCAGCACTGTGGGTCTGGACAAGCAGTCAATATTACAACTCGTGAAGCATCAAGATCAGTTTAGATCTCTTGCATAGTATAGGCCTCAATCGAGTCTTAAAAAATGACTATACATGCATAGTTTTTGTTTTAATTAATATATTTTACATATTAATCTGTGACTGAAACTGTCAAAAAAGAACAAACATGTCGTGACAACCTCGCTCGATGAGAAGTTGAACGTCAACTCTGACGCAGACTACAGGACACGAGCAGTATGAATAAATCAATTCAATGGACCGTGAGAGTTTTCAATAAGTCACTGCAGCCATTTTAAATCCCTCAAGGTGTCAACTTTCCTCCACCTCGAGCCTTAACGTGTGACAAGTAACTGCTGAAAAATCCATCTAGCTGGTTTCGCAACATCCCAATTGACAGCAAAACTCACCCCGGTGTTCAGTGCAATAAATCTGACTGCGGCTCTGCTGCACCTGTGCGCGCAACCTACTGCGCTCCATGCCTGACAAAGCAGCGTGCAATGAAAAGACAAGAGCCAAGCGGAAGAGGAAGGCCAAAGCTGAGCGTTGGCCTCTTTAAGAAGACACATAAGAACGATCAGAAACTTAAAACACATAAAGCAAAGACTGGAAATACACAAGGCTGTGGACAATGTAGTGAAAAATGAACAGACAAATAAATGCACAGCATGCCAACGCAGAAAAACAACCAAATATCTACAAAAGGCTGTATTTACCCGACTGTTTCCATCCGTTTCCCTTTCCCCACTGCTCAACTGGCCAGGTGTGTGTGTGTGTGTGTGTGTTTGTCAGTGTGTGTGAGCTACTGTTGGAGGGTCTGTGTCTGATTTCTTTCAGACAGGAGACTGGAAATGGGGTAGAAGCCATTACGCTGGGAGAATCACCCAGAGCACCCCGAAATGAGGGGCAGGGGCCTGTCAGCACACGAGTGTGTGTGTGTGTGTGTGTGTGTGTGTGTGTGTGTGTGTGTGTGTGTGTGTGTGTAGACAGGGTCCAGCCGGTGACCTTCTTCCAATGAGCCCCACATGATTTATTTACTGTGCCCTTATCCAACCTCTGCCTGCACAACACACACACACACACACACACACACACACACACACACACACACACACACAGACAAACACATGATTTCTAGTATTTCAGTGATAAGGTGGAATCTGCAAATGTGGCTTTTCACTTGGGACAGGATGGGCAGGAGAAAATGGTGTTTGGGGCGAGGAGAACAGATCTGTCACCCTATCTCACAATGCAGTAGCATCTTATTTTCCCCTCCATTTCTCTGCTCTCTGTCCTCCTCTCATTTTAGCTCCTTTCCCCGAGCCAATGTCTGCCTCGCACCCTCATATTCTCCCATCCTCACCCTCCCTGGCGGCGCCTTCCACTCTCACATTTTGTACCACCCAGACTGGCGAGTCCAGATGCCATCTCCCGCTTTCACACCCACTCACTCTCTCTCTCTCTCTCTCTCTCCCTCCTTCCTTTTTCCTTTTCTCTTTTACTCTCTCATTCATTCATTTCCTGTCTCTCTCTCTCTCCCCTTCTCTCCGTCTCCGTCTCTCTCTGTGAGGGGGGTGGGGTTTAGCTGTCGAGGAGCAAGATGAATTTCTGATTGCTGCCCGGCAGCACAGAGCGCTCTCATTGGTCAGGAGAAGCCAGGGAGGAGAGGAAAGGGCCAGAGAGAGAGATGAAAAAAAAAAAAAGTGACTTTTTTTTTTCATTGGCTGCATATGACTATAATTGCACCCCTCCTTTTTTCTCCCCGTCTGTTTCCCTCTCTCAGAAGAGAAGCAGCAGGCTATAATTTGAACCACCGGAGCCAATTATGCAGATTAGCTTGCCCCAGGTTGACCAATAACCTTCTCCCCCCCCCCACCGTTTACATTTGTTTACTATATGCAGATTACATCTGGGTTAAAAAACACACTAGTGGGTGTCAAAACACCTTTAGAGCAACATTGTAATGCCACAAAAAAAAAAAACCTGTCTCACCCCCAGCCGGCTCCCTCACAGTCATGCACGCGAGTGAACACGTGTAAATGAAACAAACAACTTAGCAGGGGGGCGATTGTTTGATGAAGTGTTGAAGTGTTTGGGCTGTTTTGTGCAGCAGCAATGGGGTTTTTGCTCTCAACTCCTGACAATGAGTTTATATCAACGGTGTAAAAAAGATGTGTCATTGTGCCTTTCTTTCTCCCCTTCATCCCATCTCTCCTCATCCACTTTTTTCGCTTCCTCAATTCCTGCCAGCCTTCTCTCTCTCTCTCTCTCTCTCTCACACTCTCACTCCCTCCATACATATCTCCCGCTCTCCATTTATGCCCCCCCCCCCCCACACCCCTGCCTTCCCACCGCCGCCACCTCCCACCCACCTCCCTCGTTGGTACAGAGATGGAAGCTGCTCTGTCTAATTAGCTGTATGGTTTACCTTGGCTCACTGGGGCCTGGCTGCCTTAGCCGGGTTTAAACAGGGAGATGGACGGGCTGAAACGCTGAAACCCTAGACTGTAATTAGAGACAGGCTCACTGAGGGCACACCACTGCTGACACAGAGCCTCTGTTCCACACACACACACACACACACGGTAAGCAGAGCATTGGAGGCAGACGCAAACACACACACACACAAAAGCGTGTGGCAAACATGCGCACAAAATGCATGGAAACAAAAGGTGTGGGCATTAAGTGTACCCATCCATCCAGGCACAGCCTCTGGCATAAAAAAAACACACATACATATGCAGAGAGGTGGAGCATGCTCTCCTGCCAACAAACACACTTGTAAGTCACTGATGCGCGCACAGAGTGTTCTGTATAGTCCGAAATACACATGAGCGCTCTCAGTCCAGTTCCTTGTCTCTTATTCCAGCTGTGGTTTATTTTACTGTATTTCAGCAAGATGTCCCCAAACACAGTACCAATTATGTCTTTTCCCCACACCTCATCTATTCTAGCCTGCTCCCTACCACTCGTTCCTTTTTAGAATGCTCTTTTGCTCTTTTTTTTTTTTCCCAGCCTCCATCTCATCCCATGATTTATTACTTCTTTCTTCTGATTTTAATTCTCCTTCTCTAGTGGTAGGCCCTGTTTCTATTTTCTCCTGCTGGCCAGATTAAAAACACACACCATCGAAAAATCGGCCAGAGACAACACACACACACACACACACACACACAAACCGATGTCGCACACATAGGCGCACATGCACGTCCACACTTGGTCTGATTGCTGTGGAAGTGTTGTGTCTATTCCCCTCAAAGTTAACTTCATCAAAACAAGGAACAAAGAGACAGAGCCAATCAATGAAATTCATTAATGAAAACTGAAATGCATTTTATTCTTTTCTAATTACACGCATTGTAGCTCATAATTGAGCGGGGTGTATCAGACTGGAGATTACTTCACACATTTGCGCGAGGCTTTCCGTGCGTGTGTGTGCGTGCGTGTGTGTGCAAACAAAGGAGAGAGTCAGACAAAGACAGACGTACAAAAAGGGGATGGAGCAGAATATGGTGGAAAATAGTAATATCAAGACAGGATTGAAGTGGAGGATAAAATGAGAGACAGACAGAGTCAGAGTTAAATCGAAATGTCCTCTTGTATTACACTGCCCCCTTCTGTTCAGGCACAGAATGACAGTTGCCATCACTCAGTTTTACCTGTATGCATGACTTTGTCGTACATCTTTGAAAAGACCGCACAACCACAAACCCCGGCACACACACACACACACACACACAGACTGCATTAAGACGACATGTGGAACTTTGATTCGAGTTCATAGTTTGACAGTATAAAGCAGATTTGATTAGATTTCATTCCTCTCTACATTTCCTTCCCTTTTTATCTGCCGGAAAAAAAAAAAAACACAAGTTGATTGTCATGAATCCACGTCGGCACCGGAACCCTGCTTTCACGTTCCACTGCTAAATGGTGTTTGTTGTTCTAGAGATTAAAGTGGACGGTTATAAAGCGAGCACGTACTTACAAGTGTCAAAGTGTTTTAATATGTTGTGACAACGGCAAAGCACTGTCATCAATACTGCGCACGCAGAAGGAAACAGGCACATTGTTCTTATTCTTCTGAGTACTGTTCTCCGCCTTTTCAAAGTGATTAAAGAAAGGTAGAGAGGTGTGTGTGTGTGTGTGTGTGTGTGTGTGTGTGCATAGCTTGCCATCTGGCCTAACTGCCCCACAATAACAAATGTTCCACCTTTCTGATTGGGCAATTAAAAGCAGCAGGGGCACCATGTTGACGGGTGAGAGTGTGACATCCATCATCTGAAACAATCGGCCCCTACCAAAGCAGATGTGTGTATGTATGCGTGTGTGTGTGTGTGTACGCTTGTGTTTATGTGCATGCTATAGGCTCCTCAAACTACCCCGAGCCCCCTGTGTCTATATAATAACTCCATGAAATCAAACACACAACTCCTCATTCCCAGGTGGTGCACAGTGGCCAGTAGCATTAAAAAAAAAAAAAGAAGAAAATCAATAATAATAACGCCACTAAAGCAGGAAATGCTTGGACCAAAGGCCAAGTAGGAGAGTAAACACAAGGAAAAATGTCACGGAAACATGCAAATGCGGATAGTTTATTTGAATTTAAGTTACATGCTTCTTTCTGAAAGATAAAAAAAAGGGACTCGCTTACTCTGTTCAGAGCTTTCATTATCTTAATGTTAGCGTCATGTTTGTAGACACCGTCTCTAGCTATAAGGGAATCTGTAAGGGGAAGAGCCATTAAGGAGAAATGCAGCATCCTAATGCGTAGCTTCGTCTCAGCTTGGATTTCTAAAGTGAAACAGACGGTTTCACATCAGAATGAGTGATCAGTGCCAATTTATCTTGTTTCTAAATGTGAATTTGTGTCTCAGAGTGTGTATATTTAGACATCTGAAATGAAAACTTGCAAATTGAGGACTGTGGAAGTGAATGGCTCCTTGTCTGGCAGTCTGGGAAAAAATACTGTAACACTGCAGGGATATTACTTTTTTTAACTATTACTTTATCTATATTCTAGGATTTATGTTGACTAGATGGAAATGGTGTTGATTTGTTCAACAAACAAAATGTCAGAATGCCTTTTTTCCACACCTGAACAATAAAATATGTTGTTCAAAACAATCACGAGTCACCCTGCATCACTCGTGTGTGTGTGTGTGATGTGGATGTGGACGTGTGGAGCAGTGGCCGACAGCCTGTCTGGAGCAGTGGGACATTTCCTGGGGGTCTGAAGGTTGTTTTGGCACGAACAACTTGACCAGCAAAGATAAGCAGACAAGCAGGAATGAGATGTTGACTCTTACTTTACTTGCGCACATAAGCTACGCTTAAAGGCAGAAGCACCCACTCATTGAACATTTTTTGACAATTCCACAGCCATAAAACAAAAATAAATCCAGACGGCATGAATATCCTGATGGTCACAAGAGGGTTAACAGTTCAGCTATGTGCCCTAGATATTTATATATGTATATATCTATACATCTGTTGGTTTGACTATATACAAATTCAAATGTTAAATGATACAGAACCAATGCGGTTCCCTTGTCACACAATTGTGACCTAAAAACAAACCGACTTCACTGACAGTTGCTTTTAGAAATTCCGTGTGATGCTCAGCTTTTCTGGAAAACTAAACTAAAATAAATCATATAAGCCACTCTTGTTAATTTGACAAGTTGCATTTGGGCCTTTAGTATGCAAAAGATGTACTATATTTAAAAACACTCGTGTTTCAAGTTCAGCACATAAGCAGGACTTTGCTTGTGCCGAGTGGAAACGAAGCTCGGTATCAAAGTGGAACCTTAGTCTAAGCTGTTGATTGTCTAAGAGCATAATTAATATAGCAGCTAATCCAACATGCCATCTCGCCAACCCAGAAATGTCCAATCACATTTACTGTTTCAGGCGGGGGTTTGAAGCCACTCGGAGGCTGAATTCATGGCTGAGAAGCTTTGAGACCACTGAGTGAGCCACTAATCACGATACCATTAACTGAGAAAACACTGGGAATTAGTCAGATGAGGAAAAGTTGCGCTATTCCACAGAGCTTTTGTTTAGTTAATTCCCTGTTGACAGCCAAGTGCCCCGCTCGCCTGGAAATAAAAAAATAAAAAATAAAAAAACTAACTTGAGAGGGAAAGATTACTTTTTATCCCTAATTAAGGCAGCTAATTTGCATACCTCACCAAGTCATAATATATGCTAATGTGCATTTACATTGGAGAGTGCTGCACTGGCAGTTCATGTGGCCTAAATATGTCCATAAATATTACTTTTAATGTTATTTTAAGCCTTACCATGCATCATTCATAGTTCATGTTTACCATTTTTCATCGTAGCCCCCAAAGTCTTGCTCCATTACAGGAATGTATGAATCATCTACAATAAGTCACATGACATGCAATCAGATCATGACTCAAAACATGGCTGAAATAAGTGATGTTTTAGGTCTGCGGTGGATGTGGTCGGAGCAAAAATGTAAATGCTGTTGAATGTTTGAAACGAGGACAACGCAGTCTTACCAATCTGATTTGCATTTGTGTGTTTACTTTGCCAGCAGACCATCCTGCAGATCAGTCAACCACTTAGGAAGAATGTTCCAAATAATACCATGAAACGAGAGAAGGGAAAACACAACTGTGTTTTCAGAGTGTCTTTCGTGGCTTGACAAAAGGAAAAACACAAATCCGGATGCATCATGAATACAGCAAAAAGAAGTGTTATGTAAGAACTGTCCATTAGTCCGACAGCCTACCTCATATCAGCAGGTATCTTCACTGTTGAGGAAGAGTAAACTAAAGGCCAAAACATCTGTGGAAGTCCTGAGGGCTAATGACAAGTATATGTGCGCAAAGCTCTATTTCTCTGCATTCCGATATCCATCCTACTGCTTTATCCTCCACATGAGGGTCACGGGGGGGGGGGGGGGGGGGGTATGCTGTGCCAATCTCGGTGTTGCACCCTGGACAGATCACCGAGATATATCGCAAACGGTCTAGGAGTTGCGGTAATGAGAAGTACGCATGCCAAATCAAGAACCACTCTGTCTACAAACACAACACGTTGGCCATCTAAACCAGGGCCGTTTCAAGGAATTTGGGGGGGGCCACAAGCAAAATGGACATGGGAGGCTAAGGCATCAGGGATCACAAACCTGGCTGGCTTGATGGGGACCCCGAGAACAGTGTCATTGCACCTACTGCATTGACTATCACAGAAATTAAAGGGGCACTCCTCGCGATGGGCCTGATCTAAAAACGTTACGTAACGTTAAGAGTAAAGTGGGCATTTTGAAGAACTGTGATGTTACATCTAGCAACCGAATACATGGGTACACAAGGGTAGAAAACACAATTACATTTAGATACAAATTAAAATGTTGAAAAAGGAGGGGGGCACTGTACTGAAAGCAATGAAAATACAAATCGACTCCCCCCATTCATTCCTATGTCCTCGCATGCCTCACTTATCTTTCTTTGAGTAATTTCATTAGGTTTTCAGTGGTTTTGAGAGGGGAAAATGACACCAGATGGGGCCAACTTAAAAAACAAAAACCTTCTCACAGATATAAAATGTAGTCAAGTGCCTCAAACTAGCAAGGCTCTCCCTGGCCATCATAAAAAAAATAAAAAAAGTGATGGGAAGCAATGTGGCACATGAAAACAAGCATTTTCTTTTCAATCTGTTTGAGTGTTAGAGCGCCTTGGTGGTTGCTGGTTTTGCCTAAAAGATGGGGAGATTGAAGAACACAAGATGATGGAAAGAGAAGAATGAGCTTTCTTTTCACAGATGATGGGGGACGGTGACACAAGAACAACAGCCTACCTTTCCTCCTCAAGTGCTCTCATGTTTGATTACCCCCTTTCCTGCTCTCTTCTTTCTACCTGACAATAACCAGCGATGTGTGTGCATTTCTGTAGCTTTTTGGCTTCAACACCATGGGGTCTAAGTGATAAGGGGACAATATGCATGCCTCTGTGTATGTGCACACCTGTAGAGACATGCACTCATGCCCGCGCATCATTACACAGAAGCGAGGCCATGTGTCCACAAACTTTTCCGCTTTCACACTTGTGGCCAACTTCCATCTTCAAATCACACGGCAGCATCACCTTTTTCATCCGCTTCCACTGCTCTCGGTTACTCCAGCTTCCTCGCCTTGCCTAATGGATTTTCAAATGCAGGTACACAATTTCTTTCAAGATTTGACAGGCATTTTTCCTTTGTGTTTAAAGATAGGGATCAGGCACTGAGTGGTTCACTGGTGATGGTGCTGTCGAAAAAGATTCTGCATACAGAGTACAAACATTTTCCCTGAACTTGTTTCACAAAGGCCAAATGAAGTGAGATTTCAAGCACAGTTTCCCATCTGGACAAACAAAGGTAATAAAAATGACTGCTACACCTCTCATATTCTCTTTTGTGTGGTTTTGGTTTGTGGGGTATATTCTCCCTTATACTGGACAGCTGGATGCATCAAGACGTATGAGTGGAAGGTGACTGCCGAGAACTATTTGAAAGCTTTACCTCAAAAGAAATGTTTAAATCACAAACCCATTACTTTCAGTGGAAAACTGGATTATTTTCTAAACTTTTCTAAATCCCACAGGGAAGGAAAAAAATGCTTTAAAGGTGCCATATGTAAGAATGTGGCCAAAAACAGTTACTACACTCAAATTCAAAATACGGAGGTCTTTTAGGTTTGGTTTTCAGACGTAACTGGCAACCCGAGGTTGCTCAGCAGCTGAGACTCTACTGACTGCAATGATTGGTAGACAGCGGTAGGTGGTGCCACATGCCAAAACTTGATTTCAAAATATAAACATGATTTGCAGTCTGCAAAATATTTTTTTTTATGCAAATATTTTGGCTGTACTGTTGTTGTTGGTGAGTTCAGTTTGTTATATGAACATTATTCCTGAGTCTCTGTGACAAATTGGGAGGATTTGATGGGCAGTTGCTTTAGATTTATTACATAATGCACCTTTAAATCTCAAAAAGAGAATCACATCCAAAAATTCTGTGTGAAACTACTGCCCAGTAGAATTGAGAATATGTTCAGACATGCCATCATTGAATGTAAATATATAGTACGAGGCCATTATGGTCAGTGTCAGATGAGCTGTGAGCGTGACAAGCTGTGACACGTGGACTCGAGGTGCCACAGTCATGTTATAGCCTGGATGTAACTGACTGTGATTTCCAACTGCCCCCTGTGAGTCACAACGGCAATGTCTTCTAATTAACTAGAGAGCAATGACAGCCTGGTGCCACCTCCATTTGGACCCTACTTGAAACAAGTGCCATGTCCTGAGGGTTCCTGTCAGACCGAGTGCTATGTGAACGGTATGACATGTCCCTTCATGTCTCCATTCATCTCACTCACACACACACACACACACACACACACACACACACACACACACTATTTTTGTCTAATCATTCTCAGCAAGTGCGTTGTAGGACTGTGGCTGGAAGGAAGAAACAGATTGAATTTACTGTATGTGTGCATGTGATGGGTGAGTGACCAAATGAAAGAGGGAGAGAGAGATGGGGGGGAGGAAGAGAGAGAGCTATGTTCATAAGTCTGCCATCTTATCCCTCTGTCTGTACACTGCTTCATTATCGGGCTGGCCTGGAGACTGACGTCTTCCTACACCAGCACCAGAGCCTGCGGGCTGCTGCTGCCACTACCTTCACACTTATTGCAGCACACACACACACATCAGCTAAATCCTGTATTACACAAATACAAACGTACACACACACACACACACACATACGATTAAAACCTGCAAAGCATCTGAAAGCACACAGACAAGGAATAAATGTAATGCTTCTCCTTAAAGCCAGCACGTTAACTTTATACCGCACAGAATAATCAACATATGCTCCAATATGAAAGAATTTGTCTTTCACAGTGTTGACATAAATCAATCACCACTACTGGATCTCACGAGGCCTGGCCGCAAGGAGTAGCCTGGCTACCAGGGGGAGTGAATTGGCTGGAGGAGCAGAAAAGTGGGCTATCAGTGGTATGACACCAGGGGCACAACGCAGAAAAGCGACCAAGTCCCAACGTGGCTACCAGGGGCATCGACTTGTCCCGAAGGATTTTCATGGAAGAAAACATGTTCTTTTAAAAAAAAAAAAAGAGACACTGGCTCATTTGATGTGGGAGTTCTTTTCTGATGTTTTATTTGAAATACTGATAAGATTAACGTGATTGATAGTACCAAGAGCTATCTCAATCTAGTTTTAAAATCTCTCTCAGGCTTCCCTCTGGAGCTCAAGTAAAAACAGGGAGGTCAGACGAACAAGAGCAGAAGAGAGGTTCTGGTTGATGCACGAGCCAACGAGGCAGATTGCAGCCTGCTACAGTAGCTCGAAATCAAACAGTGGTAAGAATTACAGGACAACTAAATAAACAAATGCTGGAGTATACTATTATTATGGGACATGAAGAGAGGAAATACACTAAATATCAGCCAAGAACGATAGTTTGGATATCTTAAATGTCAAGTATCCTGAATTTGTGGTTTTACACCTCACAGCCAAATATATCTCAAGGGAAAAGAGTGATGCATTACAGCCTCACCTGGACGTGCTACCATCCACCCTTAAGACCTCAGACCAAGGAGAAGCAGGTGAAGTGAAAGCACAAACTAAAAATGAATTTTTAAGTTGCTTACACTCAGTGAGATGAGTGATAGGAACGTGAAATTGCCACTGGTTTCTCTTCTAAGAATCCTCCATCTCTCATGTGAATACCTCACTTGTTTGCCAGGGAAGGAAGGTCTATATTTATTTTTGTTCTGTTTATTAAGTTTATGGTTATTTGTATTGCTGTGCATTACGTAAGGAAATGCTGGAACTGTGTGTACTGTAATTTATACAATCCGTTACATTTCTTTCAGCCACTGATGGAGCTTTCTTGGAAATACATCTATTTTTTCATTTAATAAGTGCTATTTTCTTTATCTTGGTTTTTTTTTTACATATTGCAGCTCTTTTTCTTTTTTTTCAAAAAAACAGTCTTAACATGATACTTTAACAATAGTATATTTTAACAAACGTGCATGTGACATCTCATCTTTGACGTACAACTTAGACATTTAGCCCACGACATGGAAACCGTGGCAATAAATTAAATATTTTGTTCAACCTAAATAAATACTGAGCTATGATTTTCAGTTTATACGATTGAGCTCTTACTGTTCCCCATAGGCATCCCATTCCTGCTCGTGCGAGTCATGACAGCTCGGCATTGATCAAATAAAGGGAGATAGTTACAGAAAGAGAGATGTGTGTGATTGCACTGTGCAGTTTAAAGAGCAATGGTGCAATAAGCCACAGAATGGTGTAACGGAGTTGTCAAAAATCAAACGTATAAGTACCTCAAGTGAATAATCTTGCATTAGGGAATATAGCGGGCTAATTTTAAGTGTAGACGCATTCAAGTTTAAGTCCTGTAAACCTGAGGACAACGACTAATTTTCTCCACTTCAGTGACACAGATCAAACTGATGTTGGGACTTAATTTTAGTGGTAAGGCTTTTGTCCTATTCTGACAACTGACTCTTGAAGTCCCCTCAATTATCCTTCACTAAACCTGGATTTACAAAAAGACATTTGTCATAAAACTGCAAAAACATCTCTCTTGGGCAAGTATTCCTCGCTAAATCTCTGTGCCACACCAGGATCTGTCAAGCAGTTTGAGATGCATCACAATCAGCGTAATTGGACAGGTGTTTACAAGCCATTATGATACTAAACCGTGGTGTCAGTGGAAGAGTCCCCAAACCTGCAGGAGGATTAACTCCGTTTTTAAGATGGGAGGGAAGGCTTTTACGTGTCAGAGTTGAGAGAAATTAAGAAAATGAGAGAGGAAAAACACAGAAAAAAAGAGAGGGATGGGAGATTAAAGAAGCGCAGCGCTCTCAGTGTGTGGTAAGCCACAGACATCTCCTGTCAGCTAACTCTGGTGGGAGTGTGTACCCCACACAGAGAAACAGAGACAGACATCAACTCTGCACTCAACCTCAAATGACTCCCTTTTTACCCCAGTAGAGCAAAATCCTGTCAAAATGTTATGCAAAATAGATCATAGCAGGCAGCCCACGGTCAGGAGCTAAATTGGGCTTATAACCAGAGGGTTGCAGTTCAAATCCAAGGTCAAGGTCTCGGGTGCCCCGAAGCAAAGCACCCAATCTCCATTGCTCCCCGAGCACAGAAAAGTACTGCCCACTGCTTCTGAATGCAGAGGTCAAATTCACTATCACTGATTGCGAGGTGTGCAAAAATAAGTAATTCTCCTTATAAATCAATACACTAAACTGCACAGCTCCAAGTATATTGTATGTCTTACTGACCTTAAATCAATTTTCCTTTTTTTTTTACCAGTAACAAAACTCCACTGGTTGCAAAATGAACTCTGCTTGAATGGAAGTCTATGAGAAAATGTCTCATAGATTCTCACTAGATTTTTTTAGTGAGAATCTCGTTTCTGGTCTTCTTTTATGGACAATGGTGTCAATATCACTCTGCTTCATTATGGTGCACAACAGATAATGTGAGATTTCATGACAAGATAAATGTGACGAACCACTGTGTGTTTAAGAAACTTCGCGGTTAATTAGAGGCAAAAAGTAAGGCCTGGAATAACACAGCAGTTCACCGCAGAGGTCAAACTAGAACTAATATGATCCCATTTTGGTGCATGCGCAAAACTCCAGTCTGACTAAGTGTATACATATAGGAGTAATCGGACTATGAATCACATTATCCAGGTATGTTAGTCCGACTAAGTATGTACATGACATTAACAAAAAGTCTTAGGCCGACTAAAATCTGACTTTTAACATGCATGTAAATGCAATGATTATTGACTCTACATCTCCAGAACAAGCAATGCCTACAATGAAAAAAAAATCCCTGATCGACGAGTTGACAACATCCACAAGACAACATGGCAGCCATCGCTCTCAGCAACCTCGACAACATCCAGTGCTGTTGTCATCCAGAAATCCTCAGCAAGCAGTAAAAGTGAATTTCAAACCATCAATTACCGTGGATTGATTTCAACCAATAACAAAATCTAATCTCAGTTCACATTCTGAAAACAGTAATGAAGTTTTTACTATTCTGAAACAATAGTTGCTGCTTTTTGTCTTTTTATTTGCCCTGGAAATGGAAGACATGTTTTCTTTTCCGACTTTACAAAATAATGATAACATAAGCGGTTGGATTTGATTCCTTGTGAGTCAATAATGTAAAAAATATAATGAAGACTGTATATTTGATGCAATCCCGGGGACAGATCTGATGGTTACCACTTTGTTTAAGCATTAATAATAAACAAGATGACTACAATGATACGCCTTTTAATATTTGACTCAAATATTTAACTCAAAGATGACAAATTCTTAATTTCAAAAATGGAGCCGATACCACCGATACCACATGGTGTACGTCGCTTTGTACACCATGTGGTGGCTGAACAGTGAAAATGGTTGAAATGGTGCTATAATTTCAGAATGACAGGTGAATGTGAGACATATGGTTTGTTTTTTTGTTGTTGTTTTTTTCAATAATCTAGATTTCCTGGTTTTACAAGATGTATTCATTCTTTGTGTTCATGTGAGGAGAGTACATGTCGGTGCATGGCCCGTATGGATGTGATGGCATATAAGTGTGTCACCAGGGTAATTAGGAACAGGAGGGAGGGAAAGATCAAAGAGAGCACTTTACACTCTGTTTCACTTCTGATATGAGTGTGTGTGTGTGTGTGTGTGTGTGTGTGTGTGTGTGTGTGTGTGTGTGTGTGTGTGTGTGTGTGTGTGTGTGATCGTGTGAGTGTGCGTGCATGCACTGATCTCCTCCAAGCTTTGATGCTGTAAGCTCCGTCGGTTAATGTACTACGGATAAAAATACTACACCATGTAATCTGGCATTTATCCCTCGAGAGCAGAAGCCCAAAATGTGACACATGTCAAGAGGAAGGAGGGAGAACTGGAGAAGAAGAAGAAGAAGAAGAGCAAGTGGGGGAAGAAGTGTAGTGGTAATAGAAGCATTTCTTCTGCCGCTCTGAGACGATTGAAAGATTGTCATAGATTCAAACTGAAGAACAGTTCCCATTATTTATTAGAAATTAATTCAGCACAGTCTTACACAAAAAGGAAGACAGATACTCAGGTCCTCAGAGATTCATCACAAGTGTTCTTGTCTGTAGAATCACTGCAACACATCACACACCACAGAAGAATGAGGCAAGCTCCCACATTTAGTGACTTTATGTGCTCCATTTTGGCACAAGGTCTAAAGTAGTGCATTTAAACCATGTCCACATCACTTTTTTGTAGTTTGAAAAAGGGTCATTGTGGCAGGTGCATTGTTCAAAGGGATTGTGTTTAGCCTATTAAGTATAATAAGAGTGTTTGGGTGTCACTAAGAATAAATCAATCCGAGTGCTATCTCCCATTCCCTTTAAAAGCCAAGTGCATCTGCACCTTGGCTGATTTCTATTACGATGGCGAATTTTCCAGACAGTAAGAGAGTGCTTCTATGCAGAGGAAACAAATTTGCTGAAGCTCACGTGCAATATAAAATCGTGCCGGCAGAACAATCTTTGTGCAAAAAGCAAGCAGCGTACATACTTGCATACACACCTGTGTAGGATCATTTTGGATGCACTTCAATTTCTCAGTCAGCTAATGACAGCGCACACTAAATGTCTACAAAATCCAATAACTTACAGACTGAAAAAATGCAGCAAGAATTTCAGTCTCATACAAAAAAAACCCATAGATGTTAAAGGCCCAGTGTGTAATAGTATATAAAATAATTAGAATGCTGTTTGTTTGTGTACAATCAGCTTGGGGCCTATGGATATGCCAGTTGCATTAAAGCAGTGGCGATTTATTCTGTGTCGTTAGACTGGTCCAGACCAGGCTAAACAAGTATCCCTGTGTTTCAATGTTATTTTAATTCTGATAGTCTTTATTACTCTTATATATATATATATGTGGATTTCATTGCCGTCAGGTTTGATCAAAGCGTTTTTTTATGTATTACTACTCCAGCCGTTGAGATGATTAGAAATGGCTGAGGTTGCAAAGGTGGTTTCAATTAAGTCAGAGACGAGAGCGATAATATAAAATACCCCTTCATGTCATCTGTGGACAGTGATTTAGATGATGACGCTCCTGATAAGTACGTGCACGAGATGTACACCAGATAACGGTGATGGTATCCAAAATTCAGCATCTCACAGCAAAGAATATCCAAACTGTGTGTCAGTGGCACATGTGTTTGTGATATCAACGAACAGGTGCAGAAACTTTACAGAAACTTTATCTTCCATTTAACTGACTTTAAGACAGGCAACAACTCTTAAAGGGGTCATATTATACATCCTATTTCTCCAAGTTAAACTAGTTCCCTCCCTGGTGTCCTAATGAACATGTCTGTGACATGCTTTGGTCAAAATACCATAAGGATGAAGCACCACAGCAGTTCAATCACCCTGCCAAAACAGCCCTGTTCAGAACACTCGGTTTAGTAGAATCTCTTTAGGTCCACCTTAAAAAAAAAGTAAAATGAAACTTAAGGGACAGGAAATGACATCAGCCACAGAGGCTACTTGGAGCTAACAGCAGTTAACATTTGGAAAAGTGATTATTTGCAGGCTCTAGCAGGCACATTGCCGTCATATATAACATGTATCCACTGGACAGATAAATCCTCTGAGGCTGGAAGTTTGTGTAGAACTCTGTGCTGCACCGTGGAGCCAAGAATAGAACTTTTCGACAACTTCCGGTTTTCGGACACCGCTGCCCTCGCCAGCACTCTTGCGTGTTTTACAGACGGTATTTGGGGCATTGTGACGTCCCAATGAGCGCGGAAGTCAACATCGCGTGTTTCATCTCCTGTACTTAGACTGAGGAGGACCACAAAAACATGAGTGAGTCATGTTTTTTCACACTTTGCCGACTGATAGGACCTCCAGAGTCCCAAATATAAGGATTTAAATGATTAAAAAGTTGATTATGCATAATATCTCCCCTTTAAAAGGTGCCATATGTAAGAATGTGGTCAAAAACAGTACTACATTCATATTCAAAATACAGAGGTCTTTCAGGTTTCTTTTTCTGATGTAACTGGCAACCCGTGGTTGCACGGCAGCTGAGACTCTACTGACTGCAATGATTGTTAGACAGCGGTAGGTGGCGCCACATGACAAAACATAATTTCAAAACATAAACATGATTTGCAGTCCCCAAAATATTTTTTTAATGCCAATATTTTGGCTGTACTGTTGTTGTTTGTGAGTTCAGTTTGTTATATGAACATTCCTGAGTCTCTGTGACATATTAGGAGGATTTTATGGTCAGTTGCTTTAGATTTATAACATAATGCACCTTTAAATAACTGTATGCAGAGGTCCATCGTGACTTCTACTGCCATAAGCTGCTATAGCACACAAATGTCTCTCAATAACGATATTAATCACCTTCTCTGGCCACAAAGAGTGTGCTAAATTTACACAAAACGTATTCCCTTACTGCCACAGTAGAAGAACTGGTGAACGTTGCGTTACATCGTTCCCTCGTGTGATTGGACCGAACATAGATCCTCATCAAACCTACCCCAGGGAAACTGAGAGGCAACTCTTCTTTAAATATGATAATTCCAGTGGAGTAGTGGTAAGAAAGAAAATGGTGTCACCATGGATGTTTCTAAATTACATTTAAAAACCTCAAAACTAGCAAAAAATACACACAAACAGCACAATGACTAAAGGTCAGTACATTAACACACACACAAGCCTGTATGTGGATGTATTAAGATGGTGGGGTGTATATTTAGTATGTATAAAAAAGGTTATGATTATGTGCAGTCTTTGGTTGTGAATGTAATTGATTTGTGTGTGAATGCATGTTTTTGATGTGTATATGCACATTTCCAGGTTGTATGTGAATGATGTGGAGATGCATTTCTTGTGTCTGAAGTGTAGGTGAAGGATATTGATGTTATGTGTGTGCACATTCGTGTTGTGCATCATCCTTGTTTTGCCCTTACCGGCCTCCTCCCACAGTGCAGTCATCCACTCTCACAGCATTTTGCAGGTAAACCACGGCTTTCAAAAGCACAGAATTGTTGGAAATCCATTTAAATATTTGCATTATGTTCACACTACACATAAAGAACATCCATCCAAAGAGCCGCAGCAGCTCACTCTTACACAAAGTCTTGCAAATAAACATTGCCCTTGCTTGTCTGAATACGCAACGAGTCACAGACACGAATGCATTATGTGGGAAATATGATTTATAAGGCAATATTGTTTAAATAACTCACGTGTGCTTAGTAAAAGCTGCTCCAAAGAGAGAGCAAGGTCAACGAGAAAGCATCAGGAATTAGGGAGACTGCGAGTGAATAAAGAACACAAACCAAGGATGCAATAGTTCCTGGACTGAGACAATGACTGAGCTGCAGGTGTTTACAAGCACAAACAACAAACAAACAAAGCATCCAACGCACTGCTGTCCAGAGACATGTTTACTTCTCGTGAGTGAAAGAAAACAAACAAACTCATGAAGTAGTTTTCTTACCTTTTATACGAGTCGTGTTGAAGGGTGTCCTTTGCTGCCTCGCGCCGTTCCTCCTTTGAGTTGACAAACAAATCCGCTTTCCAAGGTTTCAAAGTTCATCAATGTCAAAATGTCTCGCTGGTAAAGCAGCCGAGAACGTCACAGGTGTGTGTGTTTCGCGCGTGTTCCTCAAACATTCACCTGTTAACTGCTTCCTGTTCTGCGGTTCCTCGCGTCGTTCTCCTCAGCACAGTTCCCACATGTTTCTTCCATGTTGTCCCAACGCACTGCGCGAAAACACTGACCCCTGCGTGACCTTTCACCTTACTGCAAACTTCTTTTCTGTTTCCTGTGGCAGAAAACCCCACAATTAAGTAAATCAATCCCACCCGATCCAACTTTATTTATAAAGCACTTTAAAACAATGACAACAGCTGAAAAAACTAACAATAAAACATACATTAAAATACTGTAGAAGAAATAAATCCCATCCAACTTTATTTATAAAGCACTTTAAAACAATGACAACAGCTGAAAAAACAAACAATAAAACATACATTAAAATACTTTAGAATAAATCAATCCGATCAAACTTTATTTATAAAGGACTTTAAAACAATGACAACAGCTGAAAAAACAAACAATAAAACATACATTAAAATACTGTAGAATAAATCAATCCGATCAAACTTTATTTATAAAGGACTTTAAAACAATGACAACAGCTGAAAAAACTAACATTAAAACATACATTAAAATACTGTAGAAGAAATAAATCCCATCCAACTTTATTTATAAAGCACTTTAAAACAATGACAACAGCTGAAAAAACTAACAATAAAACATACGTTAAAATACTGTAGAATAAATAAATCCCATGCAACTTTATTTATAAAGCACTTAAAAAACAACAACAGCTGAGGGAGGGGAAAAGTGCTGTACATCAGCGATAAATAAAACAAATAAAATATAGAAACAATAAGACCTAATTGACCTAAAGATAAACAATTAAACATACAATAAAATACTTAAAATAAATAAATGAGTGAACAAGTTTGTGAAGAAACACCAGCCTTTATGATTCCACATGCTTTTTCAAAATATATGCACCCTTATATATACCCTTAAATTATAATAAACCAAGACACATTGAAGTTTATTTCTACACAGAGCACATGGGACTGAGAGTGTTGCTTGAATTTCTATATTTTTTATTAAGATATTAACAGTTATAAGGTTCAAGTTACACCTTTGCCGATCCCAAATGGAAAATTCTAATGTTTAAAAGGAATAATGTGACATTTTTTTATTCATACGGCCCATATCTGGCACAGATAAGTTACACCAACCTGGACCAGTGTCCTTTAGGACAACAGTCCAGTCCCAGAGCCATCTCCATTTTCTTTTTTTTTTACATTCCTTTTTGCATCTGGCCCAGTGCAAACACGAGGCTAATTATGTTGTTGTTTCTCCCATGAGTGTGGTCCACGCCAGATTTGGTGCAGTTTTTAATGAGCGTGAGGTCCAAATGACACCATGCACTCCATATTAACTGCACACAGTCTGCACCAGGAGCACTTCTAAAACAGGGAAACATGAATCTTCTGGACAGACACTGATGACTGTATGGTAATTCTATACTATAAACAGCAAGCGCCTACCTTTTCTTAGAGCAATGACTGGAAACGAGGGAAACAAGGAGGCAACTGTCTCCGTCCAGATATGACAAAATTATTTTGCTTCAGGAGACTTATGAGTCGCTTCAGAGCTTTATTATCATCAAGCACTTGTTGGAATCTCCTTGTTGTGCCGCAGCATTAATACACGGCCATTTTGATTTACAATACAATGTTTTCACATAATTTCATAGAAGCCATCACTGAAATGAGAATTTAGACAACAAAGTCACCAGAGGAAAATGTGTTTTATTTCATTTAAAATAAAATAAAATAAAATGAATAGTTACCTTTCAGTCCCATCACCAAATTGAACCTTTTCATCTCACCTGTAATGAGAAATGTGGCTGGCAATGTTATTTGCACATATTGTCATCATGTCAACTGCAACTATTACGTCAAATTCACAATGTATGACAGTGTTGCTGAATAGATATTCTAATACGGCAGGGCAGAATAGGCAGGCATTTTAAAAATGGTGACAGGCAAATAAATGAGCACAGAAGTCTATCTACCTGAGATAGAAAGGACCCAAGCGTTAATGAAGAGGGAAATGAGTGAACGAGTGCGTGAGTGAGCGAGACAGCTAGTGCGTGGGCGTTCGAGGTAGCGAGTGTGTGTGACTGAGCAAGCAAGTGAGAGAGTCTACGCCTCGACAGAGCTTCCTATCAGCATTAGGGGAAAAGATAGTTAGGCATAAAGACCACACGTCAATTGGTCCTAATTGAGAGTTTTCCCTTCAGTCTCTGCGTGCTTCTGGCACATTGCCACTGCGGGGCCTATTGGGAGAATGCTAGGTTCATGTCACTGAGAAAACAAGAGCAATGGATGACAAGGGGAGCATATAGGAGGTTGCTTCTCAGCCAGCCCACTGACTTGGGGCTGATGTTTCTCCCACACTTGAAGAAATTAACTAGCAAACTTAGCTGCAAATGGCTCCAGCGAGAAGGCACTTTAAGGTCACAAACTTGTGCTTTGCTTGGCCAAATACACACAACGGAGGATTACTCTTGAGCAATACTATAAATTAAACCCTGAAAATGCTGTTATTATTTATGGGTCAATTTCTATTAAGCTGTGATACAATTATTAACTTAATATTTAAACTAATACTTAAAGGGGTCATATTATAACCAATTTCTCCAAGTTAACCTAGTTATCTGGTGTCCTAATGAACATTTCTGTGACATGCTTTGGTCAAAATACCATAAGGATGAAGCACCACAGCAGTTCAATCACCCTGCCAAAACAGCCCTGTTCAGAACGCTCGGTTTGGTAGTGTCTCTTTAGGTCCACCTTTAAAAAAAAAAAGAAAAAGGAAAACAAAACTTAAGGGACAGGAAATGACATCAACCACAGAGGCTTCTGGGAGCTAACATTAGCATTAGCATTTGGAAAAGTGCTCATTTGCAGGCTCTAGTAGGCACATTGCTGTCACTACTGGACAGATAAATCCTCTGACGCTGGAAGTTTGTGTTGGACTCTGTGCTGCACTGTGGAGCCAAGAATAGAACTTTTCGCTGACTTCAGCCAGCACTCTCGCATGTTTTACGGACAAAGCGGAGCTCCGCGAGATAACAATTCCAGGAATTTAGCACATTGTGAGTCAACTTTTTTCACACTGATAAGACCTCCAGAGTCCCAAATATAAGGCTTTAAATGATTAAAAGGTTGATTTTGCATAATATGTATATCCCCTTTAAATACCGATACCGATATCAGTCCGGTACAGCCATTTTAGAACATAGATCTCCAACATGTGGCCTCTCAATCAGTTTCCTGTGGCCTGCCTTTTAATAGTCTTTTAAAAGTTATCATGAGTTATATCTGTATGTTATGAAATATGATAATAACGAGTCTTTTTCTCAAAAAGTTGGCCCCCTGCTGACCACAATAGACGCTCAGTGGCCCCGGGGTCGTTTGAGTTTGAGACCCATGTTTTAGACCTTTTAAACTGTGGCGTTTGTGTTATTTCAAGCTATTTCAAAGACACAGGTTTTAAATGTGTATCTGTCTGACATACAATCCAGTGAAATTGACATATTTACCTAATTCACCGTCTGAACAGTCATCATGTAATCAGCTGTAGTCCCTTCCCACTAATGTTACAATGTGCCATACTGTAAGTATGAGGAATGATGTGTCATGTTCATGTGCAGGTGTTTTCTTTGTTAGGTCTTTGCTGGTCAGACGTTTGAGTCTTAAATGCAGCAGCAAAAAGGCTTGATGTTCTATTTCATCCGAGGCTTACTTTCTGTTTCCAGTAGGGGGGCCCAAATACCCTTATTCTTGGGAGGTAGATGTGTTAAGGCTGGCCTTGTGATGGACTGGGAACCTTATGTATGGATGGATGGATTGAGGGAGTCGTCCATCACATGTTCAACACAGGTAATTTCATTGTCCTAATAACAGCAGCTTGAAAAACTATAGGGTCTTTGCACCACTCGATGCTCAGACTCTTAAAGAAAAAGTATCACGTTAAGTACATTTTCATATGGCTTAAATTGAGTAAACACCCTGCAGACAACATTATTTCCTATTTTTGAGCTTCTTTTTTTTTTTTACCAATGATTACACTTTACTAAGTATTTCACTGGAGGTACGACACACAAAAATTAAGCCATTTATGGCCCAGTGGTATTTACCATGTAATGTAGAGTATGTGTATAACTGCACCTTTTCATTCACCAGACTTGGACAGAATTCATTGCAAAACACCAAATTGAGAGAATGTACCGTCTTTAGTGCACCAGTCATCAAGCTGTTCTGAAATGGTTCGTGGTGGCAGCACTTCATTGAGTTCACCGAGTCCAAAAAATGCTGTAAAACACAAAAGAAGAAGTCTGAATGCTGTGAGATTTAAACTGAAAACAAGGGGAATGCCAAGATAATCAGTCTTTCCTAAACCAAATCTTACAGAACTGAACAATGAGGCCACACAACAATAAATAGACATCCCACACCCAGTCAAGCAGCATCTGAACCTTCTGCCCTCTGGGAGCCAATACAAAACTCTGAGGTGAAGACAGACTCACTATGGAAAAAGCCTGATTCCTGCAGCCATATCTGCCACGTACAGGAAGCCACGGTGAATGCTTTGTTGTCTTTACCGAGCGCTGCGAGTTGTTGTCATCTGCTGTCATCTTCAGTGTCTACAGGTCTGTTGTCTGTGTGGCATTCTGTTGATCATGTGTACAGTGCTGTGGAAATTAATTTCTGCCCAGGAAGAATGAAGTACGTGTCCTATTAATGAGCATCCAGTCCTCTCAAAAGGGAGACAAAGAAAGCTTTTAAATTAATTTATTTGATCATTTTCATTCAAATTCAAAGAACCATTTCTGTCATCTTGCCCCCCCCCCCCCTCCCCGTGCCGTAAAAGCGGCGGTATACAAATGCAAATATATCAAAAAGCAGATTTTTGTCAGACCATTTGGGCAATGAGAAGCAGGTGGAGTGCAGAATAAGGTTGAGAGGTGTGCTCACACTCTCTCTCTCTCACACGCACACACACACACACACACACACACACACACACACACTCATACACACACACACACACACACACACACACACACACACACACACACACACACACACACACACACACACACACACACACCCACATATATGCATGCACGCACAAACTGCTTTGTTCCCTCGAATAGACCATGGAGCCATCAAAACCACTCTGATTCTGAATTAGCTCTGATTGGCTGTCAGTGCAGTGTGTCCCACACAGCTGAGACCACTCAAAACCAAGCACACACACACACACACACATACACACACGCACACACTGTATGGTCCGGGCATCATGTTTCACTAAACTGCTGAGTTCTCTGGCCTGTAAGGGTTGTTTTAAGAGCTGTGGTTGAGAATAAATGCTTATGAGTCCGTCAGCGTGTGTTCACATCTGTCGATATGACTGCAAAAAGTATACTGTATATTTGCAGTGTATTCTCATCCTCAATGGTGGGGCACAATGTGTGTGTTATTATGACCTTTTTTTTCTTATTTGACATTTTAAGCGACGGAAATGTTCAAAAGTAAGTTGCATACATGTATACTATACACACACAATGTTTTTGTTTTTAGTATCTTCTCTCATTCTCACCACAGCCCTGGTGTGTTTATTCCTGGCATCAATGGCCCTCTGTCGTTTCATGCACAACATTTTGAGCATCAAGTTGACCGAGTGAGACCCACATGAAATACGTGTCACAATATTAGTGTGGGAAAGTATTGGGATTTGCATGAATTAAACAGTGTCACCATGCATTAAGATATTACTCCGTTAAACTCCACCGGGTCCTTTTTAACAAAGCCTTCATATAAAACTGAAACTTAAAAAAATAAAAAAAAAGAGACAGATGTAGACCTTGTTTTAAAATTCAGTCTCATCTGTTTAATTACGAAATTATACAGGCCTAAATGTCACTCTGACACCGCAAACATGCACACATGTGTCCAAAAGAAGCAGACCCACCCAACTCCAAAGGGATGCCACAGTGTGTGGCTAACGCAGCAGGAGGATACTCGGATTGCTTGCTTGGTTTGGGGTTGGAAGTCCAGCCAACCTTCCTCCTCCTCCTCCTCCTCCTCCTCTGGATATTGTGCGTATCATTCTTGTTCTCAAAGTCGAGTTGGTATAGCTGCTGCGAAAATAAATAAAAGAGAGAGCGGGATAAGGTGAGACACAAAAAAAAACCACCCCACAGATAGGCAGTGAAGCGTTGCTCTGTGTGAATTGTTGATACGTGGCTACACTCTAGTGGTAAATGACCAGACTGCACTCGTACGTTTAGCCACACATGTTGTCCATTCAAACATTGGCAGCGGGTTTACTTTTCAATGTGTTTTTTTAGTGGGTCGTCCAAAATAAATCACCCTATGTGTTCCCTAGGTGTGTGCTGTGGTTTGGTCATTCTCTTACGTTATTTGCATTACTGAAACAGACCGAGTCATTCACTGTTTTGAAACTTTTACACAGGATTAATCATCTCCAAAAATCTATTTCACCTCACTTATCCCTCAAACTCACATAATAAAAAATTAAGAGGCAGGAAATGTACCCGCATGGTGCAGTTTTATTCTACATTTGGCTTTTATGGCTCCATTTGGAGCACCAAATTATGATTTTAAGCAAACTTTTTTACATCTTTGTTGGGATTTTCAGCCCTGTGAAGTCCATTTGAATGTGTCAGTAAAAGTCACGTGTTCACACATGAAAACACAAAGGAATCCCCCATGGTGGACATGAGGGACCATAATGAATTGCTTAAACGGGCAAGTATTGGGGATAAAAGCGTTATTCCGTCCAAGTCGTGGGAAAATGTTATGGAATGTGGAAGCATTTGCTTATTTTACCGGTCAATAACCCTACATATGACTTAATGCTATTGCTTCTGTATATATAATCAGCAGATTGAGACTACACTGTGGGTCTCACACAGCCACAGCCAACTTGGAAAGGACATAATATAAGTCCGGTTTTATGAATATGTGCTCAGCCCATCGCTCATCTTACCCTTCACGTCCAAGCATGAATGAGAAGAGCCTATGATAGCCTTCAGTTAACTTTAAAAAACAAAAGGTGTTAAGTTTGTCCAGCAAAAACACAGTGGTCCTACTCCTGATGGAAATATTATGGGCTCATTCTGTGCTAATGAAAACAACCGTTGATTCATTCAGTGGTTCTCTCACTGAGACGTGCACTCGAAAAAATAATCAGTGCAATAATTTTGTTCTTCTATTTCTGCCAAATGGAAATAATTTCACCTGCATGTTACACTCTGGACATGTAAAGGTCATGTGTGTAAAAATGTTGCATAAGTGTGTAATCACTTAAAAATGCATTTAGTTTTTCCTTAGCCCTGGAATAAGCTTGTGATCTTTATGTTATGCTGAAGCTATAGTTCTCTGATGAGCTTACTGAACCTCAAAGGCTTACTGGACTCTTTTGGACCCCGAAATCTTCCAGGTTTGTCAAACTCATTGTAAGTCAGGGGCCACACACAGAGCAGTTTGATCTCAAGTGGGCTGGACGAGTAAAAATAATGATGAGCATATTGACCTATAAGCAAGTTTTGTTTCACATTTAATGATATTTTCCGCAAAACATTTTATGGAAAACCTGAAAATGTTATGCTTAAAGGTGCATTATGTAATAAATCTAAAGCAACTGGCCATAAAATCCTCCTAATATGTCACACAGACTCAGGAATAATGTTCATATAACAAACTGAACTCAACAACAACAACAGTACAGACAAACTATTTGCATTTAAAAAAATATTTTGCAGACTGCAAATCATGTTTATGTTTTGAAATCATGTTTTGGCATGTGACGCCACCTACCGCCGTCTACCAATCATTGCAGTCAGTAGAGTCTCAGCTGCCGAGCAACCACGGGTTGCCAGTTACGTCAGAAAACGAAACCTAAAAGACCTCTGTATTAAAAATATAAAAATTAGGAATAACTACATAATTGTAGCATAATTAGCATAAATAAATGCAGTGTTATTTTTCCTGCTCTGCTTCTGGACAGTGGTCAGGGAAGCGTAGGGGAGATGTCATTACTTCCAGGCCTGGAGCTGTGGCTGCTCCAGGTTAAAACCCTTACTTCTGTGGATAGTTGATGTACAGGTGGACACTCGGGTGATCTGGAAGAGTCTGAGCGTTTATTTCTCTCAACAGGCTTGGCACGCCACACATACACTTACCCCACTTCATAACGAACGCTCACTCTGCTCATACGCCGGACTACTTCTGCAAGAGGAAGACACTGGCAGACAGAATCACAGTGATTAGGGCCAAATCAATGGTTACATTCACCTGAAAAGTAAACGCAAAAACAAGATCATTTAACACAATTATGCCAGTAACCATAACATAAATAATCCTCCTAAATTATTATTTCCTTCATAAATTGTAAAAAAAAAATTAAACGTTACAGCCTGAATTCTGACTTTATTTCAATTCTAACATTTGTTTCTAGCCTAATCCTTTCGTTCATTTCACTTTCTTCTTTTTAAAAAAAAAAAAATAGTGACGGCAACAGTTTGCGACTGTTGCACCTGCTTTTAACCATTTTTATTGAAAAAGGGACCGTTGTAGATCGTTTATTGTTGTTTGTTGTGGACATTTCTCTTGTTGTTTATGTGCCCCATTTTTTTTTTGGTGTGTGTGTGTGTGTGCTGTTTATGTGCCCACACTGTTGGGCTGCCTCTTGCCCAGGTCGTCATTGTAAATGAGAATTTGTTCTCAACTGACTTACCTGGTCAAATAAATAAATAAATAAATATTCATCTTCCTTAATCTGGGTTTTAATTTTCAGGATCTGGTTGTGGGTGACAGTTGGTGGTAATTCAGTAACCGCTGCATTGTCATCCAGACACCAGTAGGGGGCAGTGTTTGGCAACATAAAAAGGAGTTGAGAACCATCGTCATTCAAAGTTAACAATTTATATCATATTACCTTTTAGTCTACTTTGCAATGAAAATAAACACGTGTATCAACCATCACAGTCAACAGGCTACACTGCGTTCATTATTATTCTTTGCTTTTTTTTTGTTTCAGTCCCAAACGAATAATGTCCCCTATAGATAAAGTAATGCAAATTAACTATAACTATAATAATCTAAATATTATAACAGGGATACACAATATTACGATTGCTTCAGAGCTCATGAGAAGGACACAAAGCGGGAGAGGGAAAGACGGTGCTTAATAATTCATAACAGGTGTGATGAGACCCAACCTGAACTGCCTACCTGAACAAGGAAGCAGCTCCAGGGGAAATAAAAAGCAGACTGGTATGAGGAAAATGCAAAGAGAAAAGGCAGGTAGCGAAGACACGCCAGTGCTGACGCGTACTGCTCTGCTCACCTCCAAAGTCAAGGCAAAAATGTTGAAGAAACTCTTCAAACTCTTGATTTTCTTCACCGTCTTCAGTGTGGCGTGCTACGCTGCGCTTTTGTTGTTTGTCAAAACCAAAGAACGCACGGGCGATGCGTCCTTCCAGGTGACCGCGACACTTGTCGAGAAGCTGGTGGCTCTTATACGGAACGAAACCGCAGCAGCTGACCTGAAGACGAGCGCCGGAGACACGGGTCCAAGTGACCAGGAAGTCAGTAACATAACTTTGGAACCATGTCCCCAAAACCCTCCAGGACTCGTCGGTCCATTGTTAGTGGAGTTTAGTTCAAAACGGTCTATGGAGGACGTGAGGCAGTTAGTCGGTTCGGATCTGCAGATGGGAGGACGGTTCAAGCCACCACACTGTGTCTCCAATCATAAGGTAAGCAAATTAAAAAACACAAACAAAAACATTATTTTAATCTTTGGTAACTGATTTAATGTAAAGTTTAACTGTATGTTCCAAAACTTTTGAGTTTTCCTTTTTCGGTCATGTAAAAGTACTCCCCCATAGCATCATGTTGTTTGGAAATGTGTAGTGAAACCTGATGCAACAACAACATTGTGCAACTGTACTGTGGGGCAGTAGACAAAGTAAAAGCTGCTCATGCACAAATAACTGCATTGTAAATATGTGTTACTGTATTCTACATTTCTATATTACAGTCCATATCCTGCCGTCTTGTTTTCGTGACTGATACAAATGACAAACTACCTTGAAGATAAGGATCTCCTCAAAGTTCCTTGTTTTTAAGAGTTTTTAACCCTAACCCATGCAGCTACAATAGCCAAACTAACCTATCTTATTTGTTTAAGGTGGCGGTAATCATCCCATTTCGAAATAGAAATGAACACCTGACGCACTGGCTGTTCTACCTCCATCCCATACTCATGCGACAGCAGCTGGATTATGGAGTGTATGTCATCAACCAGGAAGGAGATGGAACATTCAACCGAGCGAAGCTGCTGAACGTGGGCTACGCCGAGGCACTGAAGGAGTATGATTACGAGTGCTTTGTCTTCTCCGACGTAGACCTGGTGCCGATGGATGACCGCAACCTCTACAGATGTTTCGACAACCCGCGACATTTGGCCGTGGCCATGGACAAATTTGGTTTCCAGCTGCCCTACAAGACGTACTTCGGAGGGGTTTCCTCGATGAGCAAAGAGCAATATTTGAAAATTAATGGCTTCCCGAACACCTACTGGGGCTGGGGTGGCGAGGACGACGATATCTATAATCGAATCTACTACCGTAAAATGTCAGTTTCGCGGCCCGACTTACAGCTTGGAAAGTATAAAATGGTCAAGCATGAGAGAGATGCGCACAATGAGCCTAACCCAGTCAATCCCGACAAAATCAAACACACATCTCACACCATGGATAGTGATGGGTTTAATAAGCTCAAGTATCGCGTCTCGCAGACTGTGAAGGATAAACTGTTCACTTTAATTAGTGTAGATATTAACGATCCACCGAGCTGAAGGACGATTAAACCTGTGCACAAGTGATGACTGTTGATTCACTGACAACCTATTTCCTCAAGTTCTTTTTTTTTTTTTTTTATCAATCTAGGTGTGGGGTTATATATATATATATTCAAATGTTCGTGTGGTAATGAGAAGGAATAGTAAAAATGTAAACTTTATGATGCTGTTGAACAAAAGTGTGAAAAAAAAAAAAAAAAAAAAAGAGTACAGATGCAATGGCCCACAATCTACTCACGGGGAAAGAATAATGAGGAATTATGTGTTGGAAGGAATACATGGTGGCTTGTATTGTCAGTGCAGATTGTATTTGATGAAGGAAAGCCACGGACTGAGCCTGACGGGTTTGCATTGCATGCAAATGTTCGTCTCCAGGCACCGTGTTTGTTTTTTTTTTTTACGTCTTTACAAATTTTACTTGTAAAATGTGACTCGATTGTTGCCTTCTTGACGAAGACACACAATTCGTCCTGGTGTAAACGGAGCTATGGGGTTTTGCAACTGGGTATGCAAAGCAATTGCCCGGGGCACAAAGTGGGAGGAGCTCCTGAGAATTACCACATAATAGTCCACACATTATAGTTTTTTTTAAATTATTATGTCTGCATCTTTGTCTATGTAGAGCATTGGTTCTCAAAGTGCGGCCCGGGGGGCCAATGGCGGCCCGCAGAAACATTTCTGGCGGCCCGCAATGAATTACAGTTGATAGTTTTAATCCAGGAGCTAAGCTTGTTAAATGTTGATTGGACATTACTGGATACAGACCACTAAGTGTAAACTGTAGAACTGCATGATCTGGTCATTAAAATTATTACAAATATTATTCAGTTTTTTTTTTTTTTCCTTTGGTGGCCCTCAGTCCAACGTTGGGTTCCTAAATTCGCCCTCAGGTATCAAAACTTTGAGAACCCCTGATGTAGAGCAAACATCGAAACTGTGGTTAGAAAGCTTCCCATTTTCAAAACAGTAATGTTCGATCATGAAAAAAACAGAAAGGAGTAGGAAGAGTACTGGATCAAAATGTATCTCATAGCAGTGAAGAGGAAGACAAACTAGAACTGCTCCACTACCAGCTGATATTTTTTAGTTGTGGGATGGACAATAAGATGATGGTAGAGGGGTGTTACATCGAAATGCATGTAATGTTTCATGTTTGTACTTGGAATCTATGACATTGAGGAACCTGTAATATTCACTTTTTGTATAACTTGCTTCTATTAAATATTTTTGATGGACACAATTAATACTGACTTCAAATGATGATATTTAACACGTTGACATAATACATCAAATTTTTGCCATTTTAGGTTGAAATTTGATGATGGCAGGTATGTACTGTTTTGTTTTTTTGTATGGATTGCTCAACATTTTTATGCACTTGCTTTCATGGCACGCTGTATAAAGACAACGTGATTGGACCGTTTGATTTGTGAGCTGTGAATGTTTGAGGGGAAATAATGAAATAAATTGTCACTTTGGTTCAGGACTGAAACATCGGAGCTAATTTCAACAATCAAGTTGTACTAAGCTACTTAATAGTATTTGCATAAAACATCAAACGTTATCTCCAGCTTATTTAGCACATGATGGTCTAGGAAAGGGTTTCACATTTCTTTAAACATTGTCCTGGGTGTTGATTGGTGTTACTCTTTGTTATTTTGTTATTGTCTGGAAACCGATCTCAGATTACTCCACTAACATTTGCAACCTTTAACCAAGAGAAGGAATGTCAAACGAACAAGATTTGAGGACGTTTGGGGACACACGGCAGCGAACGTTTCAGTCGGTCCGAAAAAGGGCCCATCTGTATGGCGCCGTCATGTTCTCCCCGTGTGCATGTGGGTTTTCTCCAGGTTCTCTGGTTTCTCCCACAGTCCAAAAACATGAGGTTAATTGGATCAAGAAAAAGCAAAGGAAAAATGATTTCTTTGCATTTTTTATTATTTTATTGTATGTACTTATGATAACAATAACCACAATCAATATATATATATATATTATTATTTTTTTTTTTTTAATTAGACCCTACAGTATTTCAGATACAGGCCTCTACCAAACGGTTGAGACGTCTGTTAAACCTGGTGTGCATAATTCATAGTACAACATTCAGAACAAGTGTCATTAAGTGTAAGCGAGTTCAACTTGATGCATTTTTCAATGATATAGTGACTTAAAGTGTGGACGACCAAATGGTTGAGTCGTACCTTAAAGGGTTAAATTACAAACGCTGCAATTCAATCATTCTAATGTTTTTGTTTATTTTAGGACCACAACAATTCATTATCAATTAGTACTAAATAAATAAACTGATGAATTGATAATACCTGGTAAAGTATTTTCTTTCCTTCCTAAAACCGGTTCTAAATGTGAATACGTTTTGGTTTCATTGCTGCTTTCATTGCTTTGTTTACGTAACAGAAAAAGAGTTTTGGTTCTGGAAACTAAATAAACCGTTGACGATTTGAGGATGCAATTATTTTATACTTATATAAGATTTCACAGCATTTTATGGACAAAACCCCCAAATCAACGAATCAAGAAAAGAATCAACAATCAAGTTTTTTTTGTAGTGGAGATGCAGCCTAAACCGTGTCAAGTTTTCATCCATGAGTAAAGAGAATAGTCTGTGTATAATGATCTTGTTTTAATTGCATTGGATGGTTTTACCTTTTCTTCTACGTTTGTAAAGTAGTTGAACTTTTCAATTTAGTTGTAGCTAACTTTCTTTGAGAATAAACTTTCAGTGGAAGTCCCCCCCCCCCACCCCACCCCCACACCCTACACCCCCACTCCGACCTCTAAAGAACTGGAATGACCTGTTTGTGTTCAGTTATCCAGATCTACCGGTTGTCCTGTCAGTCTATTCATGCCGGAGAAAGACTAATCTGAGCGACTCTGCCAAACACAAACACAATGTGCAGTTTGTTTGCAACAGCTTAGTCAACATATTAAGGAATTTAAGCAAATGGGAGCCAACACAAACATTTTCCAGGGCAAACAAAAAACCTTGGGTTCATGATGATTGTTTTCTGATCATTAAATTCAACGATTCAACTGTAGAATCCACTTGAACAAAGGCCAGTTGTATGACTTACAATTATATAAGCACAAATCCACTCGGAATAAGTTGTTAAGTTACTGATGATTACACATTTCAAGCCATTCTTTTCTGTATAAGACCCTTTCACTCGCTTGCTCTGACCTCAGAATGTGAAAAGAAACCTGTGACTCGTTTTTCTCCTACGGCAGTATGACACCGTGGAGACACGTGTGGTTTATGATTTACATGAGTATTAGAGCCCAGATTCAACTGTTTGACTTTCTGACTGCTTTTATTTGTCTTGCTTGCTCATGTTCTTTAAGCCACAAGGACAACAGCATGTCTGTTGATAAATTACAAGTTGGTGTTTATTTGTTGAGGTGAAGTTTTTATTTGCTGTTCATTATGCTGCATCATGCAGGTGAGAGTGAGAGAGGAAGTGGGGGGAGCCTCTGGATGAATGCGTTTCAAGAATTTAAAGTAAGCACCGATTAGAGAGTGGCATCTGAGTAACTATACAGCCCTCATCCGAATGGTTCTGTAGATGTTTGGGTAAAGGATTTCATGGCATCTAGTGGCGAAGTGGCACATTGCATCCAAAAAAAAAGCTCTCCAGAGCCTGTGTTTGCTTTGTCCTGTAGAAACGTGGCAGTGCAACACTGCGTTGGGTGTGTTTTATTGTATAAATGTTTTACTGCCTCCCAGTTCAGCTCTACTCATATCTCCCTCCGTGTCGAACACTCAACACTCTCCCATCCTCCTTCCTGCCCGGCCCCCTCTTTTCATTGGTTGACCTAGTAGAGTTACTATGGGAACAACTGTAGAGAGGCTGCCATGCTGAATGTGGGGTACAGCTTTTTGAATGTTGCTGAAGGCTCCATATCACTCAGAGAAAAAAAGCAATTATCAGATTTGGGTGATGACCTGGATATGGATCAAAACCCTAAATGTGACTTCTGTTACATTTAGGGTCATAACCTTATTTGATTCAATCCACCCACAGATTTTGCTCCCATGTTTAATTTGGCAGAAGAGAAACTTGCAGCAACTGTCTCTGACTCATTCATTGGTTACTTCACTGTTATACCGGATACATGTCCTCTTTTTTGTCACATGGGTGCATAGGTAAATAAAAGTGACAAAGAGCAACAAAGCGAGGTTTTCTTCTTCACTAGTTGACACAACAGTTGCCGTGTACAGGACAAACGGAATCCTCCCCGCCATGTACAAATGTGCACAATGAGAGACCAACGGTCCACACACAGCACCACTAAAGCAGCAGATTAATGGTGAGATCAGTCAACATGCATGCACGCACCAGCATGCACCATTCTAACTGTCAGCAGCATCACCACCTTTGATTTGGTAGGCGGGTAGACGCGAGTGTTATGGTCTTACGTAAGCCTTCTGCGCGGACCTTAGTGTGCAGAAACAGAGAGAGGAAGCCGAATGGAGGGAGGGAAGGGAAGGTGATTGCTGCCGCACCATTACAAAGGGAATTCGCACTGCACCAAAGTCTCCTACTATACTTAATACACACCCACAGCGGTGGTCTTCTTTAGCAACATGTGTCGTCCTCCAAATGCAAGAGCCTAAATTAAATCTATATTCTGGTAACACCACACACAAGGCTCCATTTTCAAATGAACCAGCTGGCTATTTGTTTTCATCACGGCTGCCTGTTCTGACCCCTGCATGTTTACTCCCCCATGAGACCAACAGCAGACAATATCCCATCCATCAGGGCTTTCATCTCAGCCATCAATAAAGTGTATTGAACTATTACACGCAAGCCTAGCAGGCCTCTTTGCAAGTGTGACTTCACAAAAAAACAAAAACATTGCACATGAAGAAAAACATCTTTGTGTTCTCCACCTGGACGTGAGGGAACGCGGGGAGTCGGGTATAAATAGATAAAATATATGGAATCCTGTGCAAATGTGGTTACAAAGAGTCAGGAGCTCATCTACCAGCGCAAACACAGTTTTATTCTTTAAATATGAAAAGTAGAAGGATTTCACAAGCAAACAGATGATGAAAAAAAAGCCTTTTAGTGTAATAATCACATAAAGGATCAGATTTGTAATCAGACAGAAAAGAGAGTAAAACCTTGAACATAAAAAAAAGACATGTGGGAGATGAGCCAGATGTGCAACATGCTGGCCTCAGTGAAGGTTCTCAGTCATCCAGCTCTGAGTCATTTTCAGTAGTTTGCTCTACTATCTACATAAGCTGGCCTCAGTGGTTGATGTCACCACTGTGCCGTGCTAATGTGATACATCACAGCGTTCAAATGTTTAACTTTCATTTTCACAGCGTCATACATGTGAGGAAGTGTGGAAACAGTTTCTATAAACACAATGGCATGTGGAACAGAAAGACATCAACCAAAGAGGAAGCCACATTTCAATAAAACCCGTTAAATACATAACACATGGTGATTATTGTTATTTTGTTAATGATTCCTACATTGCATTCTCTTGCATTCCCTTAGCAAAATGTAATTTAATTGGTGAAAATGTTTAGGGGGATAAAATGACAATCGTTTTAATCATCAGTGCACAAGCATCAGCGCTATTGTTTGAAGACATTTTTTTTTTAATTTTGCCCATCTCTACCAGGTAAACTGATACCCTGGTGCATCCTCGTTTTTCCATCTGTCAAATCAATTTACAGGAATAAAAATTGCGACATTCTAAATCAAAGTAGAACTAGAGACACGTTGAGTCTCTTTTGCCCTGTGTGACTTTTGGTCTACCCTTTTCATGAGGCGAGAAATACTCTCAACTGCGGCACTGGGCTCAGGTTACTCTGTGCTACTGAGGCCGAAAAGGTATCTGATTCTGGAGCAGCGTTGTAGATCAATTATAATGCCCTCAATGAAATGGAAAGCTGACATGAGCGAGAATGACCCCCACATGTCATTGAAACCTTTGTGGTTAGGATGAGGAAAAACGTTCATCATCTCTTCTGACTTTCCCTATGAAATTATCTCTCTTTCACTACAGGATAGGCAAAACTCTGCCCCCTGTAATTTGCCTCACTGAATCACAGACAAAGGCATTTTATGACTGCAACACACACGACTCGTTCTTCATACAAATGATGCTTTGCAGTGCTGCACACACTGTACTACTGTGAGCATGGGGAAGAAAACATTCAATTCCACCATCTGACTTGCCCCCACAAAAGAGGGACAAAGACAGGCCAACACAGGGAAATATATGCTGACCAATGACCGCACAAAGATGTCAAGCTACATTCATATTCTCACACAGCTATAGCGGTTTCCATCCTGTGGTTGTACAACAGAGAAGAAGGGTGAACTCACTCAGTGTTCATCCCTGGTTCAAAACTTTATAAACAAAAAAGCAGAGTGTCAGGAAGCTGGTGCAATCACAGTTAAAGATCTGTGCAGTATGACTTAGGAAAGAGGGGGTGGGGGTGTTGTATAAAAACAGTATGAAATCCAGTGAAGGAGAAGGTTCTGACTAGAAAAAGATTAGTTGTTAGTCCACAGGTCTTTAGAGGGAGGGAGTGATCCAGTGTCGAGCTACAAAGTCAATGTCAAAGGTGGAACATTGTGTATTTAAGATCCTGATGATGTGAGATGATGTTCCTGACCTTTGTGCCTTGTGTGTGAGGCACTGCATGCAGAGAGGGAGCAGAATGGAATTGTGTGTAATAGTTTGTGTGTGTGTGTGTGTGTTTTGAAGAATTAGTGCAAGGGTTCCCTCCACCTGGTATGGTATTGCGATAGTTTTTCAGGTAAATCCCAGAGATTTGACGTCTGGTGAGTGTACTTCCAGAGATGCATTTGGGTGTAGGTCGAGATCCAGATGTAACAGGCTGAATCCAAATGTTCAAAAATCTTCCCACCAAAAAAAACAAACAAAAAAACGATATTTGTGGGAAAAGCTTTGCCACAATTGTAGCTGCAAAGCAGCAATGTATTAAAAGGCCGTTCATGTTCATATATGCACATACATTTTCATTAATTGTGCAGACAAGAAAAGGAAAGGGTCATTATTCGAAAATCAAAACAGACGCAGACAACAGCGATTGTTGTCCCAGGCTGTGGATTATCTATCAGAGGAGGTTAAATAAGGAGACCGTTTCATAAACTTTGGCTCTAAACTCAGAGGATTAGGAGGTAATTTGTTACGGATTAGACAAGATGACGAAACAAAAATATTTTTGATTAAATTAGGTCCTCATGAACAAATTAAATTATGTCATGTGGAATTCATCAAGTAAAATATGACAGATTCTTTTTTTTTAAAAAAAGGTCCTCACTTTTCTGCTTTTGAATCCAAGTGTCAATAGTTTAGAGGTTTTTCCAGGGCGGTAAAAGGCAAATGTGTCCATAGATTGTCAAGAGTAAACGTCCAAGTTCCTGTGAGGGCTATGAAGAGTTAACCCAGTTTTTTGGAGTCTCCTCATGACTTTCTCAAGTGCACACAACCATTTTTTTTCTATTTGCTGTAAGCGAAGACATTAATGGAACGAGTGCTTTTAAGTTTTGAGAACAATTTACGGGCTGTTAACTCCATGGCTCAACATATTTCCGAGTCTGTGTTTTTTTTTTTTTGGTTCTGCATAAACAGCACACTCAAATCCATAGAGCTACTTCTTGTGGGCAGATCCCCTGTTGCCAGGTTTGTTTCCCGAACGACGGACAGGCACCTTGGATACAGGGATTCTGGTGCGAGCTGAGGGAGGCGCTTCAGTCTTTGGTGGAAGAGATTCAGCCTCTAGAACAGATGACAGGGCCGACTGGCTCACAGAGGAGGGAGGTGACATTTGTCTGCTGCTTACCGGGATCTTGGATTCCCGAGGAAGGCTGGTGCTGCCTTTCAGTGATTGGAATGACGAAGAGGAAGATGAGGAAGGGAGAGTTGTCTGAGACGTGGGGCTTAGTTTGTATTCAGTGGATGGAGACGGGGTGCTGTTAAGATCGTCGTCTCCATCCTGCTCTTCGTTATCCCCTTGCTCGTCTGGGTCGTCGTAAAGGTCATACAGTTGGTCTCCAGAGTAGCTGTCGCGTGACAGAGCCATTTTCTGGTGACGCTGCAGCCCACTTTCATCAGGTGTTGCCGTGGGTGTCGCCGAGGGTGTGTCACAGTAGCCCTCATCACTGAGTAGCTCTTTATCTCCAGGTGATGCTGGATGACGACCATGTGTGTGAGGGTAGGCAGATTTAGCGGCACGACTTCCCGCCGCGCCAACTATTGGAATCTTACTGAGCCCCAACGACTTGATCTTTCGGTCTGAACTTCTGGAGGCTAGAGGGAAATGGCTGCTTGAGGGGTTGGTATGAGGGGGGAAAGTGGATGTGGGGGTGGTGGAGGGAGTTTGGTGTGATCGGGGCAAAGCAGGAGAGTTGTCCCCTGTGGAGGGCAGCATGTGCCACAGCCCCTGCATGTCTGCATCATCCACCCCTTCTGGACTCGCCATTTCTTCCCCTCCACCCATATAAGCCACCACACCACTACCAGCTGGGTGCTGTGGTGGTGGAGGTGGCGCCCGAGCCCGGGCTGGGAGGGAGACGGGCGCTGAGCTTGAGGGAACAGAGAACATGTGCTGGGTCAGCTGGGAGGGTAGAGGCGGTTTGGATGGGGATACACAGGACGTGGCACTGGTGATACCAACAACTCTCCCAACACCTGCTCCCACACTCCCCCCTCCTCCTCCACTGCTGCTGCTGCTCGTGCCACTGCCCCCATTACCTGCTGCTCCCTCGTCGTCTGCATCGGCAATAATGTCACCACAGCCTGTCAGCGAATCAAAGCTTTTGAGGGACGTGACGTCAGTGAAGAGGAGAGAGCACAGCCTGTCCACTGATGGTTCTGAGGGTGGGTCACCCGTGCTGCAACGATCCAATGGAGGCGTAGCGAGGGAAGGGGAGAGGCTGGAAACTGAGGCTTTGGCTTTTTGAATAGTAGGGTGCAGCGGCGAGTCAGTGGGTGTGTAAGTAAAGGGGGGGTCTGGCTCAACAGATGGTCCCGTCATGGCAACACAGTGTGAAGGTGTCAGGGTAACACGAGTAATAGGAGTCTCTGTTGCTTGGAGGTTCGGTTCGGCCTCAGTCTTTCCACAATCCTCCTGGTGATGATGTGGAGGCGGTTCAAGGGTGAGAGTGATATCCTTTACCTTTTCAGAGCTGGTACTTTCCCCATCCTGCTCTTTGTTACCTTCCACCTCTACCCCATCTGCCTCATTTGTTTTGCGTCTCCATCGCATGCTGCTAAAAAATCCCTTGAGGCCCCTCCCTCTTCTGACAAGTCCTGATCCTCCATTTTCACTCGATCTAAAACTTCCGCGTCGGAGGAGAGAGAAGAAACTCAGCGATTTGCTGAGAGACCTCACCGGTCCTGCCTCCTGGCTGGCAAGCCCTTCCCCTCGCTGTCCATCGGTATCATTGTTGGAGTTTATAAGTCCATCGTAGGTTTTGCTCCTGATAAGCTCCACTTCTGTTGTCGAGCCATTTCCATTCAAAGAATTCCCATTGTCAGAATTTCCATTGTTTGTGGCCCCTTTGTTCCTGAAGAAGAAGCTGGCCACTCCGGAGCCGGTGCGTCGCTTTCCAAAGAGTTTAAAGGCAGCTTTGTTGATCTTCCCCGTCGGCTGGGGGTCACACGGAGGGACCACAGGAGGATCTACACACTCAGACTGCACCTCCATTATCTCGCACTCTGTCACTCCCACTCTATCATCTCCCTCAAGCTCTCTCATTGCCTAGCTCTCCTCTCCTTCTGGCAACACATACACTCACCCCCTCTCTCCACTCCCACTCTGACTTCATCTAACGCATGCCTGCTGGTTTTCTCTCTCTCCCTCCCTCCCTCTCTCCGAGTGCTGCTCCTCACTGTATCCATGGCAACTGGGTGGGCTAAGCAGCTTTCATCAACATTGGCAGGGCGCCAGCGTCTTTCCTCCACTCCCTCCCCCACCCCGTCCTCTCTTCCTCCAGCCTCCCTGTCTCCACTGCACTGTTTGCTCATTTCTTTTAACTATTCATCAATTAATCAGCCCCACAAGTCAGTGCACCCATTTCTCCGTGTGTGTTCCGTTCCTGTACATGACTCTGTGACTAGAGCACACATACGGAATCGCAGATGCATTATGACTCATTAATCATGAGTTTAATACATTTGTGCGAGCTTTCCGCTGCGGGTCGTGATGAGACGGAGTGGAATGGCTAATCATAGAGACAGCTCTCATGTTATTTTGGATTTCATGTTTGCTTTGGATTTGGATGTATGTCTGTGGAACACCAGCCATAAAGGAGGTAATGCATCTAACGAGTGAAAACTTACAAATAAGCCATCAAAAACACCAGTTTATGTGAATATTTTTGTGGACATGTCTTATCACGCATCATCCCAAGAGGGAATTCAAGTCTCAAATGAACAAAATAAGCGTGTTGTGCATTATATACATAAGACCGTCTGATCAACAGTATAAATTGGCTTAAATATGGATTTAGATTTGTGTGTGTGTGTTTTGTTGTTGCACAGACACACCCCACTCTTCTTGAGCAGCTCAGACAGGCCATATGGCCGTGGGCCCACTTCCATATGGATGCACAGGGCCAGGTGTCTGGGAGCTATGACAACACAACTAACCGTCATCCGAAGTGGGTGTCTGTGTTTATTCGTAAAAACTTTAGACAAATGCTTTCTTCTGTCGTGGCAGACCAGCACTTTGTGCTCATACATTATGTAGATAATATTAAATAAAAGATAATGTTTTGGGTGCTCACAATATTTCCCCTTAAGCCACTGTTTTTGGAACCATCTCACTAAAAAAACACTTTAACATCACCTACAAGTTTTCCAGTTCTGGGAATGATCCACAGAGGGTGTTCTTTTTGCAGCCTATTCTATCCCCCCAACCCCCATGAACCTCCCCGATACCCCTAACCCACTTACAAACCTCCTCACCCCTCCTTCCTTTCCTCCCTTGCTCCTTCTCTCTGTATCTCTCTCTCTCTCTCTCTCTCTCTCACTCCTCCTCAGTCACTGTGGGCACAGACTATTCTCTTCCAACCCACTGCTATCAAACAATGTCTGCATTCATCCGCCGAAGGCAATACACACACACACACACACACACACACACACACACACACACACACACACACACACACACACACACACACACACACACACACACACACACACACACACACACACACACACACACACACACACACACACACACACACACACACACACACACACACACACACACACACACACACACACACACACACACACACACACACACACACACACACACACACACACACACACACACAGACATTTGAACACCCACACAAACACTTTCTGAGGGCTTCCCCAGAGTGAAGCGCTGAAGAATATCTAAATTATGCTCTTCCCAGTTAGAAAGACAATCTGCCCACTCAGCCCACAAGGCAGTCACCCAGTCGGCCTGCTTAAAAGACAGCCAGTCACCCAGTGTGCAGTTTTTCCAGGTACATCAGATACGCATGCAGAAAACCCTGCAGCGATGCTTGCAGGTCAGCTGGCAACTGGTTGGACCCAAAGCTGACACTGAGCAGCAGATGGCTGGTGGATTGATGGGTGGGTTTCAGTCATCACATGATGAAACAAAGGACCCTGGCGAGCAAGGAGTGGAGATGCACATCGTTATATTGTTTCAAGCATTCAGGCACCCAGACAATGAATCAATGAAGCATCATTGCCATCAATTTGGCAGCTTGGATTGACTGGATGTAGGGAAACAACAGTTACTGAAGTAAATTACAGCTCTCTTTGACTTTGAACTTTACATATAAGGAAAGTATTAGGCAAAACTACTGTAAAAACGATAGAACCAGCAATTCTGGGTGAGTTTACTCCCATTTTCTGTCTGCAAAATGCTATTCTTCATAACCCTATTGATTCATTTGTGTCTTCCTGAATGCACTCTGGGAACTGAAGAACTACCCCACCCCCATTTTGCCTAAACGGGGTTCTCATTTCAGCCCCTTGAGTGAAGCTTGACACTATGTGGGACAGTTGAACAACGGCCTCCTTAATGTGCATGTGTCGCAGCTACCTGCTTAAAGTACATCTAAACTGTCACTGCCACTGCAAGCGAGAAGTGTCAGGAAGGATATATTGATATCGAGTACATCATTTCGTTCATTCAGAAAACACAAACTAAAAGAGAATGTGTCCGAGAAAACCTTTTGTAAGTTTACCATTTCGGTGCGTGTCATGAGCCGCAGGAAAAAAATATCGATGCAAAAACAGAGATGCAAACAAGTTTGAGGAACACGATTTACATTGACATCTCTAGGATTACCTTCTTTCCCCTTTTGTTACTGCAGTGATCAGCAGGGAGTGGCACCAACTGTTGCTAAGCCATCTAAGCACAGGCTTAACTTAACACATTTACATTCCAAAAAAACCCAAATGTGTTTCAAAAAACCCCTGAACCGCCTCTATAATCAAAAGATTACTGTCATTTTCAAAACGGTCCATAACAGTTGGGTTTACAAATTGCTTAGTTGCGACGTGAAAAGCATGGATGTGTAATATGAAAATAAATCAAATATATAGATAAAAGGGCCTTGATAAAAGGGCCTTCTTAAAAAAAAAAAATCAAGAAGCCACAGATACTACAAGGCTCAGCTTATCAGACAGTAGGACAGAGGCGAGGAGGGCATGAGGGAGAAGCCAAAAAGAGAGAAGAATCAAGTATGAATAGATGATTCAAATCAAAATAATCACATAGTTTACACAGTAAACTCTCCGTGTACATGTTTTTATTGTCTGCCGGTTTATAGATGTTTTGCATAAGCACTGGATGTGATTATGTTGAGCACAGCTTCAGTCTCCCCACCTTGTCCTCAGGCATGTTTTTAACCAGTATGTTAATGTATGCCACACACATTTAATGAGACCTGTCAATCATTAATGTGAGCAAAAGGTAAGTCCCGATAAGGAAATAATAAACTCAGTTTTACTGTTTATATAGTGCACTTTACACACATTGCACCTGCCTCCTCCTCCCATACAAAGTACAGTATATATAATGTATATAATATACTGCACTTTATATTACCCCCACACACTACACTTTCACAGTTCAGTAATTATAGTAGTAGTAATCATCATCATCAAACGCCTGTCGCCATTTTACCTTACTCCGTTGCTACGATACACAGGACACGCAGCGAATCGGACGACCAATTCCCCTCATACAAATCATGCAGTCTTCATTTGTGGATTGATACATCTTCATTATCAAAAAATAAGGCACAAAGTGGTGTTCCTTATCTGTTCAATACGGAACATGTGCTGTTCTTTCAAGTTACGGAACAAATCACGGGTTGGCAACCCCCATAGGTGCATTAACCAGACAAACCACGTTATGTTTTCTCTTTCATTCCAGACTAACCTCTTTGACAACATTCTACAAAGAGCTGTGTACATTAGAGCAGGGGTGGGAACCTCCAGCCCCTAGGCCACAGGTGAATTTGATCTGGCCTTCAGGACAATTCATAAACACAATCTATAGAGACCATTCAGACGGAGGAAACCTCCCCTAAGGCCACTCAGAGTCAATTCGCTCCTCTATCTTACACTGTCAACAAGTGTTTGTTTTTTTTCCATCCAGCAACATCAGCTATTTCATGCGACATCCTCAGGTGAAGTCAAAGTCTTACACTATACCAGCAATCTGCACAAATTCACCACCCGAGCGAAGTTTTAGCTTCTTGTGCCGTTTTTCCACGACATAGTTCCGCCTCACCTCAACTCTACACCGTTCGGTTGGTTTACCATGACAATACCGTACCTCCTCAATGTGGCCGGGGTCATCACAGCACAGCTGCATCAAACTGCCAAGACTTCGATTTATACGCCACACACACACACAAACAAGTGACTTGTAAAGCAGTTGTTTTTGATGGACTGAAAGATTAGACTCAGTTAATAAAAAAAAAAAAAGTTCAGTAATTGAGTATTAATGACTGGAATCACTGAACTGAAATACATCGGCAGGGTTGTTGCTCACCACTGTCGCTAAATATAGCAGACTCCTCTGTTAAATGATTTTTAGACATTTCCTTTGCTAAATGTTGGATATTAACCCTATTAATTTTCAAGATTTTTAAGTATTTTTAACTGATCTGGAGTCGGGCATTGTTCGGTTTAATTCTTGTGCCTCTTCCCGTGATGGCACTCTGACCAATCAGTGCATGGCAGTCTAATGGTACCAGGTACCATCGCTAATGAAAAAGCGAAATAACCATGCCGTGCTGAGGCGAGTTAAGCTAGTGGAAACACGCCTTTACTGTGTTCTTGTGAAAGCTGCTTGTTGCGAGCACATTAACCCGCTGACCTAGAAATTCAGCAAGTTTAGCAGCATTCATATGTGTTTAATCATGTTTGGGATTGGCCTTTTTACTCACTGCAGTTCACCATTTTGTTATTTAATCACAAAAAAACGAGTAGTCGTGTAATTTATGAGTTACCTTTTTAAATTGTCTTGGTAGGCTCAAATACCTGAGGGTTCCCAGGAAGATGGGATAGAACTAGCCATGACTAGCATCACCATATGAAATCAGTCACCTGGCCTAAGTTCGACCTAATTGGCAAACAGTTGTGACCTCACCCATAGCGATTTGAACTACTGATTTACAGCCTTGAGAAGTGGAATTTGGCCAGCACCATGATAGTTGAAGTTTAGCAAACTGAAGGTCACTATCAGCCAGGTGCATATGTAAACAATAGCAGCTGTCAACCGCACCGGTGTGCAAACGTGTTGTAATTTATTATCCATTTTCCTTTAGGAACTGACGTCATGTGCTAATGGAGATGACCTAAAACTAGTGATTGAGATCATTGACTCCTTAGGTAAATGTAATAAATCATTATTCTAATGAATTCAATTTAAAATGAGTTAATTTTGCTATTACTATAAGTATTATTTTCCCTCCCGCCAGTGAATAAGGTCTGCATTGTGCTCCCTTTTCTGTTCAGATGGGTGTATGTACTGAAGTCACATTGTACTGTACATTGACAAACTATCTTTAGTGCAAGCTGGTGTCGCTGAAGAATGACTTATTCATTTACGAAGTGGTGAGGGTGGTGAACGAGAGTGACATTGACGTTCTTGTGCACTTGGCAGTGTCAGCTTTTGATTACGAATCCCTAGGAAAAAAACAAACTATTTTTTTCTATGCATGACTGTTGCATGTACAGCAAAATTACAATTATAGATTTGCCATCAGGCATCTATGTAGCAAATTGATGAAGGAAGACTACAGCAAAACAAATATAATAGAGATTAAATCATTTCTGAGGTTTGATGTGAAGTAAACCTGCAAATTTAATAAAACAGTAATATAATGGTCTGCCAAAACTTGCAGGCTGGCGCAAAAATATGTTAACTTGTGGCATAAATTCACATGCTAAAACCCAAAATAAAGCAATATATAATTATCTAGTCCCATATTATGACATCAACTCTTAACCCACATTTTATCGCTTTTTTCAACAATAATGTTTGATCTAAATTATTATTATTATTTATTTTTATAAATTCCTAAGGTATTTCAACACCCACTTAATAAAAAAAAAAAAAAAAAAAAATATTTGCATTTAACAATATTTAGATGAGCAGACTCATGACTGCAGGCCTTGTATAGTCACAGTGTGTGTGTGACAGTAAGCCTGGAAAAAGGTCAGTGGACAGAGGTCATGTCTGTCATGGCAGACTGAAAAATTTTGGGATCAATGTATGTTAACAAATCAGGTTGTCTGATCAATATCACAGCCAAAATAGGATTAAATGATCAATGAGGGTGACAGATGACACCTGGAGCTGGTCCATCAAGACCTTAATAGTAAAATTAGTGAAATAATGACAGATTATTAAAAAACAAATCAACCAGCAGCTCGTCAAATGCAGCAGTAGCGGTGCAACTACATTATTTGTACTATATCTTTTATTTTTCAAAGTGTTTGTATTGATAGTTCAACTGAGGGAGAATATTCTTAACAATGTTTATAATCTGTCTGATCAGATAAATATCATATGCTGGATTCAAGCCGTGCATGGCATGTAGTCATCATGGGGGTTGTGTAATGTGACCATTTATTAAAAAATATAAAGGCCTTATATTTTTACAATGGACAATAAGAACTGAATAAATGAGGAATTACCAGTTTGGATGAATTTATTCTCTCTTCTATTAATTTTCTTTCTATAGTGCTTTAAAACAATAAAAAAACAAGCCTTTTACCTATAGGTGCAAGATATGACATAATAATGAGGTTTTTCATAGAGATTTAGTTTACAAAGACACACAACTTCATCCACTCAACCCATTCAGGGCATATGTGTAATTAGCACATAATCACTTACAGAATAATGGCCTCTCCTGGACATGCACACACTTTCAGTATGTCTTCTCTCTGAGACATGCCTGTCCCTCAGTGTCCCACAACTGTCAAGTTAGGTCTCAGCAGGTCATGCGTGCCACTCCAAACTCCAGACTGACAACAGCAGGCTCTTCTTTGGCCAGCTCGCTGTTGAATGACCCCTCCAACTCTCCATAGCTCAGCTTCCCGCTGTCAGTGCCACTGCTGCCCTCTACAGTCCGCTCTGTGTTAGTGCTCTCCACGGCCTCCTCGCCCAGCTCCTCCTGCTCGTCCTCCTCCACCTGCCGCTGCACCTCTTTGTGGTTGATGGGAGCCCCCAAAATGAGGGAGTCGGGACGTGGTGGGAGGATGTTGGAGTGCTGATCCCTGCTGGGGGGAAGCGCAGTTGGTTCGGAAGCCGTGATGGGGGTCACACCGAGCTGTTGGAGCCTCTGAATGAAGATAGAGTGAATCAGAATCGGAAACAGGTTTATTGCGATGTATGCTTGAATTGATGTGGGGAATTTGTTGTGGTGAAATTGGTGTCAAAAATACAATAAAAAAGAAATATATAAATTACACAATATATTCACTAAATTAAACATTAAACTATAAAACAAGATTGAAATACAATATTAAATACTGTACAGTACACTGTACAGTACACTGTACAGTTGCAGTCCAGTGGTCAGCATTAATGTAAGATGCAAGATAAATCAAAAACACACTGCACCCTGAATACAATATTACATTATCTGTATATCACAAACCAATATACGGTATGTTAACTGAGATAAGCTGATCTCAAATGGCATTTATTATGTGAACTCAAGCTGTGTCAACTCACGCTCTCCAGTGCTTGCAAATTGCTCTCCGCCTTACGGGTGTTCTCTCTCAGAGTCAGAATGGTTTTGAGGATAGACTGACGTGGGTGCATGGACCGATCAAACTGATGATACATGTTCCGCCAGAACCTTGGGGACACGTGTGCACACAAAAGTGAAGATAAAATCCCATTCCATTCATGCTTATTTTTTCTCACTCCTCAAACAAAGCAAATGCAAACGAAAAAAGGAGAAAAAAAACATGAACAAATAAAAAGGAGCAGAAAAAGGGAACAATCTTATATTATATGTCCCTTTCTATACAAGAGGTTAATAAACAAAACACATATTATTGAATGATAAGGTTGTTTTTAAGTGTGCTGCTTTACATGGAACAGCAGCAGGGAAGTAAAGAAGGCAGCACTCACTTGAAATGGTATGGCAGGGTGGACGGCTCCAACACAGGGTGTGATTCAACATATGCAGGGCTGTAGAACGGATTCAAGTAGTTGTGTTTTTCACTCATTAGAAATGCCCACAGGGAGTGTGTCCGCTCTCTGAGACTTGAGCAAAAAAACAAAAACAATACATAATCAAACAACACATTCATTTAAACACTTTTCAAATGATGAGGTTAATCACTCATCACACACAGACGGCTGGCATCAGCATCATTCTCAACACTGTAAACATCCATAATATAATAAACACTAATAACCATTATAAGACTATTTACAAGAGAAAACGCTTTTGAAATAGTTCATTTTATAGCATGAATTAAACCAATAAATCAACTTGTCTCAGTTGGTGCCGTTTAATAAATGCACTGGATCATGTTTAAACTTGGCAAATTTCAGTGAGTGGAGAAAGAAAATGTTTATTAATTTGCTCCAATTCTGACACGTCAGAAACACACAAGTATATAATGTAGTTAGAGTGACATGTACAGTGACAGTGAAATATAGACACTTGAATATGTAATACAACGTGTGATACGTGTGTTTGTTGGACTCACTGCAACTCCTCCCTCTGTCTCTGGTTGTTGCCGAGGAAATTTCCATATTGGCAGGAGTGTACGTGTTCATGGATTTGCAGCAGGAACCACTCACTGAACTCAAATGCCTAAAGAAAGGATTAACATTATATCGTAAAATACACAACCAAACCCGACACACTATATTCGTCACGTGGATTCACACACTCCCACATACCTGTGGGAACTGTTCAGTCAGCTGCCATACACACTCAAGGAACTGAGTAAAGATAGGCGACACCTCCTTTGGATCGCCGTCCAGCTGATCACACCTGCACATACAGAAACTTTCAGTTTGCTGTCGTAGCAAGCGTCGACGGAAACCTTAGGTTGATCCAGCGTAAGACATACCTGTCAGCAAACTTGTGGCCAAATGAGATCCAGTCTTTCTCAATCAGTACCTTAAAAACAAATGCCAGGCAAGCTTTGACATGATGCAAAAAGAACACTAGCATAATCCAATTAACAGGTCAGGAAACAATGGAGATCATCTTTGGGATCATCGATGAAGAGAAGGTGCAGAGAGACTTTGACAGCACTGTGTCACAGACTGCAACCTTTTCTCAAACAAAACTTGGCGTCTTCTTTATTTTAAAAAGTGACATATGACAAAGAAAACCGCAAAATGCTGGATTTTGGATTTTGTTTACCTTCTTCTGTGTGGTATTTATTTGACATGCTACACTAGGATGACAGTGTGTACTGTTCCAAATCACATTGTGGTGAGATGAAAAGCTTTTTTTTTGTTTCAAATGTGTGCGTGTGTGACCATTTACCATGAAGCCCTTGATGGTGCGATAGTAAGGGTCCATGAGCAAGGACCCCAGAGAGCAGACTTGGGCTGTTCTGTCCCATCCGTCTGAACAATGAACCAATACACTGGCTCCTTCCACCGTCACCGCCTGGGATTGAAATTGAAAATGGTTAGCAAACTTAAAAAAAAGCCTTTGACCGTTTATGTTAATGCTGGACTAATAGAGATATACCAGTGATGAGCAGGTTCACCATTATGATTAATACTTTTCACTTAAGCATTACGACAAGATGCCATATGTTACGCTAAGGAGAAAGCTGGAATATTGGGAATGAAAACATTAAAAAACGCCCTTTCAGGGAAACCAAAAAGAATGAAATTAAAAAGTATTACCTTCGTGAGGAAGACGGCTGCGTCTACAACAGCCTTTATATGCCGCAGCCAGCCGCTACTCTCCAGGCCAACCAAGTAGTCGCTCATAGAGAGAGAACGAGATCCAACCACTGAAAGACACACACACAGACAGAGAGTACTTTTAGATTTGTTTGTATCAACTACTATCAAAGTAAATATCTTAATCTGGTCAACCAAAAGATTCATATGCGCAGTGATGTGTACAGTTAGTCATTTAACCTTCAATCATTTTCTGCAGGCTGCTTCTCATCACATGGATGTTTTCAATGCCAACAAACTGGAAGCGGATGTTGGAGTAGTTGTCTTCATTTTCATAGCCTTTACCTGCTGCTCGGTTAGCTAGTGCATTCAACTGCAGGATGGGGGAAAAAAAACAGATGAGAGCAAATTATTGCTAATCTACTAACACATTTATAGCTTTATTTATAGTAGCTTTATTTAACTTGGAGAATAAGAATATTGTTCCCAAAACATTGGTTAACATCAAATTCAAGGACTTTTCAAGGGGTTTCCAGGATCAATTTCAAGAACTGAATGTGTCGATACAGCCTGAGATGTAACTTCCAAGGGCAAATTCACACATGTTCAAGGATTTCAAGGACCAATGGGAACCCCTAATAAAGAAACTACTCTGCCTTTAATGAACCTCAGAAATGTTATGAGATTGCTGTTGACAATACAGGAAGTATACAGGAAGTATACACAATGCTTTTACTTCAGAGGATGCAGGGCAGACAAAACAAACTCCAAGAGGAGGTAGAGCCCACACACTTACTCCATTATCACAAAAACACTTTATTTGAGGGCAGAGCATTTCGATCGTTGCTTAACCATCATACCTTCGGCCTAGTATCCATGACGTAAACAAAGCGACTGTTGTGATTGGCTTTGCTAATGGCCTGCAGCATGCTTTCATCCTCCAAGCATCGTGCACTGAACCCAGAGAGAGGCTGACTGCATCGACACACTGCTGCCTGCCAGAGTGAACAGAAAATACTGATGAGAACAAGGACAATGAGAAAACTGCAATACCGGACACCAACACAATCACTTAAAGGAATCATGGTGTTCATGCGTTTCTTTTATTTATTTATCCATCCATCCATCCATTATCTACCGCTTCATCCTCCACCAGAGGGTCGCGGGGGGTGCTGCGCCTATCTCAGCAGACATTGGGCGATAGGCGGGGTACACCCTGGACAGTTCGCCAGTCCATCACAGGGCCACATATAGAGACAAACAACCATTCACTCACACCTACGGTCAATTTAGAGTGACCAATTCACCTAATCCCCATATCGCATGTTTTTGGACTGTGGGAGGAAGCTGGAGAACCCGGAGAAAACCCACGCACACACGGGGAGAACATGCAAACTCCTTGCAGAAAGGCCCTTGTTCCGAAGTTGTTCCAAACAGTGCTCGAACCCAGGAACCCGGGTCTTCTTGCTGCAAAGGCAAGAGTGCTAACCACTACACCAACCGTGGGCCCTCATTTATTTATACATATAAAAAATAAATATAGTTGGTTAGATCCTACAGGGTAGTATGACCAAGAAATTATGTCAAAATTATATCTTTCAAATTATCAAGGGTTTCACGGTACACAACAGAATTTTTTTGAGCACAAGCATGAATGAGTGGTCGAGCGAGAGAAAGGTACTTGGGCACTTTTCTGTACTTGGACCCGGAGAGGGAGAACTTAGCTACTTTGGCTGCCACCCGTGGGAAAGTGGGTGTTGCCATCTTCACCACCATGGGAGTGTTTAAAACCCACCAGATATCTTTGTTTGCTTTTCAGGTGGTTGATGCAACATGTTTTCTGATGCGTGCTCTCTGCCCCACCTAAGTGTTTGCACACGTGACTGTGTGCGTGTGTGAGCATCAAGGTGGAAGTCCAACATTGTGTAAATAAGATCAATAACAAATGCAATTAAACTTTCTTTCACTCACGGTTTGTCGTTGTCTGAAGCCATTTATTGCCAAATAACTGTGTTTACTCTTTTTAAATCATAATGACAACACAAACTACCCAAATGACCCTGATCAAAAGTTTACATAACCTGATAACATACAACTTGAATCAAACAGTTTTGATTGGCTATTAAAGGGAACCATCTTCAGCAAAGGGCTAGAAGAAAATATCAAAGGAATTTAAAATGCCAATCAGTAGTGTTCAAACTCTAATTAAGAAGTGGAACACGAGTTCTGTTGAAACCAAACCATGGTCAGGTAGACCAACTAAAATTTCAGCCAAAATTTCAACTGCCAGGAAAATTGTTTGGGATGCAAAGAAAAACCCACAAATAACTTCAGGTGAAATACAGGACTCTGAAAAAATGTGGTGTGTATATGACCATTTCATGTCACCTTTAATATAGTGTTACTGTTATCATAAAAGGAGGTACCTTCTTCTCCTGGTAGAAGTATGTAAGTACAGGAAAGCGTCCTTTGCTTCTGAACTTGGAACTCCCCACAATGATAGGCTTACTGGCTGTGATGGGAACGTACAGGTCTCGTGGATATGTCTCGCACACCTGGAACAGACCATAAAATGTCAGTGTGGTTCCCTCTAACTATGAGTGTACACAAAGGTTTATATCACAATTTTCCTTTATAAATAAATGAATAAATAGATCACAAGCACTGTATGCATGGTGAGTTAGACAGGATTAACTTATCACTTCACTTCTGGCTGTTTGTTTTTAATCCTGATAAGTGATAATATGGTAATATTGTCCCATCACTTTGTACAGAAAAATAGGCACCAAACAAAGAGATACATAGTACAGCGCTACAGGATAACTGTGTTAGCTTAGTTAAATGATTATAAAACAATATAAGGTGTGGGGAAATGTTTGTCTTGGTGTGAAACACAAATATAGTGTGTTAACACACACACACACTGTTGAGGTGTTAATACTGTGCTGTAGCTTATGGTATCTTACCATGAACCTAATATTTTGCTTATTGTTAATAGGTACAGACAGCTTCCTACTTTATAGTCCCTGTTGACGTCGGTGAGCTGCCACTGGTCACAGGGGACACCCATCCTCTCAAACTCTGCTCCCAGGTCAATGAGCTGCCATCCTTCCTCTCTCTGCTGGTCGTTCTGTTTGGGGTTGTAGGAGAAAGCATAGAGCTCCTGGTAGGACACTGAGCAGAGAAGAAAAGCCAGAGGACATGTCTTAATAAGATACAAAAGCGCACAGTACATTTTGTTAATAATATTAACATATTATTATATATATTATATTATATATAATATTATACATAAAATATTATTTCTTTCACACGAGCAACACAGACACATGAGTTATGTTTACATTTACACAAATCAGAATAAAAGCCTGTTTCATGTAAAAGCATCACTCCAAATACTAGGACACAATTCAGCATTTGGAAAGAAATTTAATTCTGATCCAGAGGGTGGTTTATGCCAATCATCATTCAGTTCAGTGTTCAAAACAGTTGTTCCAGTCATGATGTCCTGCTTTGGTTTTCACAGTGTGACATATATCACATTTTGATATAGCTGGAAATGGATAGAAATATGTAGGGAATCAACACAGTTTCCTTATTAAAGACTTTACAAGAACTCTGGATTGTAGGGCAGTGAATTCATTGTGCTTGGATTGATGTAAATGTTTGTCAAATGCTGGAGCAGTGTGAACTGCTGAGCCTGTAGCTTCATCACAGAAAATAGAAGAAAGAAAAATGCTGTTTAAAAAACACATTTATGACAAATAAACAGAAATAAAAGTCACAGATGTGATGGAGGAAGGAAAATAAATAGATGGTGACAAGCAAAGGAGACATATCCGAGGCTCAGCAGCGACAACCGCATTTGATTACATTAAGGGTGGACGCTAAGCGTCCACCCTTAATGTAATCAAATGCAGAAATGCTTGAATGCACATCATAATCTAAAACGCACTAAATAATATTTGCACATTTAAGCATAGCCTGTGACACCCACCTGGTCTTAAAAGCCGGAGGAGGGAGCTGTAAATGTCATGACAGTCTCGTTCTCGCTGTACCACAAAATGCACCACCCTGAAGTTACGGCATTGGATGACCAGAGGACAGCCTGTGGTGGTCAGCGAGAGCTTCTCCACAGAGGCTATATGGTGATGCAAAATCTACAGAGAAGACAGAGGGGAGAAAAGTCAAAAAAGAAAAAGAGTGTTGTTATATTCAGCAAGTAAAAGGGAAAAAAAACAATTATTCGTCCAAAAAAAGCCTTGGATCTGCTGCATACAGCATTTTACACCGAGCAAACATTTACACAACGCAGCTGCTGTGGCCGTCTTAATATAAAAGTAGTATTGTTTTTATTATATTACTAGGGCAGAAACATTTTAGGCAAATACAGTCCAATTCTGTTTATTTATAAAGCACATTTAAAACTACACATTTGAGTGCTGTACAGTTATAAAGAAAACATTTGTTTTTACAGTCGGGATTCTGTTCAACATTTGCTGTCATGAATTAAATGATTCATGTTTATGAACAGGACAAACAACCCACTTTACATGGAGGAAGAACAATAACACACAATGTACTGACCCAGATCTCCTGTCCAGCAGAGGTTGAGTTATTCGAGTTGCTCTCCACAAAGATGAGATGTGTAGCTGTAAGGTACAGTGTGCCATTTGTGATTTTGTTGCTGAAGCGATCCAACAGTCGCACCTGCTCCACCTAACAGCAAAGCAGTGATAACAAAATTAGTCTGGCAAACAGAAGAGAGCAAATCTGACTGACACATGTCACTCAACTGATATTCTATATTATATACCAGCTTAATTATAGCCAGTGCAGCAAATTACTTCCTTAAAAAAAACAACCATATACATTATATATATATATATATATATATATATATATATATATATATATATATGTGTATATATAATTAAAATGTTCTAATAAAAATTATCAAAAATATTTAAAAACCAATCACAGGAAATCCAGACTTTAATTTAACCAGTTTTAATCAAGTCAATTGTTTGTATCTTGTCTCTGATCACTACACATGAAACCTGAACACACAGAGTAGAACATTTACTCAAGTCACAAGTTTTTACGCAGGAAAAAAAAACCCCAAAAAAACACTGCATGTAATAAACAGGTTATACATTCCCTGACAGCCAGACGTCCATTTATTCACGGACTTACCAATCAAGGATATATTAATTTAAGCATATTGTTTATAAATCTATAATGCTAAATACATATAATATGATCAGTCCCAATGCAAATTCTGGTAAATTATTTAAAAAAACACGGTTGAGAAACTGTTCAACTGTTCAATCTACAGTGTTGTTTTTGTCTTCAATAGTGTTTTGTTCCAAACACCAGAAGTGTTTCAGGAAAAGACTGTTTGTGGTCAGCTTCACTGTGTGGCCAAAAAGGACTGTTGGATTTGCACGGTTTGCTGAATTCACTGCTGTCTAACTTCATGATTCATCACAACAGTGGTTCTCTTGTTGACTCAGACATCCTCTCCTCTGCTTCCGTTTTCCTGCTGGTGTCAGATATGATGAAACCTTTGAGGCTATCTCTGTCTCCCAGCAACCAGTGAGCCACAGCTCTGCCATAAACCTCTTTCTTGACACATTTCGGAAACCAGAGGTGTGTTTGAGATAATAAATGAGATAGGGACGGAAAGAACGAGCATGCCATTATTACTCAGGAGAAAGCTCATATCAGAATATTATTGTAAAGTAACTATGTTGAAATAAATACAGTATTTACTATTCATCCATAGCTATTCAGTAAATAACAGTAAGGCAGCATCATGGATATAGGGTAAATGCTACGCTACTTATTACAGTGTTAACCAATATAATATTCCTGTCCAAGTAGATCAAAATAGTCTTAATACAACTCACTGTGAGTGAATGGGTGTGAATGACAAAACTGGTCATCAAGACTAGAAAAGTGCTATATAAACACAGAACATTTACCATTGCCATTTACCAAGGTACATCATAAAGGCATAAAACCACATTGTTGGAATGGAAATAATACATTTCATTTTTAAACTTATATTTATACGCATTTGTTTATTTCTGCAGATCATATTGTCATTGCAATATTCAACAACATTTCAGCATATAGCATATGTTTTCTCCTGCTCTATGTTGAAGTTTAAATCTCTGAGTCAGCTGTTTTCTTTTGGACTTTTGTTAGGGTTTTTGGTTTCTGAACATTACAGGAAGTTACAGTATTATTGTACGGTCTGTTTATTTCGAGTTTCATTGATTCATTTTTCATTCAGGGTAGTATGGGATGATTTTGTTGATAACTTTGTTTTGAGTTGCAGAAAATATTTTACGGGTGCATTATGATATGCACTATTGAAAACACTATCATTTGAATGGGAATGATGCATTTTTTTCAGTGTCTACATGGGCTGTTAACCGTCTAGGTCTATTGGCAGCGAATCCAAAGTGAATGGCAACACTGTCATATACATTTATTTGTCGCAAATCAGAATATCGTGCAATCATGGTTTCCACAATCTAGATGAATCTATGCCACGAAGAATTTGGGGGTGCGGACATGGTGTACGTAATAAAGTGGCGGGTAGGTGTTTATTTTCTGTATATCTGCTGGATCCATGAATGTGTCAGCACGTCTGACTGCTACTACTGTTCAACACACTGGATGCACTCGCTGTCTTGACAGACGTTCGTTCAAGGAAGAGCTGCTACAATGTTTGCTGCTCGGGCCAAAAACAAACAGCTCATTGATGCTCGTCACGTCTGCGAGCTGCTGGCGACACCTGCTCGCCAACATGCTATGAGCGAAGCAGTGTCATAGCCTATGACACGCATTTCCTCAGAAACACTGACACATTATAAATGTATTCAAATGAAAACACGACAGCTGTGTTCGCGCACAGACGAGGCCGAGCTGCGGACTCTCCCCAAATACACTTGCAGTTAGCTTGAAACGTTAGCTACCTTTGGCGTTCGGATGTGCTCCATTTCTCCCCTTGAGTTATAACAGCTGTCAGCGACTGCAGAGCTTCAGACGAAGTTTTCCGCAGAAAGCGCTTTCATTGATGACGTGACCGGGGAAACGGCTCCACAAACCGCCTGGACTTTGTCGGAGTCATACAATTATGTGTTTATTGTCAATTGTTTCATTCCTTCATCCGCGTAAAGCTATCAGCAACCGCGTCAACACATGCAGTGTGGATTTTAAAACAATAAAAGCACGGGTTTTGTATGAATAATGTCGAGTATGGTTTTTTTTCTATCCATCTATCCATCTCTACTCGGCACCTCTGTGGTGTTCCCTAATGCATTGTTTAGCAAAAATAAAAAGGGTCAAATGATATAAGCATTCCAATAAACATAAGAGAAACGGTCGGAATACAATTAAACAATTATCAAAAAAACCTGGCAACATAGTGTGAAACCCATGTTTTACCCTTATTTTGAAAGGAATACCGGAAACAACTTGTGGTCATCAGTTGTTATGGACGTTTTTTGGGTGGGTGGGGGCGTCCGGAAGTAGCAGCATTCGTATGTACATCACGCGATACCATACGCGATACCCGCGATCCAAAAACAGCGATATGGACGACGGGAAACGTAGTTGAAAGAAAGATTACCCGAAATGCAATAGCATACTGGAAATACCAGGCGGGCAATAGGAAAAGAAGCACCATGCGATAATTCTGTCTGTGATATTTAGCAGCTTTATTACTCTAAGAAAAAAACGGTAACAAGGACGAAAATAGAACGGACTGTACCTTCAACATCGATATTGTTTGGTCGAATATGTTGTGAATCGAGATACGGGGAACGGGTTTGACTCTCACGCGGGCACCATTCAGAGCTAACTAGCATGCTAGACGTGATGCTTGGTTGCTCTTCATGACTGGGTGAAGTCCAACTTTCTCTTTGGCAATACATGTGTGCGTCCTAAAAAAAATGTCGGGTTTCAACTTTGGTACGGGGGCTCTTGGTGCAACCAACCCGAGTGGTGGCTTTTCATTTGGAGCAGTAACAAGGTAATGACATTCAAATAGCCGACATAGCTAACTTTACTGTAGCCACACATTGACATAACCCTAACCCATCAACCCATCAGTCACCAGACTTACTGAAGTTGCATATTTTTCTGTCTCAAGTAAAGTAGTGATCTTGAAGTCAAAGCTGAGCTATGTCTGAAATCAACACGTTATTTGTCCTGGTAAATAGCCAGTGGTAAATGTGGTGTTACTCAACTGCATGGTATCACAGGTCTAATTCACCAAGTCTAATATTATCCTGAGTTAATTACCGATTTTTATTTTTAACAATAACAATGTGTCAGGTAAGTATAATGAGTTGTCTCTTATTATTTAGATTTGATTATTTACGTTTGTTAACAGATTATAAGATTGTAGGTAAAATAAAATGCATGCGTTTGCATCCACTGTTGTAGAAGAGCAGGATGCAATCAGGAGATGTAAATAAGGAGTAGCTCGTAAGTTCATAAAGGTTGTTGTTGCTGCATCCCATCTATTTTGCTTTTTGCACTTTGAGGAATATTGTTGTTTAATTATCATTCCACACATACCTCCTCTGGTCTGCCGTTTCTGCAAGTTTTGCTCATGTGATGTCTTAACATCACCCTTTATTTGCTAAATTGATGTCCATAGCACAGATTCAGATTTAACTCAATCCATACACCAAATTTTCCACTTGCATCAAGTGTAAAAACTTTGCAATATTGTTTTTATTTTTGAAATTCACTGTGTTCCCATTGAGGTTGTATTTATGTGCATAAATGTCCTCCTTTTCTGATTCATTCTGGTATCCTGCAACTGAAATTATTGTTTCTTCTCCTTAGCACACCGGTGGCCAACACTGGCAACTTTCCTATCGGGAGTGCCCTTGGAACCGCAGCCCCTACCTCCACCACCAGCACTGCCGCCGCCACATCTCTTGGTTTAGGAGGCAGTCTTTTTGGTCAGAAACCCACTGGAGGATTCTCTTTCAACACACCTGCCTCAAGTAATGTCACATGTACAAACAAGCAGAATTATGTCCCTTTAAACCTGTGTGTCACACAGCTGCGACAATACACCTGGTCTTATGTTGTGATATTGTTCCTTCTCAGGCACTGCTGCACCTGCTACAGGCTTTGCATTAGGTATGCTGGTGTTTGTGAACTCTTTTCGCTGTACGTTATTGAAAACTGCTGAATTTTAAACCTCAGGCTGTACTTATACTTTCTTTCAGGTGCCCCGGCTCCTACAGCTGCTACTACAGGCTTTAGCTTGGCTTTCAATAAGCCTACCGCCTCTGCTACACCATTCTCCCTCACCACCACTGCTACCACCTCCTCGTCAGCCCCTGCTGGCGCAGGTTTAACATTTGGCTCCATCCTGACATCTACGGCTCCACAGCAGCCTGCAGCCACATCCTTCAGCCTTGGTCTTGGTGCAGCAACAGGCACCGCAGCAGCCTCAACAGTCCCATCGTTGGGTGGGAGCCTCTTCGCCAACACTGCCGCTACAGGTGAGATTCAAACAAAGCATCTTCTCTCACCTGTAACACATTTGTATGGTTATAACCTATACATTTCCATGGTGTTGTAGGTTTGGGTCAGACCACTCTCGGAGGAGCTGGGTTAACATTTGGTTCTCTGTTGGCTCCGTCCACAACCGTATCAGTTGCCCCAGCCCCCAGTCTTGGCCTGGGTGGAGTAGACTTCAGCACGTCCTCTGAGAAGAAGAGTGACTCATCATCTGGAACCAATGCACAGTAAGTCTTTGTAACCAACTTGATGGTCTTTATTAAATGGACGTGCTATTGTTTAATCCTTGCAACAACAACTGAGAAGCATTCACCAATGTAAACCATACTTTCTCTTCCTCAGGGACAGTAAAGCTTTAAAAGATGAAAACCTGCCTGCAGTCATTTGTCAGGATGTTGAGAATTTCCAGTAAGTTTTGTTGCCCATGGAAATACTGATACTTTACACTGCTTGGCATAGTAGAATTTTCACATGTGTGTAGCGTTGCAGCTCAAAGAGTCATGAAGCTGTGTCTTAACTTGATCATGTAATGTTTTTTTGTCTCGACTTAGGCATTTTTAATTGTCTTTAATCTTCCCTATACAGGAAATTTGTGAAAGAGCAGAAACAGGTGCAGGAGGACATCAGCAGGATGTCATCTAAGGCCATTAGTAAAGTCCAGGATGACATCAAGAATCTAAAGCAGCTCCTCTCTGTCAGTGCCAGTGGTCTGCAGCGCCAAGCTTTGGCTATTGACAAATTAAAGCTGGAAACTGCGCAGGTAAAAACACTCACAATAGACATTTTTCCTTCGAATTGCATTTTAAATCCACATGTATGTGAAAGATATTGTTTCCTTTCTTTTTTAGGAGCTGAAAAATGCTGACATAGCCCTGCGTACACAGAAGACTCCCCCTGGACTTCAACACGAAAACACTGCTCCATCTGAGTAAGTAGGCTCCCTGATAATAGTCCCAACGCGAAAGTACAGTAGTGCAAATGGTTTTGATCTTGGCTTTTTATGGACTCTTTTCAACCAGGACTACATTTGCTGAGAAAGCAAAGTGCTAAATGCTGATGTTATTATTAGCTTCTTTACATGTTTTGCTATGAGTCTGCTTTTTTGTGTGTTAGCTTTGATCACGCCATGTTTTTGAACAACTAGGGAAAAAAAAGTGCAATTTTTCTGTGTTAAGTTATTTCCGCAGTCTGGTGGAACAGTTTGAGGTGCAGCTGCAGCAATATCGACAGCAAATTGAAGAGCTAGAAAACCACCTGACGACGCAGAGCAGTGGCTCCCACATCACTCCTCAGGGTAAGCGGCATTTGCTCCAGTTTTTTGGAAAAACTGAGTTGTATGAATTTGAACTGGGATTTTCTCCACTGATGGTCACTCTGCTCTTAGCCTACTTCTTGGAATTTTTCAAAATCAGGCATTGGGCATAGGAGTTTGCTGCAAAAAGAGGGGGTTTAGTTTAAGCTTTTGTTAGCGGAAACCAGGATAGATACTGGACATTTATACATTTTACCATAATACAGGTTTGATTTAATATATTTTTAGTATAACCCTTAAAATATAATTTTGTTTCTTTTTTTCCCAGATTTGTCTTTGGCCATGCAGAAGTTGTACCAGACTTTTGTTGCCCAGGCTGCACAGCTCCAGTCAGCTCATGAAAATGTCAAGGTCAGTTATTTTCTACCTAAGTGTATTTGTTTTTCAACATTTCAAATCACTTGTAATTGTTGTTCAGTTTCCTTGTGACAAACTTTGTCGATTACATCTTGTTAATTACATTCTTTCTTTCTCTCTCTATCTTTCCTACTGTTATGTCTTGTGTTTCAGATCTTGAAGCACCAGTACCTCTCTTATCGTCGCGCCTTCCTGGAGGACTCCACTGACGTCTTCGAGTCCAAACGGGCAACCAACAGGAAGTGGCAGAGTGCTCCACGAGTCACAACAGGACCTGCCCCGTTCTCCAGTGTGCCCAACGCTGCAGCAGTTGCCATGGCAGCCACATTGACCCAGCAACAGCAGCCAACTCCAGGTCTGACTGCCTACAAGTTCTAGAAAGTTCTCCACTTCACCTTGTTAGAACATATGAAGGAGGAAGAGAAGGAAAATGGAAAAATTGTTAGTTAAGGATAAGTACGCTCCAAAAATAAAGATTAAGACCATTCAAAATAAATTAACACCAACAGGAGAGTACAGTGGGAGAAAGGGAGAGATCAAAGAAACCTGTTGCCTTTGTGCTGCCTTCTCATTTTGTCTATGACTGAAAAGTTAAGCCGGTTTATGTAATGGGCCTTACTATACCCGAGTGACATTATATAGATGGCTACATTTGTCAATTTAATACCAGAGTTTTACAGTGTTGATACGAAGCCTGATCATACAAAGATTATCCTACATGCACTTATATAGTAAATGTCTTCACATAATTTCTGTTTCTCCATGTGCCCTCTCTAATGGGATATAAGAGATGAATGAAGAAATTATAGAACGGCAGATAACGTCGAGCTGTATCTATTTAATTTAACATTTAATATTCAAGCCTTGATGCTTAAATGAGCCTATTCTCTGAGGATGTTTGCATAGGACAGTTTTTGTGAAAAGTGGAGTGATCAGTGTATAACGTATTAATTTGTGATGATGTATTGGATCTCCAAGTAACAAGGCATTCGTTTTGTTTACTAAAAATTTAGGACTTCCAAATATCTGTCTTTAAGAACTTGAAATCATTTTAACATTGTTTTGAAAGAAGCACAAGACTTCTTTTGTTCAGGTTCTTACCGTGTGGGTCTTGGCACGTATTTCTGTATAAATAAAGATTACATAATGTTAATATCCAGCATAATCGTATAGGTGAAGACTGAGTGGTATGGATACACATACTTTGAACCTCGATGATGGGTATATCCCAAAAAATACTTTGAAAAGCCCCGACTTGTGCATTGTTTCAGCCACGAAAGGAGTCAGTATTACACTAATTAACTTTTATTAATCATTTAACAAGTAACTTGCTCAAGAGCAGTTTCTGTTATGGTTGTTGCCACATCTCTTAAGGTGTTAAACAAATGTTGAGCCTTTTTTGTAGGCTTTGATTTGAAGGGCCTTTTCACTGGTACATCAGGGCACACACTTATAATAAACAACAGACTAAGCTACTATGTATATTAGCATGCTTCTAGTGTCTTTTACTTATGGTGTTTAAGAACTTTAAAAAGCAATACTTTTCACTGGGTGAGTTCACAGAAACAGCATGGTTTAGAAATTCACACATGGTAAAGTTTCATTTGGCCCTTATTTCTTTCCAGCGTATTAATACAGTATTTGAACTTTTCGTGTGAATCACATTTGATTCTGTACCGAGGAAAGTTGAAGCTATTCACATATAAACATCGAGCTAATTTAAGTATTGTTTTGAACAATTGCAAAAAAAAAAAGACATTGCATGTAAATATTTACCATAAATTTCATTGTTATTGCCAAAGAATTTATTCTCCATTATTTCACATTTCAAAAACAACCAGATCACGAGTGGGTGTCTTGTTCTCGTCAGTATTTATTGACCTATTTATTTCTAGATTATTTCGTTTAATTTATCTTGCTGAGCCCATTGTAATGGCAGAGTGGCCAATATCAAAGCACATACGACACTAACCATGCAGCTGGGCGGAGCTTCATTGCAGGCAGATTTGTCTTGCATCTTTGCTGCTGTGGGGTGATTGTAAAGCTCAAAGCTTGTTTCAAATTTGTCTCTCACTGGACATGAGGTGAAAGCTCCCAAAAGACTCAGGACTGACACTATTTAAGTGGCTGAACATAAAATACATTTTCCCCCCTATTACTGCACACATTTTGTGAAAATGAAGGTGAATTTGATTTACCTTTTTAAACACATTTCATACTTATTTTGTCACTTGTTTCTGGGCTAAATGTGCCAGTGTGCTCAGTGTTTATGTACAATCAAGTGTTGTGAACAAATAGTAGTCATTTGAGGTTTATGTGCACTAGGAATGGTCGACACGGTGACAAAAAAGAGACTGTATTGTATTACTGTTGAAGACTAAAATGCATATTGTCGGTTTGGTTGTCTGAGGCCACACCACTGTTACTTGATTTAAGCTATTTCACACAAGGGCTATTGTCAGTGTAACCGGACTGGATCATTTAACATCCACATACATTTGAAATGCAGAGAGTGCTGTCCATGAGATGTAATATCAGGTATTTTAGCCAAGGTGGTGGTACTTTGTACATACTTTTGCCAAGATAAATTTCTTGATTGTGTTGAAAATCATTCTAATTGTGCTCATTTTGTTTGGTAGTGAAGAGTAGAATGATTTTTGCTGCTAACACTGATCCATCAGTGCCAATTAGATCCATCAGTGCCAAATGAAGTAAATAAGGGATTTTCATGTCCTTGTCTCTTGTGTGGAGTTTTATTTCCCACAGTTTTATGAAGAAAGTATAGTGTTGCTCGATGATGGTGAGTGAGGACAGAGAAAGGTGGTTTAAATTTGTAAACAGTTTTTTCGGTTTACTCTTGAGCACTCATCCGTTTATTGCTGCCAGTCAGTGTTGGGTTGTAAGTTGGTGAAACCGCCGCATGTTGGCTCTTAAACAGCTGCTTCAGACATTATAGTCCTTTGTTGAAAGACTAAAAATGTGTAGAAGAAACATGTAGGAATGTTTTTTAGCTGGAGGTTTTTTGTGGTAGACTTGAACAGTTCGTCTTCCAAATCTCTAGAGTCATAAAGTTCTTATTCAATTTTGTAAACCATTGTAATTGGTCTGTCAAATCTCTCTGGACGTCGAAAGTGATGGCTATTCTGTTCTTGTATGTTCGGCAACCTGAGATTGTCCGTCATATGTATACAAATGCTGACTGATGTGTTTTTTTGAATGCCGGTACAACACAGGAAGATCACATTTACTTTTTTTTTTTTTTTTTATAAACGTGAAGGAAGTAAAATGTGATTTTTATTTATAATAGTTCTTTTGACAACTGACAGCACTGGCATCTTATCTTGCTTTCAGTGCTCAGTTAAACTGGAGTCATTCTAAAACTCACTGATTCTGAATTGTTTGTTTTGTATAGTGTCTTTCAATTTTGTGATGTTGAGCTTTAGCGGAGCAGTCAAAAATCCTGAAAATCTGAGTTTGGTCTTTTGACTGTTACCGTTTTGAATGTTTCCCTTTGTACTCTCATCTTACGCTTACACGTTTGCTTCTTGTAGTGGTATTTCAAAACGAGGCTTCCAGGAGTTACCGCTCCTCTTATTACAGGTTTTTATCATTTCTGGTTAGATGTTGGTTTGTCTCTTTTGATCTTTGACAAGCTACACATTTGTTAATGTTTATCTGAAAACCACACATAACTTTTACAGTGCATTAAACGGTTACCTCACCTGAATCACATTTGATCCAAGTAAAAAAAAGTATTTGTAGTCTGAAGTCATGTACATTTAGTTAAGACCTTTAACCACAAAGAATGTCTAAGAATACACTGGTGAAATCATTCAAACAAACACAAACCGCAAAGGTTAGTTCCTGTTGGAAGGATGATCCAAAATGTAATCTTATTTACTTCCACAGGCAAACTAACATTAATACATTTCATTTATTTTCACCATTTTACACTGAGAGGCAGGTGCAGATGCCAAGATCACAGTTTTATCTAGAGTGCTTTTACTTGTAGATGAGTATTACAACCTATATAACCTATGCCTGTTGATACATGATAGTTAATATATAATATGGTGTGCCTTTTTAAGCTATATTCAGTCACTGTGTGATCTTTTTTTGATGTGTGCTAGTTCATTCACTCTTGAGAAATTTTGAAACTTGTCAAATGCAGTAGCAGTTAGTAATTAACAAATCGATTATGTTCTAAACTGTTTGTTTGTGTTTTATGTAAGTGGACTTGCATATTAAATTGACAATAAATCAATTTTTAAACGAAGAAACGTTTGTGCTTGTTTCTTTCCGACACAAGTTGCTGTAACGACACGGATAAATTGGAAAACCTTTGTGAAATTTGATTGCACCTCAAAATAATTGCAGAAGGAACAAAAAGACAAGTTTCTGAGTGAAAGAACTAGCAGCATTAAAAAAAAAAAGAAAAAGAAATTCACAAATTGCAGATTAGTTGAAATGTTATCATTTGAAACTTCAAACTATTTTTTATGACGTTCAATTTGTGACAGATTGTATATCTCATGAGATGACAGCTATGTTTATTACTTAAAATCTTTTGTGGTTCTTTAAAATAAACTATCAAAGTATTTTGTTATGTGGTAGTCGTGCCAGTCACGCAATGTGTTCTTGTGATAGTGAATGGTCTTGCCAGCTTTCAGAAACATAACGAGCTTCAATCATGCAACATATTCTGAGGAGTAAAGAAAATGCTCTCTCTCCGTGCATTAGGGACCCAGGCAGCCTTGGGGGCAGGGTTTGGGAACCCTTTTGCCACGCCAGTTGGCAGTAGCTTGGGCTCGTCTACCGTAGGAGGTATTACCTCTGGCTCTTATTTATTTTTTTAATTTGTATTCATGATTGTTCCTTTTTACTTTGCCCTTGCCATCACATCTCAGTTAGACCCTCTGTGTTCCCCTGTATGAACGTATAGATAAGCAATGTGTATGTGTCTGAGAGTGGTGCAATTAATGCTTGGCAGTTTGTTTTCCTTCTCATTCAAAGGGTCAAGTGCGTTCACACCACAAGAAAAGAGAAAAGTAGATTGGTAGATGGCACAAATTACAAGTGACAAGTTATGCTTATGGTTTTTTTTTTGTCCATGGTGAACATAAATTTGGCTGAAAACAATCATCAATCAAGTGAATTTGCAGTGAATGAATTCACTTGTGGCACCAAGTGGTCTGAACGCACACAAAGATGTGGTGTTCCCTTGCAACTACTATATTCCCCCCCCCCCCCTCCCTTTGACCTTTGCTTTGCCATGCAGCACTTTGTGTGTGTGTGCAGTCTCCCCATCAGACGTGAAGGCTGTGTGCAGTGGTGTATTGGTTAAGTTGTTTGTACGTGTTTGCTCATGCCTGCCTGTGTTTATCGCTGAGGCGCTGCTGCTTGTTTTTCGTTGTAGCGTAGGCATGCATCGGCTTAAACTTACTTCCATGTTACTTTCTCCTGCAGGTTTTGGTGGTGGGCCAGGATTTGGTGGGGTGGGGACTGGGGGATCTTCTTTTGCCTTCTCCTCCACCAGTAAGCCCACAGGAGGCAGTCTGAGTGCAGGTACATACATGCTGTGTATACCGTCTTCATATCCAAGGACAGCAACTAGAAAAAATAAGTGTAATTAGAGTCAGAAGGTAAATTGAACAAGCTTCAAGTATAGATAAAAAGGGTGAGGGTTAGAGCTTCAAAATAATGTGCAAATATTGTACAATTACTTTACAATTACAACTTTTTTATAATTGCAGGCATTATGAACAAGTGTGTTGGCAGTTTGGCCGCAACACATTATACCCACAACCTGGCAAATGCAAGAATACAGTATAGTACTTGATTATTTTTAATTGTGTATTTTTTTCTAACTTACTTTTCAATGATCTTGCTTCTCCAGGCTTTGGTAGCACCAGCAGCTCAGGCTTCAACTTCAGCAGCAATCCTGGCATCAACCCCTCGGCCGGCCTGACCTTTGGGGTGTCTAACCCTCCTGCTGCAGGCTTTGGCACAGGAGGCTCTTTTCTGCAGCTCAAGAAACCCCCTGCTGGTAACAAAAGAGGCAAGAGATAGAACCAAGGAACGACAGAAGAACCCTGTGATTGACCAGCTGACCACCTTAGGGTTTTGTACTGGGTAAAAGCCTGGCCCCAAGAAAAGCATGCAAGTGCTACAGGAATCATTATCCAACTCCGGAAAGAAAAAAATCAAAAGTATGTTCCATTTTTAGACAGGTTATAATTCATCATTAAACAGCAACACAGGATAACTTACCTGTATTAGCAGAATAACAACACAGTGGCTGCTCAATATTTTCTTTCATATCTTTTTTTTTATTATTGTTCTCCATTGATGTGATCAAACTTTTCGTCCAAATAAATAAAAGACAATATTCTGCCCATATTAACACATTCCTCCACAATCACTTTAAACAAAAAGGATTTATGTTTCTTGAACCTTAACAATTAGTAACTCGGGACAGGTGTATTTTGAAGATGAGTTGTCCATTGCCATTGCCCACAGAGGCTACTGGTATGTAATGAAATTTGTAGCACCACATTGCCTTTAGGGTTGCCAGTCATGGACACACTTGGGTCAATTTGACATAATTTCAGGTCATTTCCAATTGTAAAACGGCTTGAACCACTCAAATGATGACTTTGTCCACAGTGTGTCTACGGGAGGTTGCGATAAGGTGCGAGAACAAGAGGGTTCTGATGTAATGGTTGAAATGGTTGTCGTCTGGTTCCAGAGGTTTCAGTCGGGAGGGAGTATTGTCTGAGTCTACATAGTTTTATAGGCACAGGAGAGTGTCCAGGGTGGGTTAGTTTTTTGGGGAAACACAATTTTATTTTTGTATCAAGCAGGGAAAGACATTAAGGAGGGGTAAAAGGGGAATATCAACTCGGGATAGCCCATTATCTAGTCAACGTAACCTGTTTTTTTTTTTCACTTGACTCCATCCTTATCATCGTTTATTAATGACTTTAGACACATTTTGTTTGCCCTATGTGTGCGTGTAAGAAGTCAGCAAACCTGTTTCTATTACATGGTTCCCATTAGATGTTACTTTCTAAAAGGGATTTCAAAGACAGATTCTACCCACTTAACACAATTTATACACGTGCTTGGACAAATTTGCACTTGCCAGTGTACGTGACAGTGATTGTGTGAATGTGCATGTGTGCTTTTTGCAAAAGTATGAATTTGTTTCTTTGGTCTGTCCTGCTTGACTTCTTTTGTGGTTGGGACATTGGGTATTCTGTTTTTTTGTTTTGTTTTCCTTTTTAAATTGTCCATGTCTGTTCAGATACCAAATACTGGTAATTGTACTATCATTTTCTAATCTGAGTCTGTGTAAACATGTATTTTCAAGAAGCTGTTTAATAATAAAATCTTCATTTTGACCAATTGCCTTTTTATGGCATCACTTCAATAAATGGGTGTCTCGACACTGAATGGTCAATGGTTTTTTTTCTGCTAGCAGGGTTTCTCACTCCTGGTCTTGGGGAGCCACTGTCCTGCATGTTTTAGATGCTCCAACACACCTGATTCAAATAAATGGGTTGTTATCAGGCTTCAGCAGAGCTGACTGACGAGCTGACCATTTGAATAAGGTGTGTTTGAATAGGGAAACATGCAGGACGGGGGCTGCCCAGGACCAGGAGTGAGAAACCCTATGCTAACGCAGTTTGCTGCAACTTAAATTTGTCAATAAAGACATGTTCACGGTTGCACTGACAAGACAAGAATATAAATTGCAATTTAAAACCACTTTACAGAGTAAGAAACCTCAGAAAGAACAGACTTGGTGTGTCCTGCCTCCATTTTATTCTTGGTGTCTGGATGAACCAAAGTTTAACTTGCATTTTGATGCCTTTTTTGGAAACCATGAGTACTATCAACTAATGGAGACAACTTTTGAATCATATCCCAGACTCAAGGTAGCAGTAAATAAGGTGCATATGTTTTTATGGCCAAATTGAATTATTCCACTTTTGTCTGATCCATACCTTTTGTCTTCAAAGGAATCCAGGTTGGCATAGATTAACATTATCTATGGCAGTCGCAGCATGGACGCTGCAACTGAGGAAGCTAAACTGAATTTAGCATAATTATTTTTGATTGTTTACACCTGTGATGTTCCCCTTGTCACGTGTCAGAATGGCTGCTGTGCAAAGGGTCAAATTATTCTATTTTATTTGTCAAACTCACCTGAAAAGTTAATGTCCTTTATCCAATAGGCCACTTCGACACGTCACAGCAGGAAAAGCACAGGTGTGTGTCATTAAATTAACTAACAGGTCTCAAAAACAAAGCATTGATTAAACTCAGCCTCTCTCGGTGTCACCTGGAGAAATACCTCCTACATATAGAGGGCGCTAATGAGCTGTAAGCGGCGTTCCAGGCACAAGCAAGTAAGCACGCTGTTGCTAGGCAACGCTAGGTCTCGTCAATACAGTTAGAATACGATGCATAAAGTCTGTTTCTCTGACCTCGACACGTTTATTCCAGCTCGCTGCTCACCTCTCTGCGACCTTTTGGCCACATTCATACAGGTAACGATACAATGTTAAATGTGTTATGTGTTAGTTTTTCTCCCCCAAAACTTAGCCTAGCTTGTCTGAGAACCAGGAATTTAGCTAATGTGACGCATAGCGACATTTTACATTTAATGGTATTAGGGTTTCATTTTTTATCAGCCTTGCTCATAAATAATTTTACCTGAAAGCATCATAATCCAGATTAGGGTGAATTCACTTTACACTTCAGTGGTCACCTGTAGATTATACTAAAACATCTATTTCATAAAGATTTTTTTATGTATTTTATGAAATAATAATTATTTAAGATAATATATAGGCCAGATCCTGTTAATTTAGAGGAAAAATAAATTTTAATTACGAATTCTTCCTTAAAAAAAAAAAAGAAATGAAGCATTTTCTTATTAAATTAGAAAAACGGTTGAATATTATATTCAAGAAAAAGTCATTAATTCATTTGAAAAAATAATTTTCTTTAATATTAATGCATATTGTTCTGTTTTATCACAATTTCATATTCTGTCTGTTCAGTTCTGCTCATTTCTTCTATATACTGGCTCTGTGCAAAATGATGCCTGTAAAGCACATTGTAACTTTGTTTGGATATGTGCTATTTACTTTGCTAGTATGAATCAGAGACCTTATTACACTTTTATTTTTCTGGTCACTAACTCCTCCCACAGTTATTTGCTGATTTTCTCCACTCAGGCACAAAAACATCTATCTTGTCAAGGTGTTTTCATAAAATGTTTACAGTACAGTTAAATATTTTACACAGTATATAGTTTTTGTAATATTCAGATTTTTTGTCCCAATTAAAAATTAATGAAGACGGACACCGTCCTTGCTTTGATCTGTACGCAGGTTGTCGTGGAAACCAGTAAGGAGGCAGGTGGCGTGTGGATCATAGGCAGCTGTTTAAATACTCAGCATCCACACAGCATTTGACAGAAATTTGCATTTTACTGTAGGTAATAATTTTATGTACATACCACCTTTGAAAACAAAACTTTATGACATTATTGTTATTATGTAGCTTAAGTAAGTAGCCATGAGAACCAGGAAGAAACTTCCCAGTGCCATGAAATCCTCCACATCCAACAACAATAGGACCTCTCCAGGGTTTTTGAACACCAACTCTGTACGATTCATCCCGTAGATAGACAGTATCATCCCTTTTTAGCCATACCAGTCCACTGTAGGTACTTGAGAATGGTGTCAAAGTTGACAAAGACGCCAGAGAAGAGGAGCATTGGTATAGCTGTGATTGGACCAACAACGGTTTCCACCTGCAGAGATGTTGATGCAGTCCCTATAAAGAAAAGGAGACCCAGGGACTGGGCTACCAGGGCTGTGGACATGGAGGAGACACTGAAGAGACGGTAGCGACCCATCACTGCTGGCTCTTCAGTCGTGCAGTACACTATTTTGCAATACATGACTGGAGGACAACTTGCATGGAAAGGTATATCAGCCAAAACTATGTTTCTCCAGGGTTCCTGTGCCACAGACAGGATGATCTTCTTTTTGAGATATCCTTTCTCCCATCGGAGCACAGTCCACGCTGGACAGCCGTAAACAGTACTGGGATTCACAGGTCTCCATATTCACCCGGGTTATGATACGTTGAGCAGTGGAGGCTGTTCCCTTCTATATGCACTGACCCTGATTAAGGATGTATAGCTTGTCAAACATCTCAAAGAGCTTGGCACTGAGCTGATGAATAGTGCAAATGATACTTTATCAGAGAAACCACCTGGAAGCAGGGTGTGCTGTCCAGACCACTGATGGGCTCATTGAAGCACATGACAAGAGAATTGTTGACCAGCTCCTGCATGTGTGATGGCAAGTCATTTATGCCGTTTGTCTTGCCATTATCCTGACGATTCAGTGCAGTCAGTATATCATCCACAAGTTATTTTTTGACTTGTGTGCTTTTGTTCAGTTTCACATTTGCAGAAATCACCTGGGTCTTGTTGTGATGTTCGGCAGCATCAACCTACATGATGTAGCAGGACATCTTCTTGAAAGTCCGTTTGTGAGGATCTGACACTTCATGCATGTCTTCCTGTGCCCTCCCAAAATAATCCACAAGAGTGGATTTTCTTACTCCAGGTCTCCATGCATAATACCAATCAGCTCTCTGTTCTTCAGTCTTCCTGACAGACACTTGAGGGTTTTATAAACTCTCCTCCTGCACCAGGGACCCTCACAGAATGGTGTAGGAGAGTTCATTGGATCCAGATTCATAGCAGAATGATGTATGACGTGGTAGAGGTGCTACTCCTCAGTGATGAGGTTTTCCACTCTCCCCAGGTGGGTGTGCAGTAGCGCCCCCCTGTGGTGTTCGACTGTGAAATTTGGTCCTTTCCATGGGTCGCTGATGGAGCCCCATATTCCGCTGCCATATTCAATTCTCACTTATAAAACTTGTTTTCACTTTTCCCCTTTCTCTACCGTTTCCTATACTTTCTTGTGGATTTATACACGAGGTTCTTCTTCTGTGGGGTTTAATTGCAACTGCTATATACTGTATTCTCTTATTCTTATAATTGTAATGCTGTTCATATGCCATTAAAATGTGTCTTTCCTTTGCATCTTCTCAAGATAAAAGGATAAAAGGCAGCATCACAATCAGAAACAACAAATAGAAGAAGGATTCAGTGACACAACAAGTGACAAAACACTCCAAAGAAGAAAACTAAAGAAGTCACAGTGCTGTGTAAAGTCATTTTAGACTTGATTCTGGCGAGAACTTAAAATAATATATTGCAGTGGTTTGTCTTGCAGCCATGCCACTTTCGGACACAATGTACTGTTCTGAGCAAATCAGGATCCCTCCTGAACTGCCCAGCATCCTCAAAAACTTCACCAAGGCAGCCATCCGAACACAGCCTGAGGATTTGCTGAAGTGGGCTGTAGAGTAAGTCCCCACGTGTTTTTTCTTCTTCTTTCTTTAATTTTTTTTCCTCACAATTTTGATCTCTTTTAAGACTCTATAAACAGTGTCTCCAGGCAGCATCACTGTGCAAACAGGCCCCTTTCACCTATTAATCTCTCAACTTGGCAGTGAATGGCGATAATTGGATCCCATGGGCTTCCATGTTACTGCAGTGTTTAAACTATCTGACTTTCTCAGGCAAAGACCAAGGACTTTGGGATTAGCGAGTGAAATTTAAATATTTGGGGATTTTTGTGTACCCCAGGAGGACTGTTGTTATGTTGCAGTGGTTTATTGGCCATTGTAGCACAGTGGTGTTTACTGCAAAAGATAATTAAGTGAGCCACATGGTGAAACAATTAAACTATCCTGAGTTACGACATGTGATATTAAAGTGACTCACATGCAGTACTTTGCAAAAGTCTGAGGACACCAATAGATGTGTTGTTTTGGCAGTGCCATAATGACTATATCGTATAATTATTTATCTGTCACCTGATAGGAACATGTCTAGAAAATACAGGAAACATGGAGTTTTAATTATTAATAATTCAGATTTTTTCAGAAACTACTGGTCAACAAGTATTTAGTGGTTTCACTTTAACTTAAAACTGGGCCGGAACCTGAATTAATTATGGCCCAATCACAAATGCGCAAGGAACCTATTGTTATCTTTCAGATTATTATTATTATTATTATTATTATTATTATAGCCGTGGCTTTGCAGTCATTTTTGAGCGGGTTAACGTGCATAAAAAATCTTGTATTGTTTGTATAGTTGAACCACATCTGCTGTGAAAAAGGTGAACTACACCAGGTTTATTGAAGACATGCGTGATCTTTACATACACATGTAGGATTTAAAGTCATTGACAGCTTTTATAATATACAAAACGAGCACCACAATGTCACATCATTCCAATCCAAATGCCAAGGATCACAGAATTTGACATAAACAATAAAGCTGGTGCTACCCTAAGACTTTAGCACAGTCCTGTACACATTGGAAACAACTGATATCTTAATGCTCGACCAGGCATTAGAATATAGAGTTGTTAATGCTCAATCGCCTTTCAAATTACAACGGTAAATATCATAATGAATCTCCTCTGTAAAATTAATATATCACAAATGAAGATGCAGTTGCAAAATCTGTCACCAAAATCTCAATTAGGTATTTCCCCAAATGTCTGAACACTCCCAATCTGTCTTGAATGCATGCTCAGATGTGTCCAGAAACCACATTCTGAGGTGCTTTGCACATGCACAGTAAATGTAAATGTAAAACTGTAAGTGCTGCCTCTTAGTTCCCTGCAAATTAAATCACAGCAACAGTAATTTACAGCCACTGTGAAATGAAGACTCTAAATGACTTTCATTGTTTAAAGTGTGAAGTAGGAAAGCATTAATAGAAAATGCTGGAAAATTTCATGCAAAAAAAAGAAGAAAGAAAGACGATAACATCTGAGCGCCTGCTAATATGCTTTTCTTCTGCAGCTACTTCACTGCACTGGCGAGAGGAGAGGCTTTGCCTGTCAAGGACAGATTGGAGATAAGTGTTGACACCAAGAAAGAGGCGGAGCTGACTCCAGGTCTGCTTAAGACTCTTCATAAACAGGTATTTTCTTTTACAAAAGAACCAACCCATTCAATATGACTGGTGATGGAAGAAAAGCAACAGATGCAATCCATAACATGACGTACTGCACATTTTCCAGAGTGCTTCACTGTTTTGGATTCACGTTATGTAATGGATTATTTTACAAGTTTCTATGGATGTGACCATTAGTTATGTTTAGTATACACATTTGCTTACACCTGTTTTATTATTTTCTGTATCTGTAAAATGCAGTGGATTCTTTTTCCCCCTCATGTGGGTCATTAAATTTCCACATTATTGTAAGCCTATTTTATCTTACCTGGGGCAGCTGCTGGCATCCCTGTGTATGGATGGACCCATTAAATTAAAAGAAATGAATAATTAACAGTTCCTTAAAGGTCAACACTTGAGCTACCATGTCTGTAAGGATGCCTCTCTTCAGTAACATTAATGTATGAGACGTATTTATTTTTTGATTTAGAAAATGTAAAAAATAACATCTACCACCACTATAAACACTCATAAATGTTATTGCTTGGAGCAGGATATTTTAGATGTTACTTATTTAATTATGTAGCTTCCTATTCAACACATGTATGGGTAAAGGAAGTAATTCTCTAGATTTTCTAGACAGACTGATATGTTTCTTTCGTCAACTCTCCTAACCCCATCTTACTGCACCCAATCACAGCTGTCCCTGAATCAAACTTGTAGCAGGGAGGATCTGCAGAAGGAATGGAAGGATCTGTTTCTACCAGAGGATCAGCTGGACATCCTGCTATCACTGGGCAGCTTTGGTTCAGATATTGAGTGGATGGAGTTTTTTGCCCTGGGCTGCAGTTCTCTTGGAGGGGTGAGATGTTACATAAAGCCAGACACAAATGTTAAAACCATTTTTATGCTGCTTCCTTTGAGCCTCAGAACCCCAACGTGAGTCCAAGCACAGCGGGAGATCCACAAGCAGAGCATTTTTTTTTTGTTCATCTCGCAGTCTTGCTTTAGTGTGTTTAAACTAGATCCAGATGCCCTGTGATCCAGACATCCCCAGACTCCAGAAAGAAAGACGACACAAATCCCTCTCTGACTGTGAAAATCTTTGCTTTTCTCTTGAGCCAAGGTTTTTGCTCAGACAGCAGAGACACATCAAAAAGAGTATCGTAAAAAGAACTTTGCAGATGGTAACTCTGATTCTGCAGATCAGCGTTAACAACTTTATGTGCCCAGTGTCAGTGGTTTAATATGAGCTGCTGCTGAGAATAGGGTCCTCTCATCACTTTAACCACATGGTGGCAGTCATGTTCTATATCGATTAGGTTGCTTTTCTTTTACCAGCTGTGAACTAGGTTGCGTACATGTAGGTGTATTTACAATATGTGACTGAGGTGCTGTAGTGGACTGTGATCATCACTGTTTGTGCTTTTTTTTTTTTTTTTTAATTCTCACTGATTGAGTCTCTGTACACACTTTTCTCAGACCCTGTTGGGTTCTTTGAAGTTTGCCTGCGAGATCCTGACCGAGGATAAGGGGGCTGAGGATGATAGTGACGCGACGATCCCGTTTGACACCTTTGCCCAAATTTACACTTACCTGGCTTATCTCGAGGGGGACATGCCACAGGGGGAGATTGACGACTTCCTTGGCTGTCTGCAAAAACAAACGTAGGTGTCATTTTTGGCTTATTTTACTCTTTCGTCTGTCATGAACATCAGGAATGAAGGTAAGATAAGATGTCAATTTGAAATGGGTGGACTCAAATGACCTCAAAAACTCAAAAAGTATAACTTCTTTTTTATAATTTCACAAACTTTCCCACATTTAGTGACAACCGTGACCTACTGTGTGATGAGGTCAACAGTTTAACACATGTGACCATATTGGTATTGACTGTGCTGCTCATTTGAATAGATCACTAATGCAAATGGATAAAGCCAAAGATGTGAAACACATCTAAATGATTCTTTAGTTCTGTTTTGACCCAACATTTCTATCAGTCAAAACCAGTGGCCCAAAATGTACACAAAAGTACAATTTAGATGATGTTGAGTTCGTTATAATCACTGTTCTGAAAACCATTGCACTGATGCACTGTTGTCTTTGTCTGACAGCAACCAGCAGAATGACACAATTCAGATTCCTGACTTCTACGTCCACGGTCCATAAAAGGAGAGACATAAAGCAATGGAAGACGGGAAGGGAGGAAAAGAAATGATAGTGTTCAATTTGTCCAGTGATGCTCCTTCAGGCCCAGCTGGTATTTCATTACCTACAAACGGGTTCCATTAATTGTTAGAATTAGACACAGTTGGTTATTATTTATCACTGAGTCAGGTTAGAATATTTTAATGAGCAGCACGAGAGGCACAAAGCTGCGCTACACAATCTGTCAGGTGGAGCATGTGTATGCTTTTAATCACCTGCTCCCTTATGTCTAGGTTTGCCAAAGTTAATTTATCATATGCACAACCAATCAGCTTTTAGATGTCATTTGGCCTCTCTGCCAGAATATTCCCTTTAAATGGCCAAAAAGAGAGGTAAACAGATAAGGGAAATAGTTTTTGTGAACACAGCCAAAATTCTGTAATGACTAAAATGGCCATAACGCTCATTTTGAATATTCATAGCCTCAGAATAAATGAATATGTAATTAGAACAGGATAATACCAATAATACAGATATTCTTTGTTGAAGAAAAGTGCATAAGATATTGGAAGTTGAAGTTATCTTAGAGAACGGGGCAGAGGCACTCACTCATTGAACATTTTAAAAATAAAATCTAAATAAATCCAGGCGGCCTGAATACCCCCATGCACTTCTCCCTGTGGGGTTTAATGACAGCTTGTGTCCATGATGTTGCATAACTGCCATCTTCAGGTGTTAGAAAAACCTACCCTGTCATATTCTTTCTCTTCTCAGTCTCATCCTCTCACTGCCCCCCTTTCACCCCATGACGGATTGCAGTTGTTGCTGAGTCAAAGGGCATCAGAGGACAGATAGAATCCCTTATAATCTGATGACCGCAGGCTTCTCCCCCTGTGTGACACAGAGAATACAATGTGAAACAGAGCTGATTTAAATAGTATGTTAAAAAGTTAAAAACAACAGCATTTATTTCAATATTCTCGAAAAAAAATTTGCAGCAGATATGTTGTCTTTATGGTCTGCAACTGAAATGATATGTGCGGTGTTTGACATCAAAGATTTGCCTTCTTGGGGAATTGCCAGCTTGAATAACAAACTTTGAAAAGAAACTTTGAATTTTAAAGCAGCAACGGCCAACTTTCGCGTCCCTCGTGGTTCATGTGTGGTTATCATGCAGGCGTTGCAGTTGCAAGATGCTGGTTAAAAACATAGATACTCTTTGTTTGGAGCTGGTGTTATGTTGTGTCAAAACCCACGAGATATTTGGTGAATGCTCCTCTCTGCAGTGTTTTAAATATGGCATAATCCTTTGTATTGTAATTCTGTTCGCCAGAGAATAACATAGTAAAAGCAAGGCTTACAGGGAACCAATGCAACTGCAGACATTGTCATTTATTGCCCTTACACCATGCAGTCCATTTTAATACCATAGTGGTAAGTTAAAGCCCAAAAGTTGTCTCCCAGCTTTAAATTAGAATCATCTACTCTACACATTCAAGGCCAAAGTTTATTCTCTTTAGATCGTCCCTGCTCATCAGCTGGTACTTTCCAGTGGATTGAGTTTGCGATGTAGAACACTGCTGACAAGTGGAACATGAGCCTGAAGACTGCAGCAGTTTGTGTGTTATTGTCAAACTGTGAGCAGACTAAATCACTCGAAAGCCCTCAGTCCTTCCTTACGTTTGCCCTTTTGGTCTGTTCTGCCACTGCATATTTTCCTTCAAGCGTTCATTTAAAAATCACAATTTCACAATAATTCAACAAAGAAAAACAATCTGTATCGAGTCAAACCACCACTGTGTTTTCTATTATCATCATCCTGTCAGATAACACCTGTCCCAATAGACAAGTTGAATATAAATGATGGATTTATATTATTTATGCATGTGTAATAATAATGAAGCACCACTACAACCACTATTACAGACAATGAGATCAGGATTTTCCCTCTTGTTCTGATTCCGCCCTTCTCAGTTTTCAGTGAGAAACAATGACATTTTATTCCCGCAGTATTTATGGGATTATCATAAACAAATGTTTTTAAAGGTAGATCATGCAATGTCACGCTATTCAGTTGCTCCACTGTTGCAGGATGTTGGAAATTTGGTAGAAAACATGATGTCATTGCATGCAAGATGTTAGTGGTTTAGGGACCTCAGCTCCAGGGTGGAACTGGTTGCACAAGCTTTACTGTTTCTTCAAGTTTTGCCTGTAACGTCACTTCTCCAGGGACATGATGAATGTATCAGAGCGGTGTGAGAAAGAGTCAGGAGAAGAGAGAGTAGGATACAAAGGCTCTCTTTTAGCATTCCTTTCTGTAGCTGTTGTGTAACAGATGTCAGGGTAAGCGGAGGAGGGGGGGAAAACATGAATCACGCATTGTCATGTTGGAGAACATGGATGTCATCAGTCGGGTCAACTGCAGTACACCGTGTTTGTTGACAGCATTTGCCTCAGAAATGGTTTAAATTAGAAACCAAATGTATTAATTAAGTAAAAATCTGACAAAATGATCGTATATATAGCTTAAATATGTTATAGATGTTTAACTACTCACTTACATGTTTCAGGGACCTCCAAAGTGGGATGATAAAACCTGTGGACTTCATCCTCGGCGTGCGCGCAGGCAGAACTTCTCCGGACTCATCAAGCCTCACAAGAGAAGCATCGAGATCTGAATAAGACGGGATTTGATATTTAAAACCTGTGTTTGAGAGTCGAGTCCTATCTGCACTGATGTGTACAAACGTGGATATAAGCCTTCAAAGAAACACAAGTTTTGACTACTTATGACCATCTTCATGGTGAGGTGGGTTGAGCTACCAAATGACACCAGTCAATCGAGCAAACGCCTCCAAAACATTTTTTTTTATCTTTTCCTTGTAAGCCTCATTATCTCATTCATGAAACAATAATCTTATAATCTCCACTGTGACAACACATGAGCAGGTGTGGCATTAATTCATGAGACTCGAACGCCTTGTGAGAAAGATTAGACGATCTAATTTACGCGTGTATGTCGAGAGGCGGTGGTGGAATGTTCCAGTCGACTCTGGTGTTCACTGAAGCCGGTTTCCTGCAGACATTAGTTTTACAAACACCTCCACAAACGCTCAGCCTCACCATTACAGTGAGGTTACGTGTGGGTGTGTGTGGACAATCCTTACTTCTGCAAGATGACCCAGACTTATGTCTCTTGAATTGAATTCTATGTAATCTGTTTTTGTGTCTGTATTTATTATTGTGTCTGTGGTTGTGGAGCATTTTCAGAATATGTTAACAATAAATAAAGTTGATTTGTTGAGGCTTTTTAAATACGTGTGTCTCAAAAAGTCCTTAAGGGCCAGTGAGGGATGATTTAGATGACTTAATTAGCACTTGTGGTTTATTGATTTTCTCATATTTAACTCGGAGAAAAAGCGCCGTCCCTAGATTCAGTTGTCTCTTTAACTTTTGCCGGGCCTCATTAACTGATAAAGCAATAATGAGGAGCCTTTAAAACTGGAGTAAATTAATAGTTAGTACATTAGGCCTTGGAAAAAAAACAACACTTTGAGGCAGATCTTCTTAGAAACAAACACAACCCTCACAGCCCAGATATAAACACATGATTATAGCGACACATTCAGTTCATAATCACACTCATACACACACCTAACAGTTCAGTCCTTGAGTCAAGAGGCGACACAGAGACGATCTTTGTGCGCCACTGCTGCTCCAGGTATGCCATGGAGGAAGCGTTATGGATGAGTGTGGTTTTGTCGGTGGAATAAATAAATGAGTGACTGAAAGAGGGGAGTCTGTTTAAATACTAGCAGCAAAAGTTGTGCTGTGCTCATGAGGTTTATGTGGGATGCAGGCATGAAAAATGTGTTTTTTGTTTGATCGTCCCTTAATATAAAACAACCCATGCTTAAGGTCAGATGTTTTTAAAGTCACTGGTCACAGAGTCTGTGCCACAGTTTTTCCACATACCCAAACACTGCTCGTCTATAGTGAGCCATGCTTGACCTGGTTCCTTGTTATGTATGACATAAGCGTTTTTGCTTTGCTTATCTGATGTTGTCACAGAAGTTACAAAGAGAGTTAGGTTTTTATACTGTACGTCCGTACGTAAAGCTAAATTTTAGCTTTACGTACGGACGTACAGTACTGTAATGTTACACATTTAATGTGTAACATGGAAGGTTAAAGGTGCATTATGTAATAAATCTAAAGAAACTGGCCATAAAAATCCTCCTAATATGTCACAGAGACTCAGGAATAATGTTCATATAACAAACTGAACTCACCAACAACAACAGTACAGCCAAAATATTTGCATAAAAAAAAATATTTTGCAGACTGCAAATCATGGTTATGTTTTGAAATCATGTTTTGGCATGTGGCGCCACCTACCGCCGTCTACCAATCATTGCAGTTAGTAGAGTCTCTGCTGCCCAGCAACCACGGGTTGCCAGTTACGGCAGAAAAACGAAACCTAAAATGCCTCGGTATTTTGATTTTGAATGTAGTAACCGTTTTTGGCCACATTCTTACATATGGCACCTTTAAGGTTAAACAAATACAGAGAAAGTGAACAGTACTGATATGTTGTTTCAGATTTGTGTTGTGAAAAAACAAATAGCACTTCCATTCTGGTAGGTGTAATTTACTATTACAGAGATTACACATCTTATCCAGCCTGTGAACTCTGCATGGCCAACTGTAAGAGAGAGGGTGTCAGATTACAATCTGTGATTATTCTTCAAACTAAAACAAATGAAAACACACACACATTAATCTGCTACAACTCAATTTGGGGGTTAAAAATATTTCATATCTCACAGTTTTAGTGAGAGCTTTGAACTGGGACTGGGCCGAGCAAATCTCAACATTTACATGACACACATTTACAGAAGGGCTCCGGTCAGCTCTGTGTGATTATGTGTCCGAGGGATTTAGATCTTGCTCTGAGGCCAGATTGAGCTGATGCAATTGGCTCTTCAAGTAATGATGTTGTGCTATTTACAGTTCGTCTTAGTCTCGCATGGCTACATGTGCAAATGACAGAATATTAATCTGTCCGCATCAAAGTAAATGTCACTTTTCTTCATGCCTGACACTTAAATACAAAGTACAACATTTTGCTCTGCAGCAGCTTGTCTTTATTGGGTTATGTTGTGTTTCTCAAAAGGAGGCATCTGTCCTTGAATGAACATGAACGACAAACACGCCACCAGCTGTGCAACGCAACCTGCACTCAGACCCAAAATGAACAGGAACTCGTTCATAATGTTCTCGATATGTATTAATAATTTCCTTCATTTTGTTTCTTGGACTAATTACAGCTCACTAATGCCACTCTCAGTGTGAGATAAAGCACTAATGCTTTCATAACGCAGCTCTTGCATTATAAAATGACAAAATATTACTGACTGATGGCAAGTGCTGAGGTAACATCGGGTATTTCGGTTTAACCGACTCCAGCTATTTCCTCTTATCACCCTGAAACACCAGTTCGTTCCCAAGTAATATTACTTTACTAAGACGGCTAATCGTTGGCAGATATACTGCAGTTTGAAACATGGCACAACATAAGCTTTTCATGAGAGAGTGAAGACATTCATGTGAAAAGAGGATTTTAACTTTAACCTGAACTCTAATTTACCATCTAATCTGGCATATTATGGGTACGGCTATAACCCACCATGTTTTTGTTATTGTGTCTACACACTGGGGCTGTTGTGCAATACTTTTTTTTTTTTTTTTTCCATTACAGCTGATGTCAGCAAAGTGATGTTATTAATTACTGAAAGAACAAGGGATCATGTATTGCAGAGTATATACAGTATATGGCTGTTACAGTACATTGTTAGTTCGCTCTAAAATACACTACTGTCATTGCTTATTAACAGAATGTCCTAATGAGTCTCAGACCATTTTTATTTACTGTTGGCATCTCTGCAGTAGTATCTGTAAACTCCAGAAGTAAGTAAACCACCAACATCGTCTAAATCCATGTCTGTCAAGGCTAGTATTTGGTTATGGACAAAAGTTCATGTAATAATGTGTTCTTTTTAAAGGAGGATAATGCATTATATATGTTTGCACTTTATATGATGACAAGACTGAATTTTGTTCTTCTGTTTGTCAAATATATAAATTAAAAGAAGAAGAAAATGTGTCACTACTTAAGCACTACTTGTAAAAAAGTAATCCTACAATGTAAACTACAATGGAATATAATATAATACATATTTATTGTCCACCACGGTGGAAATTTTTCTTTGGCTCACCAATTACAGATGATAAAACACTGATTACACTAAGACAACTGCGATAAAACACATTGGAATAATTTAAAATAACAGTAAATTAATCAGGCTCATTGTTTCCTTTTTCAATAATTGACATCATCCAATTATCATTTGATTCATTGGCCAATTATTGCTGATTTGTAAATACATACTGTATTCTTTAATGAATTTGTCACTAAAACTTTTTTTTTCATAATATTCATTCTATACATTATTTTTTAAGTGCAAATTTGTAGCCTGGTGATACCGACCATAAGATAAGTGAATGTTTGTATAATTTTGTGTTACATTTTATCAGATGGAGTTGGAAACTAAAGAAAAAATGGCACATATATTGTTGGAATAAATCAATCTGCATTATATATTGACCAGAGGCTGCACTGATTGCTAAAGTTTTTTTTGTCTTATGCAGAATTCAGTGCCATTGTGGCACATTAAAGTTAATTTTCAAACCAAAACATGTAAAGTTGCCATTTTTGTCCAAGATTGAATCAGAAAAAGTCATAGTAGTAGAAAACAAGATGAAGATATGATGTTTTGGTCTGGTGAACTTGTAAATTGTCCCTGGTCCAAATGTACTTGCACTTGCATATTTTAAAAATAAACATCCTGAACTATACCTTTAACACAGTCAGACACTTGTGACAGCATAATGACCTGTGGCAGGGGAAAAATTATGATAATATAAGACTAAATAAACCATATAGTCTATATTCATACATTTATATTCTATAAATATTAATGTTTCATAGTGGAGAGAGAGAGAGAGATTAATGTCGTGTGTGAGAGAGGGAGAGAGAATAATCTCTTATGAGAGAGAGAGAGAGAGAGAGAGAGGGAGAGAGAGAGGGAGAGAGAGAGGTCCCAGTCGCTTTTAATCGGCTTAGACAACTATAGGTTAACAGACTTGTGTCCACACGGAGCGTCTGTGTGTCCTGCTTTTACTTTCTCTCTTCTATATCCATGCACGTGTCTTGTAACCGGATGAGGCGGCAGCGACTTTCACAGTGCGGGACTTTGGCGACTCAGGTGGGCGCACTCATGTCAACAGGTCCGCGGAGATGACCGCGAACTGCCCGCGCAACATGCCCGACTACATGAGGTACCAGAGATTAAAGAGTTCGTGTCATTAATGCTCTGGCGAACGATGTGAGGGTTAGTTTTTGTTTTGTTTCTTTTTGTTTTGTTTGTTGTTGTTTTTTATCCACGAGAGTCTGGTGTTTGGAAAGAGACAGCGAGACCGTCCCATGCCTGCGTCCCCCGTGTCAGGCTGCGCTCTGCCCCCCCGGAGGACAGTGCCCTAGGTTCGGGGGTTAGATGGTGCTGATTACGGACGACAGGGATGGAGGAGGCGCCTCGATGGTCCGACTCAAGCAGCTCCAGCTGCAGCAGCAGAAAGTCGGGGAAAACATCGCCCAAATCCACCCGATCATCGCGGAAGAGCCGCTCTCCAACTCGGACGATGAGTTTTACTTGGACTCGTGCAGAGAGCGCGACGAAGAGGAGGAGGACGAGGAGTTTGAAGAAGTTGACTTGGATGACTTGGATGAGTGTCGGAGCATCGTGTCGGACGACTCCTTCTACCCGCCGGATGACGCGTTTGCGGACTCGGAGCGCACTCCGTCCCCGGAAAGCCCCGAGCCTCTGTCGTTTTTCCAGGCGTGCTGCACCAACAACGCGGCGATTGTCCGGTTAATGATCCGGCACGAAGTCAAGGAGGAGGAGGTCAAGGAGACGGACAGGAACCACCGGGTGAGAAGGGAACGATAATATGAAACTTTACTTTCAAGATTACCATGAACAAAAATTACTTTAAATTCATAGTTTTGTTGATTTAGTTCAGTGTGAAACATTTGAATGTTCACTGGCCAAAATTAAACGTATTAATCATTAGTTATAGTTAGAATAATTGCTCTTAAAGTAATAATAATTGGGTTTTTTTTACTTATCATGTGAATAAGCCTTTTATGTGCACTGTAACTTAGGCAAAGGCCTTGCTTTATGAAGGCTGCCATTTTGCTCTACAGCAGCCCGGATGAACAAACCACCCAGAGTGTGTGTTTATTATAAATGCAAATAATGGCAAACAACATCAAGTCAAGTCAATTTGAGTTATTTAGGTATATTTAGTATAGTTAGGAGAACTTTGAGTTCTTTTCGTCCATCATTGTGCGTCGAGCAGGGGATCGTACAATGACGGACGAAATGGCACAATACCACCGTAAATTACGGGGGCAGTGTAGAGTTAATAGTCAGGAAAACGACGAAGAATTAACCTGCAGTCGTAGTGCAACAACTGTAAAACATACTGCCAGCGCTTTGAGGGAATTCAAAGTTGTCGGAAATATTGAAAATGCTGATCGATCTCACCAACGAGTAATATTCTCCATTAATGGCACAAATTATATTTAGTCGTCTTATATTCCACCGTCATGAAATCTGCTTGCGTTTTGGGTCTATTTCGGATCAAGCACAATACAAACAAAGTCTTTTAATGGTCGCTATGTTTGTCGATGCCTGCACCTTGGTACTCAACACTCCCCTCTACAGGAAGTATTGTGTAAGTGCACGTACCATACCAACTCAAAGCGTTGGGTAGGGTAGCGAGTTAACATTTGGGACAGACAGACCTAAAACAGATTAAAATTGAGTCTTAATCGTCACAAAGAGTGAGGAAAAACACCATTAAAACGCTCATAGAGGAAAATAATGAGAGAAATATCAGTAACAGCCACAGAGGAGGGGAATCCTTTCGTGTATGTGAAGGCCACTATTGCTGACACACTTAGGAAAAGAGGGGATTTCTCCTTTTATTACAGTTTTTTCTTCTCACCAGTAGATGTCACTAATTCCTTCACAATGGACCTTTGACTTATTCGTGTTATCTTTATTTCTGTAAATATAAATGGTAGGGCTTTCTGTCCATGCTCAACCTTCATGTTGGCACATAGAGTTTGTATCTATTTTCTATCCCTATGCTTTGGGGATATGTTTACATATTTATGCAAATTTTGCTCGGCTTCCAGATCCAGAGGAAGCAGATGAACTATTGTTAATACTGTTAGAGTAGTGTGGAGGGGAAAGATGCAGGAAAATAAGATGGATTTTTAGGTCACTAACATGAAATTTTAACAACTCTCTCAACCCCATTCACGTTTATCTCTACAATGGAATTTCACTAAACTCAAACTTTTGTGAGAGCTTTTTTTTTATCATGATGCATGATCATTTCCCGAGAACCAGGTATGATAAACCCTGAGAGAAGCCCAACTTTACTCTCAGGCCTAAGTGATGCATTTACAAGTTTTTTTTTTATTACACTGCACTCACAAAGAGGCAACAGCAAGGTAATTTTAAAAGTGCTTTGCCGAAAATATAAAAAGACATCAGGACAAATTGCAGCTGAAGTCCTTCATTCATGCCTCTCAGTGTAACAAGTTAAGATTAGAAGCCTCGCCATCATTAGGTGTTGGAATAATTAAACCTCAGCTTGCTGCCGTGATTAGCACTTCCTTATTTCCAGACCTTGTGAAAGTGTCTGGTCTGAGAGTCGCATTATGACTACACATTGATCAGCCTCAATGGAAAGTTTTAGTTATTATTTATGTGCAGTAATTAAGTACAACCAATAAGCAGTTAATAAAAAAAAACCCTCATACGATATTTATTCAAAAAGGAGAATGAATCGCATACTCTGTTGCTTTAAATATTGCATGTGCTTTTATTCCGAAATACTTTTTTGTCGCTTGTGCATTCTTTATTTATAAGTCTTCACACTACACGAGTGTTTTCTTCGTACAGTGTTTGTGTGATGGCCTATCTCAGTTTTGGAGAGCGAGCCAGCAGCGCAAACTCTTTAAAAACAAATTTGCTGGGAGTCAGTCAGCAGAACAAACAGCTCTCTGTATGAGTGTGAATCTGTGTGTGTGTGTGTGTGTGTGTGGTCATGTGTGCCTATACTTGTTCATGTGAGCATATTTTCCTTTCCTGATTTGGGTTTAATGGATGAGATATTGTGGGTAAACACTAAGAGTAACATGAAAATGTGTCACAACAGTGATGGAGTAGCTACATTTGCACTATGTTAGACCACACATGCAGGCAGGTTATAGCATAGAAGTTTACCAATCACTATACTGTATATAGTGCAGAGCTATTTAACTCAAATTTCCAGAGGGCCAGCTTTTCGGAAGGCTGTCCAGCCAGTGGGCCGGTCAACCCCTACCACTACTACTACTATTTTGTGTTGTATGTCCAGTTAACGGATACAAATAGATACACAATGTTATTATTGTACTTATTTATTGAAATGGCTGCTAGATTTGTAGAAAAAAAGGTAAGTAACAAAACCACCAACATTCAGGTACAATACAATTTGCGTATCATGCAAAAAGGTTACAGTTACAGTACCACCAACATTCGGATACAACCGTCACAATTGGCGCTAACAAAATTATAGGTAACAATATAAACAACATTAAGGTGAAATGGCCACAATAGGCTATTTTTTTAGAAATATGAATAACAGTACCAATAATATTCAGGTACAATTGCCAAAGTTGGCTCTTAGTGGAAACAAGGCGATAATCTCATCTCTTAAATCACAGACCCTTTGAATAGCCTTGATATAGTGGTTTAAATCTCTGTCAGAAACAATTACTGCCTTCTTAAACACCTACTTTGTAGATAAAACCAGAGTAAGTATGGAATGCTGGACTAGTCTTTATTTATTTGGACATTATGAATGAGCTGACAATGAGGTCAAGGCTGAAGCGTATCTTATTGTGTGGTGTTGTAACTAAGTGTATTATATGTGTCAGAATTATTTGTTTCCTTATCCAGAGAAAGTTTATAAAGTAAGTTTGCACAGGCTCACATAATTACTGTTGCAAAACAGTAATTCTGCCTTTGGCAACAACATATTTCTGACCGAACATCACAAAACTAAAGTCTCAAACCTCCAGGCTGCCCCCGTCTGTCTTTGTCTCTTCTTCCATTTGATCTACTCTTCTCTACAAATGCACCTCTCTCAGCACTTCATATTTCTCAGTGTGTACTGTAACTGCATGTGATCACTGATGAGCTCATGAGGCAAGATGAGAGCTGTGTGACATCATTGGAATGCGATGACTGATGTTTCAAGGCATTTTCATGAGACGGCATATCCAGCATGTGCATTATGTGTGTAAATCTGTGTGCAAGTCAGAAAGATTGGCCTGAAAATTAGAGATAACAAAATACATTTACTCAAGTTTGTATTGAATACTTTTTTCTGTATTTTGTATTTTTTAAGTACAATTTAAAATCAGGATTTTGTATTTTACTTGAGTACGTATTGACTCAAGTATTGTACTTAGTTACCTTATGAGTCCTATCCGTTACTGAGTAAATATAAAAATTCACCACAATGAAGACCTACAGGGGGAAAATATACAGCAGAACTAGACAAATGATGATGTCATTAGCACTAGCACTGGTGCGTGAACATAGAGGGCTCGTGCCAAAAGTGACGTTATATCCTGTGTTGCGCCGGGTGCGTGAGCTCCAAAATAGTTTTGGATTTCTGACCCCTTGTCATATTTCTACTACCCTCACACCACACGAAAAGTAACTAAGTAACTTTTACTTAAAGTACATTTCAAATGAACTTCTTTTACTTCTACTTGAGTAATATTTCATCAAAGTATTGGTGCTTTTACTTGAGTACAATATTTGAGTACTTTTTCCACCTCTTGATGCAAAACACAAGGGACAGGACGATACCATTATTTTAGTGTCTGATAACGACTCAAGTATCTACCGATATTAGTCCGATAAAGTCATTTTAGACCATTCATGAGCTATGAAGCAGTTAACAACACATGCAGTGAGATGTGCAAAGGATTACACCGACGTGTTTCTGTAGATAACCAGGATGTGTGCTCACCGTTTGCTGACCTCAGGGGCTGTGTACATTAAACACAGACACAATATAGGTTAAACAACACATCCAGTGGAAACATGTCGCAATAAATCTGCAAAGCTCATTAGTTTGAGTTTGCGCGTGTGTGTGTGTTTCACATCCTGAAATGTCCGAATATAGCAGCCTGACAATGTGATGTGTAAGACAAAGAGGGGGGTTACATGCAAGACTTGTGTTCATTATTTGCCCTTTTTTCTTGTCAGCATTTTATAGGCAGCTTTTTTTTTTAAATCATGGGGGAGAAACTGTATGTGTTTTTAGTTTTAAAGGTGCATTATGTAATAAATCTCAAGCAACTGGCCATAAAATGCTCCTAATATGTCAGAGAGACTCCGGAATAATGTTCATATAACAAACTGAACTCACCAACAACAACAGTACAGCCAAAATATTTGCATTAAAACAAATCTTTTGCAGACTGCAAATCATGTTTATGTTTTGAAGTCATGTTTTGGCATGTGGCGCCACCTACCGCCGTCTACCAATCATTGCAGTCAGTAGAGCCTCAGCTGCCGAGCAACCACGGGTTGCCAGTTACGTCAGAAAACAAAACCTAAAGACCTCTGTATTTTGAATTTGAATGTAGTAATCGTTTTTGGCCACATTCTTACATATGGCACCTTTAAATGTGTTTAATTTTGGCTCGAAATATGTGAAACACAACTTTCCAAATCCACCACTAGGTGTAGACGTTGAAACTATATAAACTGCAGTCTCTGTAGACATAACTTTATAGCGATGTAGCGAAGTTCAGTGTGTATCAATATTACATTATTACATTGCAGAAACAATTTGAGATATAACAATTACTTTGAATGTTAGTCCCTATCAAACTTGTATATGAACAAACACTTGTTTATATACATATACACATCACATCATAGTACATATATTCATACAGTAATCTCGGAATAATGTCAATGTCAGAATCCCTGACTTAGAATCCCTGACTGAACTAAACTCATAATGGTGTCCTCTGATACCTCTGACCCCGTTTAGGACACTGTGTGTGTGTGTCCCAATTTGAGTGCATAAGCTGTCATGCTTACATGAAAACTCAATAAATGCATACGCACACACGCACACACTCACACAAAACACACACACTGACAAGTACAGACACGCACAGAATCCAATCAACTTAAATGAGGCCATGTGCCACACACAAGTCTGGTTTCCATGACTTCACAGGCATTGACTGGAGACTTTCTCTAAGCTTAACCAATAACTACTACTGGCCTAACTTTAACTCTACACGACATGAGTAATACCTCCAACACACACACACACACACACCCGCACGCACGCACGCACGCACACACACACACACTCACGCATACAAATAGGTTGACAAACCACAGACACACAGTGCAGCATGCTGACAAAGCCGACCACAGAGCATCTGGCGAACAACAAGGATGTCTGACACCGATCGAGCATCACGTCAGCAGGCAAACCGGACTAAGCGAGGGGCTCTCGGAGGGAAGACACGCATGTTGGCGTGATGATGCTGCGAGCAAATATAGATGCGTGGAAAAATCAAAGCGACAGTCGTACGCATCTGATTTGACACAGCCGTGTGAATGTCCAGCTGCAGACAGGAGGACACATAACAGGGGAGGGTATTGACAGAAACATGGCCCAGTGTACGGTTTCCGTCACTGACGCTTTCACTGGTGTCATTGAGGCCACTTTACTGTAGGCTGTGAACACAAAAGTGTATATACAATACAAAAGGAATGCTATTTTTTTTATTTATTTAAAGGTCCCATATTGTGCAAAATCAACTTTTTAATCATTTATATCCTTATATTTGGGACTCTGGAGGTCCTATCAGTCGGCAAAGTGTGAAAAAAGATGACTCACTCATATTTTTGTGGTCCTCCTCAGTCTAAGTACAGGAGATAAAACATGCGATGTTGACTTCCGTGCTCACGGGGACGTCACAATGTGCTAAATTCCTGGAATTGTTGTCTCGCGGAGCTCCACTTTGTCCGTAAAACACACGAGAGTGCAGGCGAGGGCAACGGTATCCAAAAACCGTAAGTCCGCAAAAATGGACATTCTTGGCTCCACAGTGCAGCGCAGAGTTCTACACAAAGTTCCAGCCTCAGAGGATTTATCTGTCCAGTGGATACATGTTATATATGACGGCAATGTGCCTGCTTTTGGAGGGGGGGGAGGGGGGGTCCTTGTATGTGAAGACATTTTCTTAAAAACAATGCCATGTTTGCGGAAAAGAATGAAAAAGATTGTAAACTAAGTGAAAGTTTGTCGAAAGAGATCAACAACATTGATTTCCCTTTCCTGGGCAAAAGCTAGAATCCAATTAGTTGCATCCATTTAAAAAGCTATACTGGTTACGAGCAATTTGAAGTTTAAGCACCAACTAAAGTGAATCAGTTAATCTCATCATCGAAACGTTTACATTCGTTTTAATGGAGATAGTTCAAATAAGATGCGACTGATATAGTTTTAGGGGGTTACAGTGGATACTGTGTTATTGTTTGTGGAGCCAATAATGACAGCATTCTCACATGAACTGTAAATACACTGTTGTCTCTCTCTCTCTCTCTCTCTCTCTCTCTCTCTCTCTCTCTCTCTCTTTGTGTCTCGATCACTGATAAGGCTAAGCCCTTCTATTCCTGGCTCTGGATATCCCCCAGATTACCGACCGAGTCTGCCTTATGTGTGTGTTTTGTAAATGTCTTTGCGTTTATGTTTCAAGACGGTTAAATAATACGTTGACATAATTCTTGACTGTGTGTGTGTATGTGCACATTCATTCAGATACAAATACATTCAAATTCTAGCTATTATACTGTAGTTTTCTAAGGAATTGTAATGATGCAGGATATTGGATTTTTTGCCAATATCCGATACGATATATATATTCACGTCATTTAGTCTCTTCTGCAGTGAAATTAACATAATACTTTTCATATTATGCCACAGTAGATATATATATAAAACATCTTTATTGTGCAATATAAATTATAGCTGTAGGGGGGGCTTGCATAGAAGTCAAGGATGTAGTGACTATTTTAGTGATGTCATATCGGCGGCTCTTGGTGTGTTTGCTGATAATACATTTTAAAGCCAATATTTGCAGATACCTAATGCATATACATAATGTATAGCATAGAGATCCATTATGTCATTAAATTGCACAATATTTTTGTTAAATAAAGCTAAGCTAAGCTAAGTTACCTCCAGTAACTGAGTGGCTGTGAACTGCTACCAGTCATCACTTTAATTCAAATATGCATCATAGATAATCAAAGGCAACTGGACACATTGAAAAAAAAAAATGTATTCAAATAATAAATGTCATTACTGGACATTTGACACCATCAGCATTACTGTAGGGCAGGAGGGAAACAATGGCAGGAACTAGTAAGTTAATCATTGGGCTTTGAAAGAACACAAAAACAAAATAAAAAATGGCCAGATTGTCATGTTTGCTTCCAAATGTAGAATGCTTTGAAAGGGTACACTACAGCTTCAGGAAACAAAATGGATACTTGGCATTTCCAACAAAATTCATTTAAAAAAAGGACTACGTACTCTTCTTTATCTCGCTCCCACCCCACTGTATATACAAATTACATAATCCCCACAATGGTAAGTCTCTGCCATGGTCATATCCCTCTGTACTCTGTACTGTATCTACGCTTTCACACACTCATCCATTCCTGGGAGTTTTCTCGATTGTTATGTGGTTGTTGAAGCACTAGTGTTGTTATTTTTATCCATTTAGCCCCTGAGATTTTCACTGAGTGCATAACATTCTGGAGCACAGTACCCCCCCCCCCCACCACCCCACCCCACGATTCAATGTGTTCTCTGCAGTTGCTGTGTGTGTATTTCACTATTATTGTGTCCATCAGAGGACAGTGACTGTGTAACCATAATTCTTGTGTGTATGCATGCATGTGTTTGTGCATGTTTACAGAAGGAAATAGAACATTGTGTGAAGAAATTGCCCCAGACATGCTGCAGGGCATGCTTCTATAGTTCATCACAGCAAGACTGGAGGTTTGCCAAGAATGTGCATGAAAGCATGTGAGACAGGGCGAGAAAAAAACCCAAAACAGATAGAGCGATCTGGAGTGGTGCCATAGTAAGTGAATTTCTTCTAGACAAATCATCCTGTTACTCCACTGACAGACCTCTCTCTCCACCGTTTCCCCTTAAAACTCTCACGGACTGCTACATCAACGTGACTACACCTACAGCTGGCTGAGAATCAGGCTCGATGGAGCCAGAACCCCTAGGGACTGTTTTTATTATTCGTTTTTTGATCATCTTGGCTGTGTCCATGCATATGGCATGGGTTTTTGGCAAGATTGTGTATTTTTTTTAATTTGATTTTGTTATTTCCAGCTCAGCTCCTACAGTAAGGCTAAAATACAACTGTGTACAAACAAGTGTTAGGCTACACTCATACCATTAAGTGCAAGAAAATGGGCCATTAAAGCATAATATATGCATTGTATAATATCTGAGTGTCAATAGCCCCTTTTCCACCAACATTTGCAGGAAATTTTATTACCAGGAACTTATTTAGCAAGTGAAAACAATTCCTGGTAATCTGTGTGGTTTGCGACTCGAAGTCCTGTTGAACCTCCTCTTGAGCAAAAGAGCCTGGAGTTCATCGTACGTCCGTTTGTCATACGTCCTTTTCTTTTGCTCCATATTTTTTAAATGACCGATGAAGCGAAATGAACAAGTTCTTCTTGCTTCATCTTCTTTTAAATATCTTGTTTAAACGTCCCATATTATGCAAAATCAACTTTTAATCATTTATATCATTATATTTGGGACTCTGGAGGTCCTACTATTTGCCAAAGTGTGAAAAAAGAAAAAAGTTTTTGTGGTCCTCCCTTTGTAGTCTAAGTACGGGAGATAAAACGATGTTGACTTCCGCACTCCTTGGGACGTCACAAGACGCTAAATTCCTGGAATTGTTGTCTCGCAAAGCTCCGCTTTGTCCGTAAAACACGCAAGAGTGCTGGCGAGGTGAACGAAAACAGGAAGTCCGCGAAAAGTTCTATTTTTGGCTCCACAGTGCAGCACAGAGTCCTACACAAACTTCCAGCCTCAGAGGATTTATCTGTCCAGTGGATACATGTTATATATGACGACAATGTGCCTGCTCGAGCCTGCAAATGATCACTTTTCCAAATGCTAGCTGCTGTTAGCTCCCAGTAGCCTCTGTGGCTGATGTCATTTCCTGTCTTCCATCAGTCAGTATTATTCAGCACACAGCCCCGCCCCCTCTGTAGTTCCTGGTTATCTGAAAAGTTCCACAGTCTGGAGTAGGTTCTTCTTTTGGGGAAGTTTTGGGTGAAGGGAAAGTTTTTCCCTGGGTAATTTCGGTGGAAATATCTGGGTAAATAAGAAAAATTCCTGCAGTGGTAAAGGGGCTTTTGCCTTGGAATTGATAACTTTTACGACTCTCCACCAGATGGCGTCATTTTGGCCATATTTGGCATAATGTGGAGAAAAAAACAGTGTTGCTGCGAATCATTGAAAATGTACTTTGCATGGAGTATAAGGCAAATAATTCATATTTGCCATATACTAGATTTCTTTTATTTTAAAAACATGGTGGCATTATGACAAAACCTGGCATTTTAAAGAGTTAAAATCTTTAAAAATTAATATTTGATATCAATAATTAGGTGAGATGTAGTTGAAAAAAACAGCTCAATGGAAGGAGAATAACAGGTTTTATAGCTTGCTTTTAAGAAGCACATTTCATGCTGATGCTGCTGATATAATCAAAAGTTAAATTACTATATTTCAATACAAATATGAATAAAGACAATGGCGAGGTCGTCTTTACATACTTTGATAAAAAACTAAAAATAACAGCCTATAACATGTTGGCAATAGCTCTGAAAGTAATTGCACAGTCTTCACATAAGATCTATCAACTAAACTGAAGGAACTTTGCCTGAGGTTTTAGTCAAAGATCTACTCGCACCCTCATAATTTCACATTATTGTCAGATTGTGTGTGTGTACGCGTGTAGTAGGTATATACGTGGGAGGTTGGCACAAACTTTGTGAACTTGTTTAAACCTTCAGGCACTCTCTGTACCATTCCTACCCATTATTATATTTATTCATGTCAGTGAGACAGAACGTTTGATCGCATTCACGCCAGAGTCGAGTCGAGTAACACAGTGTGCTCTGAAAGTGTGACTGAAAATCCCTGTCAAGAGTTACATAGCCACAAGTGCATTAGATAAATGTTTATACAAGGAGAACAGAATGTCTCAGGAGCAGGTTCACGGAAGCTCAAGGAATATTCAACGTGGAAAAAATTGCAGCATCTCACCGAGGACAAATCTGATTTTCGACTGTTCACGAGGTTTATTTATCTATTCACACATATTCAAATAATGTCAAATAAATATATACAATCACAAAACTGCTAAGCAAAGTCACCCATAAGAGATGCCAGGTTTGATCTTTTATCTAAATCACAATAATCTGACCTCTGACTACAACCTTAAGAATTAAAAGAAATTGGGAACAATACATACAGGTGCATTTCAATAAATTAGAATATCATGGAAAAGTTAATTTATTTCAGTTATTCAACTCAAATAGTGAAAGTTGTGTATTATTTACATTCACTACACACGGGCTAGGATTAGGGCTAACCCTTACCCACCCCGAATCCCGAATTACTGAAATAAATTAACTTTACCACCATATTCTAATTTATTGCGATGCACCTGTAAATGACAGTAAATGATCAGGAGCATCATGCAGCCTGTTGTTGTCTCCATTGTCAGTTAATGTAAAGACGAAGGCAACGAGGCAACGTCAAGAGGCATTATGTCGCCAAATTGACATCTATTTTTGGCTTCAACATCACTTGCCATGTTTGCCACTGTCATACCCTGCAGTCACATCAATCAGATTGTCACAGCGATGGAGAGGTGATAGTTTGCTGATGTTATTCTGTTTTCAGGCTCCTCATCTTCTGCAGCTAAAGCACGACACCGCCTTTCAGATGCTGTGTCTTGTAAAAAAATGTTCTACCTATTGGATTCTATCTATTCTGTATTTTATTCAATTCCACACAACGGAAAGCACGTTATTAAAGAGAGTGAAGCATGAAGTCTCCCCCTTATTGAGGACACAAGTTCAGAATGAAAATGCCTCGAGTATTTGTTGACTACTCTCAGTAGAATACATACGTGTTTATCTTGCAACTGATGCGTGCAGTGGCTCTGCCTGTCTTGACATGAGTTGGTCTGACTGCTTGTCATTTGCAGCACACTTGGCTTCATTAAGCCACTAATTAAAAGTCCCATTTGGGTCTGCTGGTTTGCCAATTAATAGTTGTGTACGTGAACAACACATTGTTTGTTCAATTTTGTTGCGACTTTATGCATTATGTAATAAATCTAAAGCAACTGGCCATAAAATCCTCCTAATATGTCACAGAGACTCAGGAATAATGTTCATATAACAAACTGAACTCACCAACAACAACAGTACAGCCAAAATATTTGCATTAAAAAAAATATTTTGCAGACTGCAAATCATGTTTATGTTTTGAAATCATGTTTTGGCATGTGGCGCCACCTACCGCCGTCTACCAATCATTGCAGTCATTAGAGTCTCCGTTGTCGAGCAAACACGAGTTGCCAGTTACGTCAGAAAACTAAACCTAAAAGACCTCTGTATTTTGAATTTGAATGTAGTAACCGTTTTTGGCCACATTCTTACATATGGCACCTTTAAAGCTAATGTGGCTTTTACTAGTCACGTTGAATTGCTTCTTGTTGTTGTTATCACAGAAGCTTGGTCTCTTAGTATCATAATGGCCTGTTGCATTTCTCCAGAAAACAAAACCCTGAAGGTCAGAGTCGCGGTTTGAGAAACTGACAAAACACTGCAACAAATGGGCTGTTGGGGTTTTCTAAAGAGCGGCAGCGGGGAAAAGCAAAACTCCCCACAGCCAACCACTGATTCTATCAAAACAATAGCCATGCGGGAGACACCGGACAGGGAGGGAAACAGAATACATGGCCACAAGAAGGCCATGTTCCAAATAGAAACAACTTCAGACTTCATTGAAAACAGAAAGTCTCTCAGGACACAAAAACCTACCGTGCACAGAATCTCCAACCTGCCTGCAACCTCCCAGTCAGGCTGATTGCCCTCAGCTGTGGGAGAACACAGGTGCGTCTGCTAGCTCCTGATTAACCAAGACACCTGTGACTTACATTGTGGATCTCTGTCTATAACTGCACTGTATTTTATGTTTAAAAAAAGCAAATGATGTACTTGTCCCATTAAACACAAGCTTTTGTGAGGTTATAATATGAACTTTTGTCATCGAGAAACTGAAAGAGAAACAAATAACATTGACTAAAATGTATCAACTTTATAATTTAGGTCAGTTCCAGGAAAATAAGATGGTATTTTGTAAAAAAAAAAAATCCACCTGCATCTCTCCTCCTTGTTTGTTTTGGCTGGTGATGTGTGCATCTCCTGGAAATAATTCAGTGTCTGTGCACATTTTCCAGGACTCAAAAGTCGCATTCACAGACATAACAGTTCTGGTATAAACAGACACACACGTGCGGCTCTAGAGCCACACGTGGCTCTTCGGCAACTCTGCTGTGGCTCCTTGTAGCTTTAGAGATCAAGGCGACAAATAAAAGTGTTTTAATATCTTGTGCATCGACATCCAACGTTGACGTAAAATGCAATATTCAAGTACACGTTTGGATGTGTCCTGTCCATCTTTGGATCCACATACCGTTTTCTCGAGCATGAACAACATACAATCCAAATATTTGCTTCATTTATTTCAAAGTGGGTTCATTTTAATTTCTTTAATTTGCCACAAACAATGAAACAATGGAAGAACCAGGTCTACGGGGTCTAGAGGTTGGGTATAAACTGAACATGTTGTAGTTCTTCTGTCAGAGATGAAAGAGACTATTACTATTGTATATAGTCTGTCTGTATAAAAACCTTTATATGTGTTATTATCTTCATCTTGTGTGTTTTTTTGCGGCTCCAAATGAATTTTATTTGGGTGGAGAGACGACAAAAATGGCTCTTTTCATCCTAAAGGTTGCAGATCCCTGGCCTAAACAAAGCCTCAACCATATCCAGTTAACTCTAACCTTAACCTAACCACAATTAGCCCTAAAGAAATGAGCTTCTGCCTCATTTGGACCAAGGTTCCATCTCCATGGGGATGACTAGTCCTGACATGGTCAGTGTTTGACCCAAAAAAGAGTTTATTCTAAAGTTAAGCCTCTCTACATTTTCCTTATAACTTTAACTGATTCATCTGTATTTTCTGCCATTTTTTTTTTTTTTTTTTAAATCGCAGATAGGGCTGTTGGTTGCATGCTACCAAGGATACGTTGATGTTGTCATAGCGCTGTCTCAGTGTCCATATCTGGATGTCAACTGGCAGGACAGTGAAGGAAACACTGCGCTCATCACTGCTGCTCAAGCTGGTAAGAGATGGACAAACCACAGGGTTACATGAACACCGACACTGGCCATTAATGGTAGTGATGAAATACTGATACACAAACACACAATATGACACTAAAGCTGACACAGACAGATGAGAAATGCTCAAAGTGAAAGTGAATAAGGAGCAGTTATTCTGATGTTTATTACAAAGCCAACACTCTGCTGCGAAATGTGAATCACAGTAAATTCTCCCTCTTTTATTTGCTTTTTTCAAGGCCACATAACAATCACCAACTATTTGCTGAACTACTACTCTGGGTTGGACACAGAGAGGAGAAACTGCCACGGCTTCACTGCACTGATGAAAGCAGCCATGCAGGGCAGGGTGGATTGTGTGCGCTCTCTCATGATGGCAGGTGAGGATTTCGTGTACACAGTTAAAAACAATGTGTCCAAAGCTTCAGCGTCAAGATTCTCACAAACCAACTAGACTCTCGAAGCAGATTTTACAACAAGCGCATCAGCAGACCGTTCTTTTTCCATTATCTATCTGGGTCTGGGTCGCGGGGGGCAGCAACCTTGGCAGGGAAGCCCAGCCCCCAAACTCCCCAGCCAGTTCTACCAATTCCTCCGGGGGGATCCTAAGGCTTTCCCAGGCCAGCCGAGAGATATAATCCCTCCAGTGTGTCCTGGGTTGGCCCTGAGGTCTCCTCCTGGAAGGAGATGCCCGACACACCTCACCAGGGAGCACTCCCACAAAATACCCCTGGGGATACGGTCATAAGCCTTCTCCATATCCACAAAAACACATGTGGACAGGCTGGGCTCCCATGCCCCTTCCAGCAACCTTGCAAGTGTAAAGAGCTGGTTCACGGTTCAAAAATGACACTGCTCCTCCTCAATCTGAGGATCAAGAACCGACTGGACCCTCCTCTCCAGTACCTTGAGAGAGTAGACCTTTCCAGGGAGGCTGAGGAGTGTGATCCCTCTATAGTTGGTACACTCTCTGGTCCACTATCTTAAAGATGGGAACTACCACCCCAGACTGCCACTCCACAGGCACTCAACATCCATAGCCTTAATGGATCTAAAAGTATTCCTTCCACCACCTGACTATCCCCCCAACAGTGTGGGCGAGTCAAAAGTTTTCCTGCCGTGCATTCATACTTTTCTCTTTGCTGTCAAAGGTTTTGATAAACGTGTAATTTTTTTTGTTGCACCGTACCAATGTTGTTGTCGTTTTTGATAAAATGTTTTGCCACTTAACAATAACCTGTTTGTTGGCATCCATTTACACCTCGCACTCCCCAAACCTAGACTGACTGGATAATGAACAATGTTCATGCCAACTTGTTGGTTGTCCAAGAGGTGGTAACGCTGACATGTAGATACATATTTTATTTAATTACAGAGCATATTTTGGCTGTAACAAAGTCCTACAAGTGTCATGTGGAGCTGTGCTGGTTAGCTTTGTCACCTCACAGCAAAACAGAGTTCGACGGAGAGTCTTGCAGAGATTTTTCTCCAGTATTCTCGCTCCCCCCACAGACCTAAGGGTATATTAATGGGAGGATGTTAGTCCTATGATAAGCTAGTGACCTGACCAGTGTGTACCCTCCCTCTCGTCCAATGTCAGCTAGGTTTGGTTCCTGATAATCTCTAAAACCCTCCGAGAATGAGCAGTAGATAATCACACAGGTTGACCTCTAGGGGTAATTTCAATAATCCATAGTGCATTGTCTAAAGTATGTGGTGCAAGTGCATCCACATCCAATCTGACGAGTTATACAGCACATAATCTTGGCACAAAGGGGTTGTATTTAGTCTGAATTATCCACAAGTGTGTTTTGGGCGCAACATCAAAAAAGTGTATGATTCTCTGCTGAGGAGACGGATTTGCTTGTGTGCGAGGTGAAGGCGGGCAAACAGATCTTCTATGTTCCCTGAGGGATGGATATGTGGTCTACTAGACTGTACAGGTGAAGGAATAAGGCCGCTAGAGTTTTTTATTTACCCTCCTCTTCATTTCAGAGGACAATTCTCTATCTGGTTACCATTTAACCCATATCTTAATGAATTCACCCTCTCTGTTTATCAGGTGCTGCCCTAAATGCAAGAGACTGCGGCCGAAATTTGACTGCAAGGGAGTGGGCCCTTTTTACAGGCCGCTATGAAACTGCCTGGGTGATGACACGCTTGATGGAACGACCCTGTCCCCCCCAGTACTATGATACATACAGGTAAAAAAAGAATGACTTGTATTTCAACAGAGGATAATGGAAGTTCACAGATGTCCATGTATAAACATTAATATTAGTAGTTCCAATAGCAGTGCATAAAATGAGCATGTGAAAGTGTCAGTGTGACTTATTTTACGTCAAACTTGCTCCCCCAGTCTGGAGTGGCCCCGGCTGGCTTCACTAGTCACTAAAGCCCAGGAGTCTCGTGGCTGTCTGAAGCGCCTGTCTGACACCATAAAAAACGTTTTCACCATCGCTAATGTCACCAACCCTGAGGACGAGGGCGTGATTGACCACATGGTTTCTGTAACGACGGCCATGAAAAGCCCTTTCCTTGCCGTGGCCTGCCAAACAGTAAGTAATGGAGCTCGGGCTTATGTTTGCATTACTTATTTATATTCAGTAATCAGCATAAAACAACGAGCATTCCGCACATACGCTGAGATAAGGTGCATTGTCTGCATTATTTCTTGTGGTATCTACACACATACTCAGCATAGTTTGAGCTAATTTACTTTTGAACGGAGCCAAAAACACATTCCGCAGACCTGAAGTTTGACAGTGTCTTGCGTTAGTATGCAAATTACTAAAAGGTTCGTCACTGCTGTTTTATAGTGTGCAAGTAGACAACACAATAAAAATAAATCAAAAGGCACCAATTTACATTGTGTCATCAACTTATTCTTCTGCTGTCATAGGATTAGTCATAATGAAAGGATACAATTCATACAAGGAATTATTTATTTTTTCATAATTAATCCGTATCTGATAAGATAATTCAAGATTAGAAATTCCATATTAAAAACTAATGGAGACTAAGCCATGCTTTTTTATTATAAATTAAATACCAGGAATTATGCCTGTTTTTGCCTTTGCAGTGCTACTGATATTTAAAGAGGTAAAACCATTGAGGGACTGTTGCTTTTGTTTCAGGTGTGTCCTGACAGTCCCCCAGGTGTGGGCAAACGGCGTTATGCAGTTCCCGAGATCATCCGCCAGCAGCAGCGTGCCAAGGAGCTCCGCTCTGTCAACCCGGACAGGACGGACAGCCACCTCAAACTCTTCCAGAACTCTCGGGTCACTTTTGTGGCCAAGACCTCAGCGGATCGCCGGGCCAGCCTCCAGGCCCAGAGCCTGAGGCCTCGACACAGAAGCTCCAGCCTGGGTGCAGTAGCTTGTCATGAAGCTATGGAGCTGCAAAGAACCAGCCTCATGCCCATGCACATGGTGATGAGGAGGAGCAGCGTCAGGCCGGGCTTCAGCATCCCCAGACTCAGGGTGTCCAAGGCCCCGCCACCAACTTATGAACCGGAAAAGATCCGAAGGAAAAGCAGCGCCAAAGACGGAGGGGGAAACCTGCTGCAGATCCCAAAGTGGAGGTACAAGGAACTAAAAGAAGAAAGGAGGAAAGCTGAGGAGGCTGAGAGAAGGAGGCTGGAGGCTGTAACCAAGAGACATCTCACTGCTGGGAAAAGGAACTAAGAATATAATTGACTCAAAAACTGCAATGAGGTACAGGAAAGAGAAGCATAACCATAAAACCTGTATTTTAAGTGGGAAAGGTTGAACACATTTGTGTTTTTCTACAACCTTTACAATCTTAAACGCTCAGGGTAAGATGACCAGCAGTGTTTCTAAAAGACAACAGTGAGCTAAAAGTTGGATTTGTCTGCTCTTCAAGTGATTGTGTGAAGCAAGTGTTCAGGTTGGTCTTTTTTTACAGCAGATACGTATATGGTTGGTGATGCTCTGTGTCCTATACACTGTCAAACAGTGAAAAACGCAGGATATTTGATACTTGAAATGTTTTAGATAACTTGTTTTTTTTCGTATTTATTGCTTTTTAAATAGCAGAAGACACTAATATAGCAGCCATAACCAAAGCAGATATGTGTCCCATCTATTTTCCTAAAGAAACATTATGAAGCAATGTCTCGAAAAGAACGCCGACACTTATGGATGTCATTGGCTCCGAAATTCGAACATAAGCTTTTATAGATATTATTGTCATATGACAGTAAAATTTTAGATTTATTTTGCTTAATAATGACAATTCGATTAATCTATTTTACTTCAATATTTTTATATATTAGAGATTTTAATGCTTTCTGGCAACAAACTATTTTTTATTCAATATGGACTATGACTGTTGTATGACCTGTAGTCTTATTGTTCGACACAGATACCATCAATGTCATGCACTTTTGTGATCGTTTTATATTGCAAAATAACAAATTGACACTGGTTATGTTGGCGTCACGCAAAAGGAGGTGTGTGGGTTCGGTGTGTGCAAGATGTAGAAGATGTGAATCAAATAATAATAAAAAAAAACAACATCTGCTAACAGTAACGTTGGGTGTGACAGTCATTAAGCCAACGATTTAAAGGTGTGTTGTCATTCACTAACAATGACAAAAAATTCCAGTGATGAAAACCAGGCCATCTCGCTGCAGCAAGTTTAAACACACACACACACACACACTGACGATGAGGAAAAGCAGTGATACCACATTGTCTGGATTTGGAGAGGACAATTTCACGGTCCTAACTCCTTGTGGTGATTGCAGCCAAAGTGCTGTCCAAGAGTGCGCGTCTAATATAAATGGTGATGAGCTACTAAGGGGGTTATAGGGGCATTTCGTAGCCAAATTGTTTCTTTGAATAAACTTCATTGACTTCAGAGTGCCGATCGACTCGGAGGCTCCCCAGAGGAAGTCATTTGCGCGTGACAAAGGATGAACAAACTGTACGTTTGTTGAACTCAATACAAACGGCTGCAGAATGAACACATTTTCACAGAAGACAATTCCTTGTTTGTTTCTGAATCGCACATCGCCGATCGTGCAGTGTGTTGTTGGACCGCATGTATGTGTGTGTGTGGGGATGGCGAAAACTATTATCCCTAAATGCATCAGAGAATATTTAGGCCATTGTTGTTGCTCATACAGCTGTTGGCTTAGATTGTAACCTAAGATTATGAGACACGACAAGCCCGGTCAGCACCTGCACAACTTAAATCCCTCACCGAATCTCTGAAGTGACCGAATGAATAAGGCAACAGTGTTATGTCATGCTTTACTGCTGCAGAGTAACAGTCAGACAGGATGACCTGAATCTGTATGTGCACTGAAAGCTCCTGTCAAACCTGAGAATGCAGAGTAGGGAGGGGCTCTCTGGTGTTTGGTTTCGGTACTGCGTCTAAGGGATTATTATTATTATTATAGTGCTGATAAAGTTTGAGCCAAATATTTGCAAATCGTGTTCTCCATATCTCATCTTTCATTTAACAAATAACCCAAATATTATTCGTCCCAATTCCTCAAGAAATAAAAGGCGCACAATTCTTTCACTAAAGTGGGTCCTTCCGAATAAATTCCATTTCTAAAAGAGCAGAAAAGCATGAATAAATTATTCTTCTTAGTCTTAAAATTAAATCAGCACCAATATTATCCACAGCATGCAGCCTGATGATGAATTTTAAATGACCTCATTGATAAAAAAAAAAAAAAACTTGGCAGAGTCTTGCACAAACTGAAAAAAAACTTCTCCCAGGGGGTTTGGTAACAATAACTTGATTTTGAGCTGCACGACACCTTCTAGTATATGCTGCAGAAACAGCATCACAGCATGATATGGGTTAGTTTTTTTTCAGAAAACGTGCTGTTAGATGAGTACCGCCTATGATGTTGAGGAAACTGTTCAAAAATGGCAAAAGTAGGAGGAATAAAATTGATTTTGGGGCAAAAATGTCAGCGTAACTTTCTAATATAAACTCAAACCACTGCCTTATCAACCTAAATGGCACTGACCTCACTGAAATACCTCTTCTATCATACTGTTGCTTGAACAGAGAGAAAGAGAATCTGTGAAAGGTTTCTGGTTTGAACTAGCTGTAGCCAGTTTTAATGTCCCTGATGTCCACATGGCTGCAATAGCTCGTGGTGTGTGTGTGTGTGTGTGTGTGTGTGTGTGTGTGTGTGTGCTCAGGGCTAATGTAATAAAGTGCTTCTAAATGAGAATGACTTGGTCCTGAGGGTAAAGTGCCATAACCTTCACTGTTGGTGGGAAAAAAAAAACTTGAAAGTAAACACTTTGGAGCCAGACTGACCTCGACCAAATAACTTGTTTTCCCAGAGCAAACTAAGAGAGCCAATCAGTGAGTGTACCAGCTGAAATACGGTTGTTTCTATAGACTTATATGACAAAAAAGTGAGGCCATGTGTCTATTATTTGATAACTAACATCCAATTTTAATTTATAGGGAGTATTTTAACATTTTTTTTTAGGGCAGAGTCTCTTTTAAAGTCTTGAAAAGTCACAACTGTTTTAGACGACAGACAAATAGCTTGTCCTTTCCCCAAATAAAACGTTCAGGCTCTTCCAAAACAGACCTCGACTTTATGTAGCTTCTTCAGAAACTGCCAAAAACATTTTTAAAACATACAATTGTTTTTTTCTCACCTAAATATGTTTCACCAAGAGCACGGTCATAACAATAAAAGCAGGAATGAATAAATACATGGATGGATGTATCTAGAATTTGCAATATCTTCCCATACTTAACTTCTCTTTATCTCATAATTTAAACTCACAAAAAAAGATTATTAAAAAATTAATCCATTATTTGTGGATTAGCATTAAATAAAAAAATCCATTGACGTTTCAATCCACTAGTTGGTGCCAAGTGCTCACTCTCACAATACTGCTGTGCGAGTATACCACAATATATGATTTTGTAAATACTCGGTCCATCCATCTACTACCGCTTTATCCTCCACATGAGGGTTGCAGGGGGCGCTGGTGCCAATCCCAGTTTACACAGGGCTAAAGGTGAGGTACACCCTGGCCACCAGTCCATCACAGGACCACATAGAGACAAACAACCATACTCTCTCTCACACACACACACACACACACACACACACACACACACACACACACACACGCACACACGCACACACGCACACACGCACACACACGCACACACAGGTACACACACTTCCGAGTGTCCAATTGACCTAATCCCCAAATCTGCACGACTCGTTTGTGCAACATTTTTCCAGACTTTTCAAGACCGTCACACAAAATTATAAAATTCCATACAGTTTAAGACTTTCAAGACCTGCACAAGCACCCACGTGCCCTATTGACCTTCTTTGTTGTATAATTCATGCAACCACAGCAGTGCACTCACTCTGTCCAGTCAGAGTAATACAGCATGGCAGGGGGGAGGAGAGCTCTGCCACACTGGTGAAACTATATCCAAACATGGAGAGTCAAGGAGATTGTGTCTGCTTTAATACGCTCTTTCAGCTTTCTGACATGCACTCCAACCAACTCAGCCAGCACTGGCTGCGTTATTGGGCTAACATAAGCTGACAGAACACCTTGGTGCAGTGCTAGTGTAAAAATGGATTACATGCACCAACACCTGGTGCACAGAGTGTGAGTGTGTGTATGTGTGTGTGTGTGTGCACCGAAGGGGGAAAAACAGCAGACAGCTCTTGGAGAGATGCTTCCGTTTCATTTGAAAACGCCAGCTGAGCCCTAATCCCTCAGAGTGAGGCGCTAATTCACCATGGGATGTTCAGGTACTCCAGATGAGGAGGATATATGCGAGAACTCGTTTCTTTCAAGTGTGTAAAACGTCGAACCGTATCACTCGAGCCATCGACAAATCAGTTTATTTAATTTCATAACGACGCGACTCTTTTGAGTCATTATGACGCTTTGTCTCCGCATCATTTCAATCAAAACAAAACACAAAACATTTCCCAAGATAATCTATATCTTTATTCACTATGACAACCACACCTACTACCAAAGTCCACTTAATGACTTAAGATTTGTACAATTTGAACAATTTTCTCATGAAAAAAAAAAGAACAGAGAAAAAAACAAAAATAAAACTCTTTTAACTTCATTAAATTAACACAAGATCAGTCATTCTTGGCAAGGTAAATTTTCTTTTTAATTTCTTCCTGGAAACCTGAACAATATTGTTGCCACAAATGACACCTCAGTGGAAGGGGACATGTGATTAAGGAAAAAGGTGGCGTGTGTTTTTGCGTGTGCTGCGCTGTCACCGGGGGAACTTTTTTTACGATGCAGCAGGTTGAGGTTTGCATTAAAATTACATAACACTGTGTAGAAAACTCCTTGAACTCCTGTTAAATACAGGCAAGAGGAGAAGGAAACTGTAGCAACGGGTTAAGACATGCAATATACTGTGTCGTTAGAGAAAAATAGGTCCTGTTTTAATCTAATTTGTTCCCTTCGTAGGGCATATGTAAAGCGAAGTATAATAACTAATTTTCAAATGGAATGCTTGTCAAAGCTGCTGTAATCTCAACATTTGGGTTAATAATTGGTTCGCGCTATCATGTTACCGTCTCGTTTTACTTTCTCTGGTCCATGCTGCACACGTGCACTTTGGCAACAGTCTCTGCGTTGCAGTGATTCCGATTAAACGATTGGTTCCCATGTTTTTGGTTTAGGGTAATGCTTAAATTATATCCATTTCTTCATTTCGTTGTATTGGTTCTTTTGGTCATTGGGCCCCGGGCTCATAATGAGCCGGGCATGATTGGTTGGCGACTTGGCCTGATTGACAAATTGTGGTGATTGGCTGGTTGTGGTAACATGGTACTGGTCAGCATAAAGGTGGATTCAGAGTTTCTCCCACAGACTCAGGTCTAAGATCAAGTTCTAATATATGTATGTGTATATATACACACATATATATATATATACTGCATAATCTGGGAAATACAGTCATTGTAGAAGACCCCTCCCTGCCCGTTTACACCATCTTAAGACTAGACAACTTGTACAGCAATCTCATTTAAGCAGTGGACCCACAATTGCAGAATATAAAGTTCAGCAACAAGAAGAGCAGGTGTGTTAAGAGCAGGTCTTCTACAGTGACAATATTACCGTTACGCATCTGTCGCTGTCAACTTCCTTGCATATGTGACGCAACAGGCGGAGATCTGTGCCTAGAGGGGGAAGCATCTTCATCCTGTGTGTTCCGTTGGGGGAAGGCCGGCTGGTGGAGTATAGCCGCGGCAGCGTGCTGCCTGGCTCACTTGCGGGGCTGGTGGATGTGCTGGTTGATGTGCTGAGCAGTGGGCAGCTTGGGAACACCAGGCTGAGGCTTCTGGTGGGCGACCTGAGCAGCGGCTGGGGTGAAGTCCCGGTCACCCTGAACACAAAAAAAGTCAGTCATGAGGACATTAGAGTGCAAAAAGAACCGGCAATGTTAGTATGTTTGCATGACATTGGAAAAAACAAACAAACAAAAAAACTTACTTAACTTAGAGGACTAACTCACCCAGACAATGGGGTTATGAGTAAATTACTATTGTACATGTACTTTAAATCAGACTGAAATTTGACAGACGGCAGTGACATCAGCAAGTAAAACAAGGCCAAATCTCAGCTGTGACTGATGAGAGCAAATTTATGCTTCATCAACATGAAGAATTACATTTATTTGCAATTTATGGACGTTAGGGAAACTTGGAATAGTGCACGATTATTAATTGACTTGAACTTGCACGAGCATGTTATGTTAAGTGGCTTTAAACATGACATTTTGAATTTACCTTTATATTGTATTTATCTTTAGTCAAATTGAGTGTTAAACCCAGGGATTCTACTGAACACCATAAGATTAAAAGTGTTATTTTCAGAATAAAGGTTCCCGTTTTGTTTTGAATATTTTGTAGTCATTTGGGGCCATTATCGTAATTTAAAAGGGTCATATTATACCCCATTTCTCTTCTAGAAGTTAACCTAGTTCCATGGTGTCCTAATGAACATGTCTGTGACATGATACAAAATACCCTGCCAAAACAGCCCTGTTCAGAACGCTCGGTTTAGTAGTATCTCTTTAGGTCCACCTTAAAAACAAAGTAAAACGAAATTCAAGCAACAGGAAATGACATCAGCCACAGAGGCGACTGGGAGCTAACTGCAGTTAGCATTTGGAAAAGTGATCATTTGCAGGCTCTAGCAGGCACATTGCTGTCATATATAACATGTATCCACGAGACAGATAAATCCTATGAGGCTGGAAGTTTGTGTAGGACTCTGTGCTGCACTGTGGAGCCAAGAACAGAACTTTTCACGGACTTCCGGTTTTCGGATGCAGTTGCCCTCGCCAGCACTCTCGCGTGTTTTACGGACAAAGCGGAGCTCCGCGGGAGCAACAATGTCCAGGAATTTGGCGTCTTGTTGAAGTCCCAAGTCAACATCGTTTTATCTCCTGGACCGATGACCACAAAAACATGAGTGAGTCATCTTTTTTCACACCGACTGACAGGGCCTCCAGAGTCCCAAATATAAGCATTTAAATGATTAAAACGTTGATTTTTCATAATATGTCCCTCTTAAACACAAGTTTCGATTAATTGCCAGCACCAACAACACCACGCAGAGGACAGTTTGGTCTCCAACGTAACATAACGGGTCAACCAGAAAACGCCTAATTCTAACAAGCTGAAACAGGGGCATGTTGCCACCTGGCACAGTCGAGTCTGACACACTTCATTCAATAAATCAATTCCCCCACTAGTTCTCCACGGTTACAAGGACAGTAGTGCACGTTGCAATTAAATGGTGTAGCTCCACTACACTGTGCACGGAAAAGCACAAAAGCCCAAGCTACAGGCCGAGCATTGAAATGAGTTCAAGCATATAAGTGATAAGGGCATGTCCTGCAGGACATTTATATTCCACAAAATGATTATTGCGGCATTATACATACGTAAATACTGTACAGTATATCTGCTGATTAAATCTCATCTCTGAGATGATACACCCACAAGTGTTGCTGCATCTCTACAACAAACCTGTCACTGCAAAAACTGAACAGTGTGGTGACGGTGATGAAATTGTTACCACCAGGTTTGCTCAATGTCAATATTTGACATTGCGGATCAAGCAGCGTAGGAGAGTAACTCAACTAATGCAAACCATGTATGTAATGTGCAATTTAGTGTCCAAGCAGGGTGGACATTTTGCCCCTTATTTAAATGAGTTTTCCCTGAAAAATCATGACCACCAGAAAATCCCTAAAATGGATGAAGGGCACAGCACTTATCTGGCTCATCTGCTGCGCAACCTCAATCTCTCATTCCAAGAAAAACGTCCATAAACAGACGCGCCGATCAAATCGGATCAGGCAGGAATTTGATCCTTCACAAAAAGAAAGACAGAATTTTAATCTCAAACTTCCATCACATATTTCTCTTTCATGTGCATCCCTCTTTCTTACTATTCTCTACGTGCCAGTTTTTCTATGCTTACTTCCTCAATGTTACACATGCGTGGGTGTTAAAAATTGCATTTGTTAAATTGGGTAAAGCAGCATTTATGACGAGCATATATTAAACACACTATTTTGCAGCATAATTATTAGCAGTTTAATAGTTTTTGTCTGCGATACTGGACTTGAGTCTTTACTTCGGCTTCATCCGTCCAGATGCTGCCATATGTGAAGCTAAATTATATATAAGCAATTGAACCAAAGCTGTACAAATGCACACATAAGGAAACACACAACAGCTGAGTCTTTAAGCCTTTTCCTGAACTTTACTCACCAACCACATCCTTGCTTGACCCTAATCCTCTGTGTATGTGTGAGCTAGTTTTGTCCCGTATGTGTGGCTGTGCGCTCCTTTTCACTGTGTGTGTAGGTGGACATCGAACATTGAACAGTGTGTGCTTCACTCATTTAAAGCCAATTCCATGGCTAACTGTATGGGATGTGGATGGATCTGACCTCCATTTGCCCTTCGTCTCCTTTCCGAGGCTCAAACCTTCCCTTTATCTCCATCCCAGTGATGAAAAGGCACGGGGGAGAACGAGACAAATTAACTCTATTACGGTCGAGCACTGTGAATTGAAGACTTATGACTGGCTAGTCATGTCTGTAACTTTATTTTCACCATTCTAGTACATGGCTGAATTTTCTATCTGAACGCGTAATGCGATACCTTTTAAATCAATCAACCAATCAATCAAATTTTATTTGTGTAGCCCACAGTTTACAAAACACAGTTTGTCTCACGGGACTTCACAGGATTGGTAACATCCTCTGTCCTTAGACCTTCGACCAGGATAAGGAAAAACTACCAGGGAAAAAAGGTAGAAACCTTAGGGAGAACCACGGGTGAGGGATCCACTCCCTGGACAGACAGTAGATTTTACCCAAGACATACAATGCACAATTACAAAAAAGTAATTGTGTATTGTGTAAAAGTACTGTAAAAGTACTGTTTTTTCTGTGTTAAGAATTAGAAAGTTCTAGGTCATCCATGTCTGTATGTCAGGAAAGCATTGCCGCATTTCTACCATTGACGCCAGGAGAGTGGCTGCGCGTTTTATTCTACCATAGACGGCGGTAAAGCGGATACGTCAATTTTCGGGGGTACAAGGGTTCCTCGCGACATTGTTTTGAAATTACTTCGAGCAAACATGGAGGACTTTGACAGAGGAGAGATTTCTGAAGGCAGTGATTTTGAAGAGTATCGTCTTCGATGACGTCATCGCTGATAACTTTAAACGCGCGGAACAAATCGACCGGGATTTCTGGTTAAAGCCACAGGTGTAAGCTCTCAAATACTTTTTGAATTGTGTTCCTATCTGCTACAGAGGCTGAGAAATCAGTCATTTAGTAGCCATTTTTTCCAGGCGCTTCAGGCCTTAATGGGTTAAGGGGTTTTGGATCACCAGGCCGTACAGATACAGTATAGCTGGGTGTCATCTGCATAGCAATGGAGATTTATGTTGTGTTTCCTGATAATGTTGCCTAGTGGCAGCATGTACAGGGTAAAAAGAATCGGGCTGAGTATGGAACCCTGAGGAACTCCGTAGTTAACTTTAGTGAGTATGGAGGATTCCTTGTTTACACAAAAAAATTGAAATCTGTCCGATAAACCAGACAATGTACTGTACATCGCAATAAAAATGTTTTAAAATGATGAAATAAAAAAGTTAATATGAAGAAGGAATGCTTCAGTGCTTCTCCTCAGTCAATACATGATGATGCCGACCTTTGCTATTTTAGATCGAGTAATGTTTAATATACAAAAGCATTATAAAACCTCAGTCTGAATCTACCATTCAAAGTGAAACATATGTAAAATACAGTGCTGGGGAAATATATATATACCTATATTTTTTTTTTTTTTTAATTTTAGACCACAAAGTGTTTCACTTTGCTCTCGTGAGGCTTTTCTGAGGCTTTGTGCGGTGCTTGCCTCTGCGTTTGATGGCAGTGATAGGGGCCCAATGGGAACTCTATAGAGGGATCTGTGGGGGGGTAAATGGGATGCCTGCCACCTTGCTGATATCACCACGATCTCCTGAAAACAGTCAGCCTCGTCTGACACACACACACACACACACACGACAAAGACCAGAGCCATCCAGCACGTCAAGGACAGTTTTTGAAGCACACGCACTTACTGTACGGTTATGTGATTTAAAAACACACGTACAACCAAATGCTATATATGCAATAACCTATATATAAAAAGTGATCTATTTATGTAAATGTTTTTACAATAAAACAGCCATGTCTGATCTATCCTCTTTTTCCACTTCAAATTACAACTTGTATTATTTAAGGCCATTTTGCAAAGTGTTATAAAGAGAGCCTTAACAGTTGCCACAGTGAGTCATTTTATTTCCCATTGTTTTCTCTCCACTGAGCACACATTCCAGCTATAAACGCTAATTCCAATGCTACTGGTGTGGGTGTGGACCTCTTACCTTTGTAACCACTCCCGACACAATCACAGGGACCTTTGGTGGACTAAAGGAGAAAGAGAGATAAAAAAAAAAATGAAGAATATAAGTTATCTTTAGAGTCACATCATGAACGAGTGTTAGCAGAGAAGTGGGTGTGCATTACTTTGTGTTGACTGTGTGTGTAACCAACCATGCAGGTGCAGAGTAGTTTTTTACAGAATGGCAACATTTACAAGTTAATCTGGGTACATTAAAAACCCGCAGAAATGACAACAACATGGCACGAACACCCTTACGTGTCGCAAAAAAACCCCCCTGAGTTTCTCACACATGCGCACACGCACACGGATGGACCTGCCAGAAGCTTAAATAGCTCCCATTCATCCTGGCCAAACAGTGGGACTCACAGCTGCTGGATGGAAAGCATGAGAGGAGAGAAGGGGAGAGAGGGAAGGGGGTGGCAGAAAGCTGGAAAAGAGAGTAATAGAGGAAGAGGTTGACAAAAAAAAAAGGATTCGGGAAGCGAGAGGAGAGGGAAAAAGAAGAAGAAAGGGGGGATTAGGGGTAATGACAGGTCAAGGCAGTCATAGGAGGGGATAGAGTGTGATGGGAAGGTGACACAGGATCAAAAATACTGATATACCTGTATACTTTATGGTATATAGAGTTAGAGGAGAAGTGGAAAGAGGGAGGTGGGCACTCATTCAGAACATAGAGGAAGGGACGGAGGCAGAGAAAAAACGAGGAGGAAAAATGTGGAACCCGAGGTAAGTATCGACCTTGACATGACAAACGAGCAGCGTCTAAATTTATGGCATCGCCACCCCACCCCCCCCCCGGCGCAAGAGTGCAGTTGTGGTGGTGGCCACCTTCAAAACTCCAGTCAAAGACATTAGTTACAACAGCAAGCATGTCCAACTTAATTCTTACCTCATTAATAACCTAAATGTGTTGAAAAGATTAAAAGTTTCTGGCACCGGCCCTCAGCAGCCAGAGTCCGAACAGATTCCAAAACATCTGCTGGTGAAGTCCATATTTATTTTAGATTTAGATGCACAACTTTTTTTTTTCTTTCTTAATCACAGTCAATGAATAATCTCAACACAATTTGATTAGACATCTCTGCAATCAACATCTTGGAACAGAGTAGCCTTCTGCTATTTATCTCAATCAGGATATTTACTTTGCACAAGTTGGGAGGAGAAATTAGTGAAATATTCATTGTCATCATCTCATCGCAATGTGGTGCTGAGACATTTTAGAGGGAGATACAGCGACATTCTTTTAAATCAAGATGATGACATCAGTTTTGACAGGTCCTATACAAACACACACCTTAACCTAACACCAACGGTTTTGGTCTCCATGAGGACTACTGCTTCGAATGGCCTAAATCTTGAGCATGAGCGTGAGCAAATAAGAGGGGCGGTTATCCGTCACCCTGTATCTCTTATATAAGCAATCATTCTCACACATTAATATATGGAACCTACTCGGATCGACATGGCCACCTCATCCAATTTACTTTCAAAGTGAGGGTGTGAAAAGAGTTTTGACAGGTCGCTTACGGAACGCACCGTGTCATCGCCATTTCCCCCTCCACCCTCTGTCCAATCAGAGAGCTCTATGTGACCAAAGATCCCACTTCCATGGTATCCAATGAGGACACGCCACAACAGAGTGGATGGGAAACAACAGGACATGTCAACATGGATTTCTTGCCTATAACTCTACGCTTTTCAGATAGCAATTGAATTAATTGAACAATATCATTTCTGAAATCTACATGACACTATAGGATTCAGTACTTTCATATATATTATTATTATCCGCAGACAGAAAATAACATTTGAACTTTGAATCAGGCCTTTCTATGTCTCGGGTACAAACCAAAATGCTCCATAAATGACCTGTGAATGGTAGAAAATGATCCAGCCACATAAATGTAACGATCTGTAATTGCAAACCCAATTAAAAATCTTTGTATTTTGTTATTTTTAAATGACCTTTCACATCCCCCAAAATGTAATACCTACAACATCCACTAGGGGGTTGCAAGCCACTTTGGAAATCACTGCACTTCACAACAGCAGTTTGTATTAATGTGTTCCTCGTTCACATCATTACTGGCTACAACACTACAATTCCGGTTGTGAAGTAGTTCTTTGTTTTCTGCATAATGTCAAGAGCTAGAGTTAACAGATTTACTTATAAAATAAAGATGAACAAAGTTTAATATTAAGCTCATCTCGTTGGCTGCCATGAAGCATAGCAGAGGTATCACACTTGATCACTAACTGATGCTGGTGTCCTGGGATTCCAGGATCACAGGTTTATTCCAACAGGGTTGAAAACATACTTGTAAACCTTCAACCTGCTAAAAGTCCACATTGGTTGAAAAGACTGATAACAACTCCAATGCAGTTTGCATTTATATACACTGGTCTTCCACACCATGCTTGACATATGTGCAGTAGCTGCTTCAGTTTCAAGAGCACCTACAGCGAAGTCTGACAGAGTGAGACGCTCTCATTTGGACATGTATTCACACAGTGAGGCAGTGTCCACCATACTGGGCTATCACACCATGCTTTTGCTCTGAAAAATGTCTATTTCCATAATAAAATAAAAAACGTTGACAGCAAAAGGTATGTTACTCTCAAAATGGTGCTGGGATTTGCCTGTAAGGGCAGAAAAGACACGTCTAGACAGAAAAAAAACATGAGTAATGTATAAGACTGTCAGAGAGATTCCTTCCTTTCAAAGTATAATTTTTTTTTTTGATTCAAGCCAGACAGAAAAATCTGACTGGTGGTTCAATAAAAAAAAAAAAACTGTATCAGGATCCTGCAGAGATAACACAGGACATCAGTGATTCACAAAATCAGAACACCTTAATCTGGATCCACAGCACAAAAGCATTCATCACATCATTGTGCCCCTGACACGATTTTAAACATCCCTGGTGAAATTGTACACACAGCCTCGAAAAGGTCAGACAGACAAACCAAAAGCGACAGCAGCCGTTTTGTGAGCGGGGGAAACGGACTGGCTCTGCATCTGGAGGGGAATTAAATTAGCCTGCAGGGGGCAGTAGAGAACTTTAAGGAATCCCGGGAAGGAGTTGGCTTTGTGGCAGAGGAGAGAGGAGAGGAGTTGGAGGAAAAAGGAGAGGAAAGACAGAGAGAAAAAAAGAGGGCGGGAGAAACGGAATGCAAATCTGCACGCATAACTTAAAAAGTGACATGTTCACAAATGCATTTGTCTGGTTTCTCCTACTCTGTATTTATTTGGCATTATAACCGACACCCCACCCATCTCCCTCTCTGCTTCAGCAGAGCTGAAATTTTGTTGCCGTGGGCGAGGCACTGGTTGCTATAGAAACATATGCCTGTTGCCTGCCTTTCCTCCACATCCTCCTCCTTCTCTCTCCTCTTAACTTTTACCATGAGCTGTCAGCATACTGCACTTTTAACTACATCTCCTACGGACAGCGTACATACGCACTGTTATTCTGAACCACACACACACGCAGGTCTGCACAGCTAGTCTTATTAGGACACTGCAATTACTTCCTTTGGACAGCCTAAACAAACAGTCATCCCTAACCTTCACCACAATGCAAATCTTAGCCAGAAACTTAACCAGGTCCTCAGAAATGATTATCATTGCCTAATTAGGACCAGGTTTTGGACCTGACAGGTCAGTGGTTATGCTGGAAAAGGTCCTAAGGAGTTAACAAATCCACAAAGAAACAATGAACGCACAGCAGCATCCACTCTTGTACCGAGAAAGGAACACATCCACCTCGAAGCTAAATCACATTTTTATAGAGAAGAGGCACTCGGTTTATTCACATTTTAGGTGAGCTGATAATCCCATCCATCGTGTCAATTGAAAAAAACATACAAGAAAATTCGGAGTGCTCAGGTGTAAGAACTTAATCCATGAAAACACACACATAAAATTGACAAATAAAAAGCAGTCAATAAATTTGATCAAAAATAAACAGCTGCTAGCTGTGTATTCCCTTTAAAATGAGAAATGTCTTGCGACATGAGGAAAAATCCATGTTCCATCTTTTGTTCCAACTGTTTAAACTGGCACAGTCACTCTAATCATTTTCCATCTGGTGACATAATTCGCTTAATACTGAGTTTATTGCACTGTTGTATATATTACAGACTGTTTAACTCTTCCTTGTAAAGTGAAAATGGGGTGTTTTGAAAGGCGCCACAAAATAAAACGTTTTTATTATTTATTTCGCCGCTTTACTGACTTGCTTTTCTTCTCGCTCCTGATTCTAACTCTCAACAGAACATCACATTTTTATAGAGAAAAGATAATCAGTGGATTTGTGCCAGGGGCATTAGAGAAAAAACATTTCACCTGACAAGTTAGTGGGAGAGAAGCCTCTGCTGGAACACCAGTTTGCTTTTAATTTACCCTTTCTTGTCTGTATCCAGTCACCTTTCTGCTTCGATTACTCCCCTCTTTCCCGGCTAATGCTTCTTTGTGTCCTCACGTGACCATGGCGCCCCTCACTTACCATATGTACCATAATAATCCCTTCTTCTCCTCGTCACCACATCCAGCCACCCATCTCTCCCTCCTCGCCCCATCTGTCCATCTCAGCTAGATGTGGTGCGGCAGGTGTTCCCTTGACTACAACGCTTCACTGGCTGCTACTAATGTGAAATTTACCCAGTAGCCACCTGCTTGACGTCCATCAGTGTGACACATACAGTGTGTGTGTGTGTGTGTGTGTGTGTGTGTGTGTGTGTGTGTGTGTGTGTGCAGGTGAGAGAGTTTCACTGCATTTATTTGGGATGAACGGACGCACGATAAAGCATTATCAGGCCAAAAGGAGCCCATCAAGTCTGGGGCTGATTTAAAATGCGTTTCCTGTGCTAGCGTAATTATTTTTATTGAAGTGTGATTCCTCTTCTTTGACAGCAAGGTCTCTGGTGCTAGAGTTTTAAAGGGGACATATTATGCAAAATCAAATTTTTTAATCATTCAAATTCTTACATTTGGGACTTTGGAGGCCATTTCAGTCGGCAAAGTGTGATGATGTGAAGATGACTCACTCATGTTTTTGTGGTCCTCCTAAGTCTAAGTACCGGAGATGAAACACGCGATGTTGACTTCCTCACTCATTGGGACGTCACAATGCGCTAAATTCCTGGAATTGTTGTCTCGCGGAGCTCCGCTTTGACAGTAAAACATGCGAGAGTGCAGGCGAGGGCAACGGTATCCGAAAACCAGAAGTCCGCGAAAAGTTCTACTGTTGGCTCCACAGTGCAGCACAGAGTCCTACACAAACCTCCAGCCTCAGAGGATTTATCTGTCCAGTGAATACATGTTATATATGCTACTAGTAGCCTCTGTGGCTGATGTCATTTCCTGTCCCATAAGTTTACTTTTTTTTTTTTTTTTAAGGTGGACCTAAAGAGATACTACTAAACAGAGCGTTCTGAACAGGGCTGTTTTGGCAGGGTGATTGAACTGATGAGGTGCTTCGTCCGTTACCTATAATATGACCCCTTTAACATCTAACGTTGGCACAGACAAGCCTCGTATGGAGAATGCAAGTGAGAAGCTGGAGGTTCAGGAGCCACCGATCACCTTCAGCGCTGCCGTTAGGGGAACAATAAGGTTTTTCAGTGAATTACAGCAGCACAAGTGAACTGGACGAGGACAACGTGATGTCAGCGTTCACCTGGTAATACGTCAAACGTGATAACTCATGTGAAATGTGGATATCATCAGGTAAAAGTGCAAAATCTGTGCAAATGCAGAAACCCCCTGACATTTAAGCAGTCTTTATTAAAAATTTGGATAAATCTCTTCTGTTATGGCAAATTAAGACTGCGCGACGAACTGAATGTCAAGTTAAAAATGTACTTTCAACATGCTGCACTATAATTGCTCTTTATTTTATTATTATACTTGTTTATTTGAGAACCTTCACATTCACCTTTTAGTTTTGTTTGTAGTAGGTGAAACAATATTATTTATTTGAAAACACGTCCTTCGTTCAGGACATTATGGGCAATTAGCCACTGTTACAATCATTATTATTTACAGTTGAGTGTTTAGTCATTTAAATGTGTCAATAAATGAAAAACAATTGCATGTTTTTTTCTGTAATGAAAATGTACCAAAACTGTGATGTCAAAACTGAGGTTTACCAAACTGCGACCTTTGTTTATCGTTACACCCACTTCATTTTCATCACATTTCAACCCAGAAAATTCTACAGTGAAATTAGAATATAAGGCATTTTGCCTTTGCCTAAATCTTCAACTAGTGAAGCTTTTTATAACACATTTATCACACCTTTAGGTGAGAGGAAGGAGACAATCAAATCATAAAAAGCAGCAGGGTGCTTTCTCTTGACATCTGAAAGTTGATTAATAAAGTTTACAACATCACTTTAGGCTCAAGGAACTAAAAGTTGCTTTTATTGTTGTACAGTAAGCCATCTTTTTTCTTCTTTTTTTTTTAAATCAGATTTGAGATCAAGATCTCTTTCACAATCATGTCTGCTGACACAATGCAATAAAATGAGGAAGTGCATATTCAACAGTGCGGAATGGTGGTCACACCCCGATCAGTTTGTGCTACAACTGAGACAAACATCAATCGCAGGCCTTGACACGACTCTCACGCTGCCACATGACTTTTCACTCACTGACAGTTTATTTTCCCCAGATTGGGGTCCAATCAATCTGTGATGGCGTTAGTGCACTTACTATTTGTGAAATGTCAAAAGACTCAAATCTGAGAGACTTGTTGTTGGATCTCTGATGCCTGACAGAAATCTGAATATCTGGGCCTGTTCTCAAACTCAAACAGTAACTCTGGCTATGTGTGCAACAACGAGCATGAGACAAGGTGAGGAAGAAGGTGTTCAAGGTCAGGCAAAAAGATGATACTATATAGAGTATCTGGTGTCATTCAAGTGTTTTTGTGACAAAGAGATATACTAAGAGATTCCTTGGACTGAAAGCAGTTTTTGTTTTTACCCCGAGTAACTCAGTGTGTGGTAAAAGTCAGATTTTAGTCAGACTAAGACAATAATTCGGTTTTCTTAAAGGGGTCATATTATACCCTATTTGTCCATGTTAAACTAGTTCCCTGGTGTCCTAATGAACATGTCTGTGACATGCTTTGGTCAAAATACCATAAGCATGAAGCACCACAACAGTTCAATCACCCTGCCAAAACAGCCCTGTTCAGAACCATCTGTTTAGTAGGATCTCTTTAGGTCCACCTTAAAAAAAAGTAAAACGAAAATTAAGGGACAGGAATTGACATCAGCCACAGCGGCTACTGGGAAAGTGATCATTTGCAGGCTCTAGCAAGAACATTGCCGACATATATAACATGTATCCACCGGACAGATAAATCCTCTGAAGCTGGAAGTTTGAGTAGGACTCTGTGCTGCACTGTGGAGCGAGGAATATAACTTTTCGCAGACTTCACAGTCTTCCGGTTTTCGGCTACCGTTGCCCTACCCAGCATTCTCGCGTGTTTTATGGACAAAGCAGAGCTCGGCGAGACAATTCCAGGAATTTAGCGCATTGTGACGTCCCAATGAGTGCGGTAGTCAACATCGCGTGTTTCATCTGCTGTACTTAGACTGAGGAGCACCACAAAAACACGAGTGAGTCATCTTTTTTCACACTTATAGGGCCTCCAGAGTCCCAAATATAAGGATTTGTTGATTTTGCATAATATGTCCACTTCAATGTCATGTAAAACATTAGTCGAACTGAAATCAAGCTATTCTTAGTCGGACTAACATACCTGGATAATGCGATTCATAGTCCGATTACTCTTGCATGTATACGTCGGTCTGCAGTAAGAAAACAGATGACATGATGACATCGGCGAGAGCAAACACTACAGGGAAGACCTAACTTTTGAACTGAGGAAGAGACATGTGCAACAGGTACAAAACATACAGTACCACAACATGGTCTGTCTTGCCATTCGCCATTTGTTTTTCTGTGATGAAAAGGTCAAGAGGAAACTGATTCAATATGCACTCGCTTATAGAGATACAGCGCCACCTATGGAGGCAAAGTCAGATGTACACAGACAATAAAATTATTTTCTCCTCCGCATGTATACACGGACTCGGCAAGTTGTCCGATTGCCTGTCTTAGTCGGACTACAACAAACTTATTACCCATATTTGTAAGGTTTGTACTGAAAGCAGTTCAACTTAATAATAATTATTAATAATAAAAAAAGGTAAAAGGTGAAAATAATTATGTAACAGAAACCACGTCAATTTAAAAGCAACCAGGTCTGTTTCTAAACCTTTCGACTGCTGCAATACTGCATCTATTACTGCCAGTTATTTTGGCAAAAACGAGAAGTGGAGCATTACATTAAATATAGTATAATTTATCATTGGTGTGAGCATACATGCATGACATACATGCAAAGAACATTTCTCGACAGCTGGCTGTGTTCTTGAACCTTACTTATTGCTATGCACTGCTTGTCACTCCTCATTTATCACCTCTCGTTAACGCACACACACACACGCACACACACCCAAAGTGATATGTGGTGTGAAATCGCCACCTGAACCAATACACACAAAAGGTGAGGGGCCTCCGTGAATGTTGAGGCGACATGATGTAGGGGAGTGTGGCAAGTGTGTGCATCTCTTGGTCATTCAATTTTCCTGACAGAAATCAATAATGGTTATTAAAAAAAAAAAGAGAAAGAAATCAACATCGTTCATGGTGGTTTCTTTCACGGATGTTCGATCAAAACTGATTTTAGACACATTCTGAATGCACTTGTGCTGCTTAGATTGTTTCAGTAGTGACTTAAACATTTATAAACCATAGATTTCAGCTAAAAGTATTAGTTTCCACTTAAACGGTCATTGTGTATGCAGAGACAGAGATTAGTCACAGTAATTCAAAAACTACATATGTACTGTAAACACAAAAAACAACAGAATGCTGTAGCTACGACGCAAATGCCGTCAGTAGAATCCCGATATCATGACCAAAAAATACGTATTGCACAAAATTACACACGCACAATAAGCGGCACCTTGCACCAGCCGTACAAACAATAGATTGAAAAAAACAGGAGCGACAGGAGAAGCACTATGCAAAGAGAATAAAAACATAAAATTCCAGGCTGATTGCAGCAAACAATGGCAACAGCTGAAAGAAGCTGCTGAAGTTAATACTGTAATTATACCCTCATTACGTTGTTTACTGAATCAGCCATCGATGCAACAGGTCTGCGGCAAAATCTCACGCAGTTCATCGCCCTATGGGAAAGTAACAACACTGCAATTGTTCTGCTGCTTGGTGTGTTATTTGCATGGGTGTGACTGACTTACAATGTCAGCATTTGTGTGTGTCTACACTTGTTTTTGGTCTGATGGCTTCCTGGCCATTTTACATGACCGCGTGGGTGTATTACCTGCTGCTGGCGTACTCCTCCTCTCCTTCTTCTTTCGGCAGCGGTTCTGGGACAGCAGGTGGCAGGTGCTTCTGCACTATCCTCATGCCTCCTGCTTTCACTGTGACACACACACACACACACACACACACACAAATAATTGATTACTTAATGCACAAAATTACCTCAAGTGACATTTACAATACTATGGGAATACCAAGATTTCCGATACAGCTATGAAACAAACACTTGAGAATTAAAGGCTGCAGTGCGTAACTTTTGGTGATTTTATTGTGGTTGCTCATATTATCTTTCCTCTGTTTGGTCTTCATGAACAGACGCAGGATTAAAGGTTATTCAATCACATGTATGGTTTCCTACCGCATCAAAAGATAGCGTCAGCTGCAGTGAACAGCAACAAGGACAACACGCAAGCAGACTGTACATGAAGGAGACTCGGCTCTCTCCTCTCTCTGCAGACATATAGTGGTGGAGAGACATGTAACTGCATCTTGCGGTGAGCTGCCTGTAAACACACAGCGCCAGTCGCTCATCTGCTGGTAATGTAAATAAAGGACTTCTATCAAATAACATGAGAAATTAATTTAAACCATGACGTTTGTGTGAGTGAGTATTTGGGGGGAGCGGTGGTTGGCGGGAACGACGTGCGCTCGCAGACGTGGGTTTGAATCGTGGGTGATATAACATTATTTGTGTTCTGCGTCTTTCATTTAAAAATGGGTTCTGTCAAGCAACACTATCAGACCTGACTAAGCGGTGCAGACGCGGGTATTTATCCCATCAAAGTGCTGAACAACCATGTTTCTTTTGCAGTAGAATTCACTTTGGAAACTTTTTTTGGGGGAGCTTGTCTCTGTGTTTTAAGTCATATTCAAACCCGTCTGCAGTCATTTTGCATTATGTGTACAATGTTGTAGTCGCCTCCATCTGTGTTGACATAAAACCAACCACTTGGTGAGTGCAGTGAGGGAATGTCGCACCACGATCTAAACATTACATTAGTGAGAAACACAGAGAGATGCGTGGAGAGTTAATCTGGTTATAAAACTAACGCCTTCTTATTTGCAGAGATACAAAGAAAACACAATATGCCAACTGTACATTATGGGACTACAACTTTACAAAGAAATAAATAGAACCATGTTCTTCCACACATTGCACAACATAGAGGGACCGTGACTTTGAAGACTGACCCTCAACACCACAATTGAGGTTGAGAGCTAAAATTACAGTGTTGGCAAAGTTTTGAAAATAAGAGAAGGGTTGATCCCTTCTAAACTATTTCTGAGCAGTGTGTCCTAAGAGGAGTATGAAGAATACTGAACGATCCATCCCATCCCTGTGAATACAGGGAAGGCACAGAGTACCACAATGTAAACTAAATCATTCTAAAAGCCATTTTCGATGAGCATTTTCAAATGAGATTTTGCCACAGACGTAGAGATCTGTCCGTGCAGTATGCTGTTCATTTCTGTGCCACACCATCTGGAGGGTCTGTGCAATACGTGGGAAAAAACTGACTTAGTTACAATATTAATGTTTGCATGCTTAGTTATTCATTTAATCAGTTGCTGTCATACGTGTGGATTGCATTTATTGATTGTGATGGACAGACACAGGAGTCCAAAATTGATTTTACCATGGGGACAACAAAGCGAATCGAATAGTATCATATATCCAGACCAGCTTGTCGGAAATGTTTTCAGAATGCAAGTATGAATGCACATGCAATAGATTTGACTTTTATGTTTAACAAACTGACACCTTTAACAAAGTTAAGGAGATAATCTATGCAACATAAAAGGAATAGAGCAGATGGTAATGGAATGACTGCAGTGGATAGTTTGGACTGTACTGTAGAGCAAGGGAACGTTTGAAATAATAGTTATCCATGTCATCCATGCAGAGCTCATAACTGCACGTGATACCTGCATGCTGCTGTGTTCACTGGGCCTCACACTAATGACAGGTTGTGTGCCAAGGGGCATTTGTAATCGTACTGTGCTATCAGTGGTGCAGCCACAGCTGCTGTGGCCTCCTGCACTTTCACACAACTCTTGTCCACGTACACCTTATCTCCTGTTTTTTCCCTTTCTTCTTCTCCCCCCCCCCCCCACCTTTAGTTAACATCCACAAAACTGGAGCCTCTGACCTCCACGTCACCACCACTCAGCAACCACGATCTGCAACATTGTGGTCAGAAAACCTCAATATAAATCACCACAACACGTTATTGTTTACTGCTCCAAGATGTCATTCAGATCAGGAAGTGAAGGGGAAAAACGAGCGAATACAGCACATTATGTTCACTTGAGTGTGGTCGAGACACGTTCAGCCGCTGCATCATCCACTTTTACACGCTGCAGGGTTGTTAATCATCGTCATGTGATTCTTTTTCTTTCCCCACACACACAACACTGTACACAAGCAGAGGCCTAGTGGACATACATGAAGCTTTTTTTTTACAAACAGCAGCAGCTCATGGAGCTTTACCTGCAGGGGGATGTCCTCCTTTCGTTTCGATTTTCTCCTTCGGCGGCGATGACATCTCGGCTCCGATGTGGCGTCAGAGGAGAGAAGGAACCAGAGCGTGCGAGGAACTGAAGTCCTTGCTTTATTTCTGCCCTCAAAATGTGGACTTCACTTCTGTGTGGATCGCCAACGTGGCTTTTCCTTGAGCATTGTTTGGAAACGATGCGTGATGACGCCATGACGCTCGTGGGGCGCGGGGGACGTACAGAGCGCGATGACGTCAGGCGTAGTCAGCCGTTAGACCCATGTGTGACTGTGAGGGGAGTCTCGCTGCAAATTTCACATACACGAATGCAAGTTGTCTCGAATCTTCCCTAATTTCCCAGGCTTTCTGATGGAATTAAAATAATATATTAGCACTTTAATATCCGTTACTATTCATGGGAATATAAAAGCCAATTTTTTATGTAGTGATTATGTCAATGCTTTTTTTTGCACTTTTGTTTTTATGGCTTATTCAGGGTATCCAGGCCTTAAAATGTCTTAAATTCTCCTAAAATCTCATAAAAGGTCTTCAATACAATTTCAAAAGGTCTTAAAAATCTATTAACGTTACTTTTATTTAAAACGTTCATAAACTTCAGTCTCGCTTTGAAATGTTTCTATTTTTGAGGATGCGCTAGCATAACTACAACACGGAACTAAAGTAGGCCACCTGTGCTGCCCGGTGAGAATTTATTGAGCACCACTAGCTAGTGTGCTGTGCGCGCGCCACGGTGTGTTACAGCTTAGCATAGCATAGCAGTGGAGAAAACTTAACGAAAACCCACAGCTAAGCCTAATTGCAAGTTCAATGATTTGTGGCTCCAATTTTCCTTCATGTCTTTTGTACTTTTTTGCCAGTGTGGATTTGAAATGGGTCTTAAAGGTACAATATGTAGTATTAATGGGTTTATATAATCCAAAATCCACTTTTTTATACATATTATGTGCTCCTGCATTGTCTAGTCTCTGGATAGTAGTTTTTGTTTCATTTTCGTAGTGTTTCAAAAAGTCATGTAAAATAACATGACCGCGGACCGCGGTTGCATAGCCACTGTTAGCAGCGAGACGCCATGTTTCTACCGGAGCCTGTAAGGACAAACGCGAGAGAACAAAACAAGCGTCTCTTTACTTGTAGCGACGCTTCGCTTCGTCTGCTACGGCCGCGGTAGCTCGCCCTCTCCCTCGCCTCACGAACCTCATCTGCTGACACGGAGAAAGACGACGAGGACGACATTTGACCAGCTGCGGATACCGTAGCGCTCAGGGAAGGGAGGGGGTGAGCAGAGCAGCAGGTCTTTGTTGTAAATTTCAGCCTCTCCTCTAGATGGCACTATAAACTACTTATTTCCCCTTTAAATTGTATTCATTATGGTCTTAAAAAAGTCTTTAAAAGTCTTAAATTTGACTTGTTGAAACCTGCAGAGACCCTGTTATTGACACTGATTACATGTCGTTTTTCATGTAGTTGAGGGGAAAATAATAAATAATAGTTTTATCTGGCACATATCACATACACAAATGTAGCTAAATTTTCTGGTATTTGTATTTTTTTTTCTGAAGGAATTCAAAGAACATATTCACACTTTAACATTTGTCAATACAAATGAGAGTATTAATTCAACTCTACTCACATCTCTTCAAAGAAGAAACCCCCCTGAGTCGCATACTTATTTATTTTGATTTTGGTTCTCAAACTGCGGTACGTGTACCCCCAGTGGTATGTGAGGTTATTCTCATGGTTCTTGGGAGGAAAATCAGAAATACTGTTCTGCTGTATATACCGGGGTATGTGATCGGAGTGGAGCTGAAGAATTTTGACCGGAATGTGTAGAAAATAAAACAAAGAAAATATAATAATTCGAGTCACCTTATCTCTCACTCCATGTTAATCCAATGTGACTATTCCAGTGTCTGAATTATGTGAGGAAGAGGTGGATGATGAGAGAGCGAATTATCTCATTGGGAACAAATCTGCCTCCTGTGAAAAGTCTGTAGCTGACTTTGCTCGCTCGGTCTCTTTACACCACTGTATTTTCAGAATCAGAATTCTTTATTATTCACTACAATGGAGTACAATTGTCAGATAAAGTTCAAAAATCTCTCTCTGCGGTATAATGTGGGATTAAGGTTAATTTACACAAAGGCTATAGATTTACAGAAAAGCTAATCAAGACTTTTTCTAAATCTAATTTTGATGCTAAGTTTTATCTTCAGTCAGGTGAATGGTCCGGATGCACAAATACTTTAGCTGAACCTACTGTTTGTGTGTGTAGTAGGCTGCGATTGTGGTTATAGGTAGGGTTAGGCATTCACTGTTTATGGTTAAGGTTAGGTATAACACTCTGTTTAGGCTGTGCTAAATGAAAGGAAGGGTTATCTTTGCAAACCTATTAGTCTGTTTTTGTGTACACATATAGTTCATAGTGTGTATGTAGTGCATAAATGGATTCAAGCACCTTCTTTGAAATTCAAGATTCATTTATTACTAATACTCATTTATCCGTCTGCATTGTCCCTGTGGATGAACTGATGGGCAAAAAGACCAAATACCAAACTAAAAAAATGGATCAGAATAAGCTACAAAATACAACAACCACACCATGTATCAAAATGAAGTACTGTATCTTTGTATTTTCAATCTACTAAAAATACTATGACGTTGTCATGAAACTGAATGACACCATGTAATGTCACAGCAACAGCAGCCCATGGATGAGCTTGTAAATGGAGGGTTGGTTTCCCCCTGAGCAAGTTACCCAATCCCCAATGCTCATGTTTCATCCCAGCCACAAGGGGGAGCACAATCAGTGAAATCCTAGTGCTGGTCCCGAGCATGGATAAATGGGTGATTTGCGTCAGGAAGTTGCGAACATCTCAAATCAAATCAAATATCGTCGTGGTTCCATCGTGATACAGTTCGGTTTGGTAGGTTGGAATGATAAAGCCTTGGTTGAGGCGTTTCATCAGTGAGATACGTAGCGTGACGTCTTAACGGTGCGACGACAACGAACAACATCGACCCTTTGTTTCAAATACTGTATATGATTTGCGTCCCGTTACAAAATACTTTCACTCTTTCTTTATGTTCTAAATAAACAGTTTCAAGTCACTTGCAGTGGTACTAAAAGAGTACTATATTAATAAAGCAGCATTGTGCGGGCCTTCGCAGCCAAAGTGCTGCCAGCAGGTGGTGCTATGCCTTATTTACCTATTTGCCTATTTACTTTTCACGTGTCACAGGTCTCTCTGTAAAAAAAAATCCTAAAAGAACACAACAGGTCTTTTGTAAGGGGGCTAAAATAGTGAAATAACTGACCCAATAAAATGCAAGAGCCAATTTAGCCTACACTCAAATGTCTAATTGAAATATTGTCTTAATTATGCAAATACTGACATACATTTTTTTTTAATAAAGTATATACATATTATATTATAGAGACACATAGAAGTGGCTGTCCAGCACAGTCTCTGCTGCATTTATTAAGCCCAGACCTTTTATAATGAAGAAGCCTGGTTCCATCTCTCACCTATGAGTCAACTGTTGAGCCAAAATAGCAGCAGCAGCAGCAGCATTTTGAACCAGAAAACTCGAGACACATTCAGACTGAGACAGAAAACTGCACTAGTTGTGTGTCACCGCGGTGACCTCAGTGACCACCTACTTTTCACAGTGTCTCATTAATTGGAAGACATGACAGTGTCCTTGGGCAAATCTGAGAAATGCGGAGAAGGCCTAGAGGTGTTGTAAGTAACCAAGAGGAGTAATATAACTATAGTTATATTGGAACATATATGCTTCTGATCATTCAAAGACTGAGTTTATTGTCCCGTGATCTGTTTGTGTGTTATTCTACATAATGTGTGTTTGTGGCAGTGAAGCAGCTTATTGTTTTTTGTTTTTTTAGATTAAAGTTAAACAAATAGTGTTTGAAAGCTTAAACTGTGATATCTAGAGATTTTCTACTTGCACACACACACACACACACACACACACACACACACACACACACACACACACACACACACACACACACACACACACACACACACACCATTTTAATGAGCAATGGTGAAAGAATCTGTTGCCCGTGTCCCCACGGAGAGTGTTGACAGCCAATCAAACCGCCAGGAGTTCACTCGCAGGTCAGGATCCAGCTGCTGATGAAATAATGAATGAAGATGTCTAATTAAATGTTTGAACCTCGTTAACTCTTATTCATCAAAACATATCGATTTTGGCATCATACTTATCGACAACCGTAGCAACTGCCCTGAATTCTCAGTCTCATAATGTTTAAAAGTATTTATGTAGTTTAAATGTTTTTTCTTTTTGTTTTTTTTATAAATAATGTTCACACGAGAAAATATATGCGTAATCCTTCAGCAGGGATTAAATTACATGAAGACGTCGAACAAGGGTTGTCCAGCAAACGATATGCGAGTGGTAATTCTGAGTTACGTCATTTACTTTCATTTTGTTACGAGCCCAGTGTTGCATTCAGAGCCGTCCCAAGGCATTTAAGTGAACTAAGCAGCTGTTCGGGGGCCCCCAAAAGTGTTCGGAGAACATTTTCACATATTGAAGAAATATATATAGAACAATAACATCACTGTCTGCCTTCAAATCAAAACTACCCCCCCCCCCCCCCACACACACACACACACACTATCACACACTATCACACACTCAGCCATCTTTTTCAGTATTCTGCGTTTCAAATTATTGTATTATTATTTGTGTTTGTTTGATCATGTTTAATAAGTAAAGCTTGAGTGTATTATTATTATCATATAGATATTTTCAGATATATTTAGAGAGTTGTTTGGGTTTATTTTATAGTTGAAGGTTCTACTCTTCTGTTCACTGCCCTCTAAGGGGAAAAAAATTGTAAATAACGATAATTAATACAATTCATGGTGTTACATTTGCATCCATAATTGTCAAGCACTGGCAAGTCTGAGGTGGTGGGAGGGGGCACCCAAATCAAATTCAGCTCAGCCCCCCATCAAGGCTTGGGGTGGCACTGGTTGTGCTTTTCCTTTTGTACGTGCGTATGATCGTCTAGGTGGATTGCTGATTGTTTCGTGCACAGAATGTTCCAGTGTGAGTGACCTGATCATACCCCTCGCAGTCACACTGTCAGCAGACATACGATGCTTGCTTGAATAAAACCTTTTAAATTATTTATTTAATGTGTTGCTGGCAGTTTATTAGTTTGGGAAGAGGGTGCTTCCTTATTCTCGGTGCATTAAATAACAAAACAATTTTATGATATTGATTCCCCCCCCCAACTACATCAATAAGCCAATCGCAGGCTCTGCCCGTCACTGCATACATCCATGTAAGTTTGTGCACATACACGGCCACTAGATGGAAGAATGCAGCTTTCCTATGTCAGAGACGTATCCACATTTGGGGATGTGGCAGTTTGTGTCCTGCAGGATTCATCGTTACTGTCCAACAAAACACTGATGCCCTAGAAAAAGGCAAGAATGAAGAGACACAGAGTGAAACTGCACAGCTCAGAAGCCATTTTCCTCTCGCTCAGTGTCTTCTTTGTTACTCTCCCTTCACCTCGTCTTTTTGTTCTATGCTCTTTTAACCCTCTTTGACACATACACTATGCAATACGGAGGAAAGAGGCAGCGCATTCATTACCGAGTGCAAAAAAATACGTGGCACACGTCCACGCTGCCATATAGGCGAGCTCCTCTTCAGAAGTCGGTGATCTCAGCACCTGCCCATGGCTGATATGACTGTGTGTGTGTATGTGTGCATTGCCTGGGCCTTAGAGAGAGAGCAGCACACTCAGTGATGCCTTACAGAGAGACAGAATGAGGACGTCACAGGTGAGTGAATTTGCTCAAACTGACAGGTATATACACACACACACACACACAAACTTGTTTTTATTACTTAGTGAGGACATGTCATAGACATAAGGCATTCCCTAGTCCCTTACCTTAACAATCACAACTAAGTGCCTAACCCTAAACCAGGTCATAACCCTAAAAAAAGCCCTTATGAGTTGTGGGGCCAAGAAAAATGTCTCTGCAAGGTCCTCACAAAGATATGTTTGTACACACACAGGTTTGCACAGTTATTCTCATTGGGACACGGTTGATGCCAGTAAATGTCTAACCACAATTAAAATCTTAGCCCTGAACTTAAGCAGAGGTTTCGCCTCACTGGTCCTGACAAGGTCAGTGTTTATGCCAGAGAAAAGGTCCTCAAGAGGTAACAAATGCAAGAACGTACACAGACAGTTGCTTGCCATTGCAACAGCACCATCACACATGAGTAACCAAGGCTTCGGCTCTGCAGCATTGACCACTCAACCCATCAGGAAGTGTGTGTGTGTGTGTGTGTGCGTGTGCTTACCACCCGTATGCAACTTGGTTTCACGTGCACCGTCAAACTGAAACAGGGTGGAAAGTGAGGATAAGAAAGAGAGACAAAGCAGATTGATTTTGCAATAATGTGATGCTGATTACCATAGATTCACTCCCATTGCTCCCGTGCTGCTCCACCAGAAGGCTGAGGTCAAGTTCAGCGAAGAAGCAGTCTGGAGAAAAATGTTCTCATATGGATTCGGGATATTCTGCAAAGAGTGTTTTCAAGCAGCAAATGTGCACTCTGCACAAGTGCATTTAAACTTTCCCCAAGTTTTTCTATCATCACCCGTATTTGTGACCTGAGAGAAAAGGATTTTTGCCAAGGATCAGGTTGATAAAACCTGTCACTTGTGTGTGCAGGTGTAAGTGACCCATGACAACACCTGTGTCAAAGAGCAGTGAAAGGCTCACATGTGGACCGACTTCCTGCCATGTTTCTCCCTCTCTTGCTTAGATGCAGCCGAATTCATGACAGCAGGGGAATTGAGAGATATGAGGTTTGACTTGCCCACATTTTGCAGTGTCCACTATTATTTCTATTACAAATATGCAAATGTTGTATTGAATAGATTGTACATTAACTGCGTATCCATGTTTGCAATTTGTCGTGTTTCCAAAGTGTAAGGTGATACACCCTGTGTGAATTTAAGGTCAATTAGGCAGGTTTGGTTTTATTGATCAACAATTTGTTTGCTCTTATATGCTGCTCTGCATTTAGGCCCCTTCACTGGAAAGACTCCATCATCAGCTGTGTCTGCCTTCACTGCAAATAAAAAAAGAAGTCAGGCAATGAATACAATTAAATGTGTGGCAATTGCTTCAAATTCATTAAAATGTTTAAAGGTCTCATATTATACCCCATTTCTCCAAGTTAACCTAGATCCCTGGTGTCCTAATGAACATAAGGATGAAGTACCACAGCAGTTCAATCACCCTGCCAAAACAGCCCTGTTCAGAATGCTCTGTTTAGTAGTATCTCTTCTTTTTAGGAAAAAAAACAAAACAAGTAAAACGAAACTTACTACAGATAAATCCTCTGAGGCTGGAAATTTGTGTAGGACTCTGTGCTGCACTGTGGAGCCAAGAATAGAACTTTTAGCAGAGTTCCAGTTTTTGGATACCGTTGCCCTCGCCAGCACTCTCCGTGTTTTACGAACAAAGCAGAGCTCTGCGAGACAACAATTCCAGGTATTTAGCGCATTGTGGCGTCCCAGTGAGTGCGGAAGTCAACATTGCGTGTTTTATCTCCTGTACTTAGACTGAGGAGGACCACAAAAACATGAATGAGTCATCTTTTTCACACTTTGCCGACTGATAGGACCTCCAGAGTCCCAAATACAAGGATTTAAATGATTAAAAATTTGATTTTGCATAATATGGGACCTTTAAGATATGTTGAGCAAAATTTTAAAGATTTGGTAAAAGAAAAATGTACAACTACCTGTGCTTTCATCAACTGCTCTTGTGTCAAGATAAGCAGTAGGTGACAGAAAACTCCACTTCCAGAAGCTGTTGAGATGTGGTGGTATTTCGTTGCTCCTTTAATTCATTATTGTCGTGCTATTGGCTTCTCGCACAAAGTTGAGAGATGCTGTGGTTTTCTCTTCAGTCCACACATTAGTTTTCCAGTAAGTCACATCATTTCGGATCAGCCCTCTTTTATTTGCTAAAACACACTCATTTGCATTTACCTCGAATCAATACACTAACTTTTCCATCTCCCTCAAAACCATTTATGTGATATTCCAATACTTTTTCACTTTTTTTTGTCTTTCATTTCATGTGTTTTAATGAGCAGATTGACATTACATCAATCAAACCTAATATCAGCAGAGTGTTTCCGAGATGAATAGATTCCCCTTGGGTCATCTGTAGCAGATTAAACTGAATGATCAACTGTTATATTAGCCATCCTGCATATTGCAGCTTTATCACTATAGTTTAATAGCACATTTAGTTATAAATGATGGTGGCAGGAACTCGAAAGCACTTCCAAAACACATGTGAAATAGCAAAGAAAACACATGATGACGTCTTGATGAAAACTAGTAGTTTTTCAGGATTCACACAATGCAGAAAAAAATTCAGGTTCACTGTCACAGAGCCACCATTTTCCCTGAGTCGACCACAAACCAAACGTCTTTTGTTGAAGCAGCGAGAATCATTACGTTTGTCACAATGGAGGGAATAACAGAGTCATGTGAAAGCAGTAACATTAACAGTGACACCGTGAATGTTAATGTTTCTGCATTTCTGCTGGAGGCTACATTAACCTGGCAGGTCAGAGTAGAGGTTGATGTCTCAGTCTCCTCGTTTCACTTTTGTTTTCTTTTATTTGCACAAATATATATTCACAAACTATAATCAGGTGGTGCGTGGGGTAATATGCAAATAACAGGAAAGTTTAAAGTTCTGAGGTGTTCAGACCTTGATAAAAAAAACATTAACATAAAGCAGCCAATATTATTTAAACCAGGCTTGTCCCTGAACAGAGCCCTAATTTCAGCTGCCAGCTGTTGCAGCCTCAGTTGACAGGCTGCTCTTAGTGAAAAGAGATGTGTCTCCTTCTGATATGGTTCCTATTTTTCCCTGGAATCAAGAGAGGTCTTTCCAAGACATTGTCTCAGGGACCTTGTATTTCTGCTGCTGCTCACGTTGTCGCCGTTGTTGGTGTAAAGCCTGTAATTACATTTCCAAATTCTCCTTGTCCCCTCTCATTTCTCATTTACGGCTCTTTGTCTGCCTTTCAGTCTTCCTCTACCTTGTGCATCCGCCAACCTTCGCTCTCCTTGAGGCCCCAAATGAGAGCATTAATTTCTGCCGGTCTATTTGTGGCTCACAGTGGCTTCACGGAGCCTCACTTTGCTTTAAACACAAATTGATTTCACAGTCAAATCCTCCTGAGTATATATCACAGACCCTCCACCTGCTCCCCTCTGTGCTTCTGTTTCCTTTCCCCCCGTTACATCTCACTTTGTGTCCCGTCTGCTCTTCAGCACTGACATGTGCAGCCACATGTACACCTTCAAATCTCACCTGAGGTATATGAATACTGAATGGGCAGGGATGCTATGATAGTAATTGAGGAGGTTGGGTTACAGGGAGTGAAACAGTGAAGGCTGCAGGCGTCAGCAGAGTGGAAGAGGGCAGTTTCTAGTGAAGGCTGTGAGTAGGAAAATTGAAGAGCTATTTTCATGCCACATTAAGTTATACCAGGCTTCCACGATGGAACTGTGCTCAGACAGAGGAGACTGTGCTATTGTGAAGGCTAATAATCAATGCGATAGAGTTATTACTCAACACTACACTTCACAGGCCGATCCAAGACAGCTATGTAAAGGGAGATACATGAATTCCAATGAATTGTAACAAACGCTGCTTCCTCCAGCATCATTCATTTAATATGTCAAAAGTTTGGTTCAATGGTTTTCTGCATGACTGGGATGAAAGTCACAGGAACAATGTAAAAAAAAGGGGGGGGAATGAAAAGTACAAAATGGGAACTGCATTACTGTCCTCAAAGTCTGCCTGCTGCCATTAATGTGATAATAGAGGGCCAGTGGGTTTGCTGAGGCTTTCTGTTTGTCTGTTGTTATTTTTCTTCCGTTTCTCAAACCATATGCCACTGCTGTCACTCTAGGGCAACATTACAGTGAAAAATAGTCACGTTTAAACACGCCAGTCACCGCCACACAATGCAAGTACGTTAACAATGTGGAGGAGTGTGAATAGGCTTGATACCCAAAGCTTTATTATGTAACTCGTTCCCACACGCCTGTCAGTCATGTCCCCAGTGATCACGTCTGCGTCAAAAGACGGTATCAGGATGTTAACAGACTTTCTTGTCAGCGAGGGGACGTGGGGAGAAAACTGTGTACAATAACAATCAGAGTGTTTGCTTTGGGTTGTGTCTCTGTTGTTAATCCCTTACAAAATCCTCTGTTGCACTGTTATGAATAGTATTTTTAGGGCTATGGTACAGCATGTATACATTTATATTTATTATTACTTACTTACTAAGGAGCATAGGCCTATAGGCTTATCAATAACACTCTTCCATCTGATTGGACTTTCTGAAGTAGGTTCTACCACATGGTCTTTTGCCCGCATTGGTGTGGTGGCTGCTAAGTGCTACGCTGCATAAGCTCCTGGTTGTGGGGCGCCCAAGCTGGACACTTCAAAGATGCAAGACTAATTTGTCCACCTCCTCCCATGGGTAAAACAACCTTTTTACAAAAGAATTAGGGACATTCTGTATGTGGTGTAGAAATAACAAACATACATAATTATGTATTTTAATGCAGCAGCTGTGGAATAAGTAATTTGGTCAAGTTTTAAGTGGCTGTAAACATTTGTACTTCAGCAACTGATTATCTAACTACGTGACAGTGGCGATTGCTTTAAGACAGCTAGGGTTCCTCTAAAATGAAATATGTAATGCATTGTATTTCCATTTCATTACTAAACTAGGACGCAAAGAGAAAGTGTCACTCGTTCGTTCACAATTGGCTGTTTTTCACGGATGACGGATCGTCTTACGTGATTTTTTTTATTCCTGTCGCAGCAGATTATGTTAAAGTTGCTGTTCTGACTGAAGTTTCACTCATTTTCATTTGCAGCAAGCAGCAATTTAGGAGAGGAGGAGCAATTTACCAATTCTAAAACCTGATGATGGACAACTTCAGATTGAACAAACATTTAAAGATGCAGTGCGCAACTCTTGGTGAGTTTTTGGTTAGGAATCATAATATGATCAGTATATTATACAAACAAATCATTTCCTGTGTGCAATGTAGAAATGTGAAATGAAATCTGAACACAGAGGGAATAGTGGAGCTGCTAGGCTCAATCAATATTGTGTAATTAGCCATTGTTTTGAATGTAGCTGACATTTGTTAATATTTACAAGTCAAGCACTACTGTTTTTTTGTGATTTGTTTTTCAAATTTGGCAAAAACTTACGTGCATTTAACCACACAACCAAGTGATTTTGCTGATTAAAAAAAAATGTAAGTGGCTAGACAGACAACTCCATTGGACACACTGGAGTGCATAAATGGATGGCCCAACTTAATGTGCAGTAATAAAAGCTTATGGGTAGCAGTTACATGAGTAAAACAGGTTGCAGATGGCAAAATGCTAGTCCATAGCATGAACAGCATGAAAAACAACACAGGAGTAGACACAGGTGGATCACACAAGGTTACACACTGGGTGATATAATGAGGAAAAGAGTGGGCAGGGAAGATTAGATGTTACTGTAGGGCAGGTGAATGTGGGAGTCAGGAATGAGAAGACTGAGGGCATCTGGTGGGTGGGTGGAGAATGGCAGGAGACAGAGTGCCCAACAGAAAGCATGGGAATCGTCAACAGGAGGACAAACAGAGCTAATAATGTCGTGACAATATTACAGCAGAGCCCGTACCAATGCCTCATTGAGCATGGCTAACATTAGCAGCACTTTTTCGTCCACAGAAGGCACAACATTTAGCTACCGGGGAGCGTCTGGGATAATAACTGCAATAGATCTTCTGGAGCGGGGAGAGTGGAGGAGGAGGAAGCTGCAGTGCAAGAAACTTGTAGCAGGAGAATGTGAGGCTAATGTGAGGCTCAATTACAACTGAGTAAAAATCAATCAACCACCCCATTATATTTGAAATTATTCTCGGTATATTCAGTTATGTTGTCATTAAATAAGATATGTTAATACTTGAAGTTGTTTAAAGCAAATCTGTGATGTATTTTTATTTGTTTTATTTTACTTATTTTCACTAATTTGTTGTGTGGCCATACTTGTTTGGTTTAAATTACTTTTGTTTTACTACTTCTTTTATTGTTAAGTACTTGGTAACATCGCTAAGAAAAGTGCAATGTAAATAACGGTTTTTATTATTGTAATTATATTGTGTTAATCCACACCAGTTTCAGTCCTTAAAGTATATTTATTTGAAGCTTTTATCGCCGAGTTCATGTAGGCCAGTATATATTGTTTGACAATGTAGTCGTTCTAAGTAACCATATCTCCTTTTTATCTTACTTGTTGGTAAACAAAAACATTACTTTCACTTCATTATAGTCATTTTTACACAGCACCGCAGAGAGATGTGGGAAGGAAAAAAAAGATCTATTAACTCCACTATCTTCAAAGCAACCTGAAGCCCTTTTGAACTACAGACAGCCTGAAAGGGGAAAAAAGAAGGTGTCAGAATTAAGCAACACATTATACAACACGTGATTTGTTTGGTGCACGAGAAGAAAGCATCCGACTGTTGTTAACTCTGGAAGAATCAGGACATCCCTCAGTCAAACTTTAACTGCTGAAATGATGAAAAGTAGTGGAGGCCATGACGTTTGATTGCAAAGAGTCTTTATTTATCCTTGTGTTCAAGTACGGCCCTCTCTCATCACGGTCATCTAAGAAGCATGGACACACAATAACGCACAACTCGCACCAGAGCCTGAGCAACCTCAGGTGGTATTTGTCTTTTGTCTTGATTGAAGGTTTAGGGAGGAGGGGTTGGGGGGGGGGGGGTTAGCAGTTTCCACGTTAAGGTCAAGTGAACAAGAGTCCTGTTGCACACCACATAATCATTTTTTTCTCAGCGGACATTTGTTGCATTTAGTGACAATGACATCTGCACATAAAAATTATATATATATTTATATTTATATTCATATATTTATAGATTTGTCATTCTATATCAACAATCCATTCTAGTGATTTTACCCTTGGTGTTTCATGTTGTAAAACTGGACAAACTGTTGTTAGGAATGCCTTGTTTGGACACTGATTTATACAGAAAAAAACGCACACACACATACACGCAACGGAGGCATACACACACTACTACACACATGCATGCATAGATACGCTCGCTCAAGTTTACGTGTACACACATGGGCCATACATTCAGTCACATACATGCACACGTACTGTACACAAACGCACGCACACACGCGCACACACACTTGCACACCCGCACATGTCCACACATGTACGCCCACACATGCTCAGCAAACACAGAGAGGCAGGTCTGTACATCTAAGGGAGGGAGATGTTACCCATGATCCCCAGCAACATGTATGTCTTCACCTGATCAAAACACGAGAAATTAAAAGTTACAAAAAGCAGAGTGAGTCATCCAGTCACTGTCTTTAAAAGTCGAGAAAATGTCCCTTTAAATTCCTCTTGGACTGGTCCCGGAGGTGTCAAAGTTTGGCACGATGTTGCACCTCTCCCTCTTTCTCTTCATTTTTTACTGTACACTCAGGTGTACACTTATCAATGTCTTATTGGATGGACCAGATTTGACGCCGGATGATGAGAAACGATTGAAAACTGACTCAAGTTTGAACACGTTTGCTCCCCAAAAGAAAGAGAAAACACTTTCCAAATTCTTTAGGCAGTGAACAAGAACTTGTGTTGACAAGGACTTGGGAGTGATGCTGCTCTGCCAGTCTGATACTCTGGCAGCCTTGAACTGCTTTTGACATTTCGCCATGTCCGCAACGAAATTAACCAGACGGAGAAAGAAAAACATAAATATTGGAAGGTTTCCTCTCAGGATAGGGAAGGGCAAAACAAAAGGTTTCCAGTGGGATTCATCCTGACAGTCTCTGTTTTACGCTCAATGTGTTTGCATTTAAATCCTTTTTGTTGCTTTTGTTTGTTTCAGTAAATAGTCAGTCATGGAAAAAGATGATATTTTCTTGAGTGGCCCCATCTGAAAAATGTGTAATATACACACACCATATCACCTTTGAAATTTTTGTACAGAAAATAAGAGTGCTTCTTCTGAAAGTGAAAATTTAGAAAAAGTACAAATAAAAAAAAGATGTAAAAGAATGGCGACAAAAAAGAAGTCTTGATGTTGACATTCCTTGAGAACAAATCGTGAAGTCACTGTAGGCAGCAAGGCCGTCGGAACAAAAAAAAGAAGAGGAATAAAAGCAGTGCTACGTTTGTCACTTGGGTGAAATGGTAAACATCCACATCTTGTCTTGTGCCTGATGTGCTTTCATCTTTCTCTGTGCTTTTATTCTTCTGGTCTTTCTCAAGAACTCCCATGTCATCTTGGTTTTTCCTCTCCGACTTAATCAAAAAGGTCAGGCCACTTTCTATGTAGTCATCCTCTTCCCATTATTTCTTCATCTCGTCATTCTCTCCTCCTCCTCCTCCCCAGGCCACTGTACTCTCTCTGCTCTCCCTCCATTTCCCTGCCCACTCCTCACTTACACTTTGAACACACACTTGCTCATATCTACTCCCACCTGCTCCTTATCCACTCACCGTTGCAATGGAGCTGACTTAGAAGAGATTAAGTGGTCTTAAAAAAAGAAAAGGAAAATGTTGGCATGCACATGCACAGTCTCCCTTCATCACTGGACCAGACTTTACTTCTTTACCAAGTCTTGTCCTTTACCTTGTATGACATGAACCATAATTTCCAGCTAGTGGCTATAAGATAACAAGCCATTGCTGTAACCCTTAGTTCATCTGCTGCTAATCATTTGCAAAAATAATCCCTTTTACACAAACACACACAGACTCTCTCTTGGCCCACCCCATCATTTACATTGTCTAACTAGACCCAGGAGTCAGGAGAGGCCGGGTAGTGGCTGGTCTCATAGTTCAGTTCACTGTATGGCCGAGAGGCCGAGTAGAAGTCTACGTAATTGCCAGTGGATTTGAGGCCCAGATGCATTCGCAGGTCTTCCCGTGGGTCCCGCGGTGGTCCGGTGCTGGGAGGCTGCTGAGGTTGGGCTTGAGGCTGGGGCTGCACCTGCACATGTATCTGTGGCTGTGGCTGAGACTGAGGAGGCGGCGGTCCCTGGTCCTCGTAGTAGGCCTCGTCAAAGCTCCGGCTGTGGCTGTGAGGTGGTGGCTGCGGTGGCTGAGGCTGCGGGAAGGAAGGAGGGGCGGGGTAGGGGTCGTAGTCTTTTAGCACAGCTGCTGACGGGCTGTCCTGCTGGGGTTGGGGAGGCACAACGCAGGGCTGGGCTGGAGTCTGGCAAAGGGGCCGATGGAAATGGAATGCACGGAGGGTGGTGAAGAAAAGAGACGAGGGAGCCGGGTGTAGCAAGCAAGAAGGGAGAGACAAAGAAATGTGGGCAGTGGGAGCAAAGTGACAGAAGAATGACATGAAGAGAGTGTACAAAAGGGGGAGAAGATTTGAAAAGCTGATTGTGCAAGTAAAAAGGCTCAGACAGGCATCAAGTAGGAAGAGACTCATGCTGTGATTTCTCTATTACATGCATGTATTGAGGGAGGGAATTTATCTTTAAAGGTGCAGTATGTAATAAATCTAAAGCAACTAGCCATAAAATCCATAAAAAAAATGTCACAGAGACTCAGGAATAATGTTCATATAACAAACTGGCCTCACCAACAACAACAGTACAGCCAAAATATTTGAATTAAAAAAAATATTTTGCAGACTGCAAATCATGTTTATGTTTTGAAATCATGTTTTGGCATGTGGCGCCACCTATCGCCATGTACCAACCATTGCAGTCAGTAGGGTCTCAGCTGCCGAGCAACCACGGGTTGCCAGTTACGTTAGAAAACGAAACCTAAAAGACCTCTGTATTTTGAATTTGAATGTAGTAACCGTTTTTGGCCACATTCTTACATATGGCACCTTTAATAGTGTTTGTGTCAGTCAAAATTAGCTTTAACAAGTATTGGTGAAACCATGTCTGCATCAACACAAAAAGACAAATCCAGCCTATTTTAAAATGAGACTTTTGTGTTTTTTTCCGAGCGATTACACAGGGGCAAATTATTTGTGCAGTCAACGAAAGTAATGGTTTTAACTGCGAGTTTGGTGCTGCTCGTTCAGGTGGAAGTCGCTGAGGGTGTGTCTCCTTCACACACAATGTCAGCGTGTCTCTTATCTCAGCGAGACACTTAAGTGTGCGTGTGTGCGCATCTTCCATCATGCTGCTATCTCTCCTAATAACCACCTTGTCATGACAGCATATGCCAATTTATGAGGGCTCTGACAGCACACATGCAGGCAGGCAGACACACATTATGCACACGTACATGCAGACACATGCATAGCAAAAAGACACTCTGCTGTTGTGGAACTGTATGTACATATAAAGAGACAATCTCACCTGGTTTTGCTTGATTTCATCACTGTTGGTCAAGTAAGAGTTCCGGAATAACGTAGATGTCCCACAGGAAACTTGAACTGGAGAAAGAGTATAAAAAAAAACACCTTCATATAAATGAATAATAAAGATGTCTGTCACTGCGCAACTGCTAATAATTCAGTGAACTCCACAATTGGCTTCATCAGCTAATTATAGTCCATCTTTTTTTCGCGCTTCTCTGGAAGACTGGCATTTTGTCTGTCCTCGTGAATATTATAAAAAGGAAAAGAGGAATAGAAGACAGTGAAAGGATAGATACAAAAAAAACAAACATTTACAGGGCAAGTAGAGACCGACTGAGTAGAGAATGATACCGGAAAGAAGGAGCAGCAAAGACAGAGAGGCATCAAAGTTGGTGTGGAAGAGAATCAAAATAGTTTGAGATTGAAAAAGAAACAGATCAGAGGAGTGAGAGGAAAACAAGGGGAGGAAAATAGAAGGGAGAGAAAGATAAAGAAAGGGATACAATTTAATAATTTTAATTTCTCTCCCTCTCCCTCTCACACATACACACCTGCCATGCCGTCTTTCCTGGATGTGTGCTCCCCTTTGTTGCTATGGAAACCGGCGTTGGTTGCCGTGGAATCGTAGTCGAGCTTACGTTCCTTCAGACTCATCATCTCTCTGGGGGAGGCTGGAGCGCTCGCTACACACACACACACACGCAAAAATGATAATCATGTGAGAGCACATTCTGTTGGGATGCAACATTCATTACTCATAATTTTGTGTGTGTGTGCGAGTGTCTTTCAAGGTGCACAGTCATTATTCATTATTTAGCTTGTCAGCATTAAGAGTCACCTTCAGCATGTTCAAGAACTGGTGGGAATTCATAAACATGCACACGTCAGTTTCTGGACACGTTATTTACATTTTCAATTTCACATAGCGCGCTTGTATCCTCTTATTTCTGCTTATTTCATTTTACTTTAATATCAACCCATTCAGCCGATAAAAATTAACATCATATTTATCTTTTTAAAATTCAATCATTTCGAATACTGGACTAGATCAGGGGGTCTGCAACCTGTGGCTCGAGAGCCTCATGTGGCTCTTCAGCACCTTTGCCGCAAAGGTGCTCACATATTGTAGCTTAACAATGTATTTATTTTTGTTTTATTTCCATGTTTTCCACGCTTTCTTGTAGAGGCATAAATAAAAGGGTTTCAATATTTTCCTGTATTTTCGACTTCAAATGCAACGGCAAAACCTCCTGAAAGCAATTCCCGACACTTGCATTAAGTAAGAAGTAGACATTTGGAGTCCTGTCCATATTTAGATCCATGTACTAATACTAAATACTAAATGACATAAAATCGTTTTATATCAATGACATATCAACAGTTTTCTTAAATTTCATAAACATGACACATTTTACTTCTTTAAATAGAGTATATATGTATAAAAAAAACAACTTTATACATGATATTATCTTCATTTAAAGCATCAAATTTTTTGTTTTTTGCAGCTCCAGATTAATTTTATTTGAGTGGAAGGTTGCAGACCTCTGGACTAGATGAAAACAATCATTTATATCAGTGCAAATCCATCCCCCGTGTGGCCATTTTTGTAGTCCTTTGAGAAGCGACTGAATTATCATCATTTTGTACATTTGTACTCAAGGAGTTCCTGAAGGGGATCAATGGCATCCGCATGCATGGAATCATTGTTAGCATGGTGTTAGGAGGATAGAAATTTCACTTTTCTACTTTGGTTTACTCAAATTTACTTAGGCATAGTAACAGACACAATATTTCTATCATTGGTTATACATTCTCTGAGGTCCGTGGATGTCCTTAGACACCAAGAACATATGGACCTTAATATTGTGGAGCAATTCTTCATTTACTTTGAGTATGTCTTATAGGTGTTTTTCTATGAAAATATGGTCATGGCTTTACGGGTTAATGATATAATGCAGATTATTCTCAAAAACTATGGCATTTAAAGCATAACATTAAACATGTTGTCATGCAAACCTCAACATTAACACTCATGTTAATCCATCAGTGCCTGTATGCACACATACAGTATAAACATGGATAAACACACTGTGCGTTCACTGTCCCAATTCCGCTTGCTCTCTTTTCCTCACACACTCAGCATGCCGCCATTGTAAAGTCCCGACTGTACGACATACTTAAAATGCTTACTCAGTTGCTTTTATGACACGGAATTGACATAATCCTGCCTACCTGTGGTATATCAGACACTTCAGTTTGCTTCACCAAACACTCCTTTAACTATCCGCCAAACAAGCATTTTTACAGTCTCTATCAGCTATACTGTATACCCGGAGGGGAAGGACATTTGAAAATAAGCTCTCTTCAATCTAACTTTAAGAGTTGCAGATAATTATAAGACCGTAGCATGTGAGACTCATGCATAACCGACCTAACATTCACACACAAAACATATATGCGTTAGTTAATTGAGGGTGATGCTCTCAATTAGAAGAAATGGATACGCTTTCAGACAAAGAGGTGTCAGCATCCAAAGAAATCAGCACAAAAAGCCCCTGTCCTGCTTCTACTGTATAGCCTGAGAGAATAGCAACAGATGAAGCAAAATTAAAATGCTTTGGAAACTCTTGTGTGTCTGAACATCTGATTTTTTAGTCCTTTTCTGCATCGAAGCAACACATTTTGCACACACACACACACGCAAGGGCACATTCACACGGTGAATGGGTCTGTGAAAATGTAGTGAAGCAAGAGAATCAGGATAGAGAGATTAGCTGTTTTTGATACTTGTGATATTTAATTATTATCACTTGACACCTCTGCAGCACATTCCATTGTGCTGGAAGCTCGAACCTGTCACCGACACCCCCCCAGAGACACAGCCATCACTCGTAGTTACGGTTACCGTGGGGACCTGGCTTGAAACGGCTGGGTTTGAGAGCCCGGGAGACTTGTTTTATCAGTGCAAAACACAGCAGGACCCTGTGGGGGTAATGATGGATGCAAAGGTCTCACTCTCCCTCTGTATCTGCCTTTGTCTCTGTGCCATCCTTGCAGCCTGCAACCTCCCCTTCTTTTCTCTGTCTCTGTATCTGTTTTAACACTCTTTGCTCACACCAACTCTTTTCACTCCTCCTCTCTTATTGAGCCTGCACACCATCATTACTCCTTCTGCTTTGATCCATCTCTGAGGGGCTGGATTGCAGTCTGGAGCGTATGCAGAGAGGAGATATGGATGCATGCAGGTTTGTGTATATGGGAGGGTGTGTGTGTGTGTGCGCCTGCGTGCGCGCGCGTGCGCTAACACAGCCTATAAAGAGTGAGAGATCATAGGAAGAGGTGAGAAGAAAGTAGGATTACTGCTAAGAGGAGATGAAGGAGGAGAAGTATGACAGGGGTGAACGAGAGCGAGATGAGCAAAAACGGCAAAAGGGGTTTGGCGTAGAGGAGAAGATGGGATTCATTTCCAACCATTTCCCATATATATCTACAAGTTTCTCTGTGCACTAAAATTTCCTTTTTATAAAATGGATAGTTCCAGTCATTGATTCTGCAGTAAAGTAATTTATAAACACTTCTTTCTACCCCATTTGTATTACTGCACCAGTAATTATTCAGTTAATGCAAAGAAAACACCAACGTGCAGATGAAAATATTATAAAAAGAGACAGATACATTTATATTTGGCCTGTCGCTGCTTCAAACGCAGTCTTGCAGTCTTTTATCTAAACTCAAGGATGAACTTTATGAATGACCTTGGCATGTTGGTTGCTAATTCCTAGATCAGATTTTTTTCTTTGGAGCCACTGGCAATCTTATGGACAAAGCAATGGGTTAAAGAGGTCATTAAGTGTATAATCTACGCCTGCTCTGATGGCGTTGAGGGATGAGAAATCAAGGGCCTGCCCTAACCTGATTGTCGAAATCTTCTGTTGGCTCGTCAGGGGTGAGAAAACGGGCTGTAATATAATATTTATGTGGGTCCCTGGACACTCAGGAGTTGGAGGAAATGAAATTTCTGATTAACAGGCTAAAGAAGCATTGGTCAGGGAAATGAGAATGCTGAAGATTTGTCTAGGAAAGGATGAATGTGTTAGTGTCTACAAAGAAAATGTGGTTACAAAGTAGCAAGAGGAGTGGGAGATGCAGCCGTCTGATAGAAGTGGCTTTCAACGGCTTTAAAGAGAGAAAGGACATGGTTTTATTAACTAGGCTCCGGTTGGGAGATTGTGGATTAGCCAGATATCTGAATATTATAAGAAAACACCCAGATGGTATTTTCCTGTGGTCAATTTAAAAGATAACAGCAACAGTTATTTATTGATCTGGATGAACTGGTGTTTTTCCTGAAAACCAATTTTCAATATCATCACCTTGAATCATCACCATCACCTTACATGCGTTCATTTTAGGAAACATGGTAACCATTTTTATTAAAGGCAGTTGGCCTCCTGAGGTCACGGTTCACAGTGAATTAAGAACAACTGAAGAGGGTTCTTAAGACACTTTGGTTTACTCGTTACTTGGTCTAAGAACACCTCTTAACTAAAAGAATGTCCCACAGCTGTTCTCCAAAATCACTATCAACCACAGCCTCTCTGAGCTTAGTGCTTTAATTTTCAATGTCACCGGTCAAAGTCAAATCCTCCTCCTTTACTTCCTCGTCTTGGCATTAGCCATCCTGCAATCCCTAATTCTTCTTGCCTCCCTGCTTTTTCTCTTTTATCTCCCTCTCTGTTTGTCTCATCCCTCCCTCTTTCACTGTGGACACACAGAGTCTCTCTCTCTCTCTCTCTCTCTCTCTCTCTCTCTCTCTCTCTCTCTCTCTCTCTCTCTCTCTCTCTCCAGTCCCTCTCTGTCTCTCTCCTTGAAGACTAGTCTAAGCTGGGAGGAAGCAAAAGTACTTTTCTGCCTCATCAGCCTGCTAAGCCTGGTGTGGAGAATTCACAGCTAACGGCTGTTCCACTACTGATGCTAACAGCTAATGCTACTGCATCCTTGCCAAGCATGAAGGCCAGTGGGCTCGAGCTAAAGGGATACTTTAGCACAGGAGCTTGAGGGTGGCGAACAGAACACTGATGCTAACGGCTATTAAACGCTAATGTAAAGGCTGTTCGACTGGCAAATGTTGAAGCTACTGGGTTAAGTGATTGCTTATCTAAAATCCATCTGTCTCTCTTGAGTCTTTTTTACTTTTCATGTGGGGCCATCTTTTAGATGAATTCAATTAATTACCTCACAGGAGGGAGGTTTTGTCAATCATAAGATAATGACGTTTTTACCCACTCGCTCATCTTCTACCGCTTTAGCCTCCACTCGGTTACCGTGGGGACCTGGCTTAGGCGGCGAAAGGCGGGATACACCCTAGACAGGTCATCACAGGGCCACACTCTCAAAGTCAAACTTCATATTGTCAATTTGGAATGTCCGATTTATGATGTTTTTAACCAAACAACAAATTAAAAAAAACAAACCTTTAACTAAAGGCCAATTCCAATTCCTATCTTAACCCTCAATCTCAACCCTCAAGCTCAACCCTTAATCTTAACTGGCCCTCAAAACCAAGTGTTGAGGGTTATTTTGTCACTTAGAAATGGGACACCCCTTAAATGCAGATACGTCTTCAGACTGTAGGGGGCAGAATAACGCGGAACCTGCGTCCACTCTGTCAACTCCAAAAAAGAAGAATAAGAACACATTTACGTCACGATTATTTATTACGATCCGTTTGTCAGTCAAGTTATTAGGTTGTCAGTTAGTTATAAGATGATACTCATACAAATACCACAACCACGGACATATTCAGCTGACAGTTACCACACACCACGGCTTATTGAAAAGTAAACGATAGCAAACGATCGCTTGTCCGCACCGGCCGGCTATTGACAAAAGATCGTAAAATAAAAATAAATGTTACGCAGCAATGACGTAAGTAATCCATAATATGGGCCTAAACTAAGATAATACAATGGTTTTCATAATTTTTATATCTCTATTAACAAAGAAAATACTTTTTGTAGCGTACTCGTTTCGCTGCTTTCGGCGCCATCTTTGTTATGTGAAAACACGCAATGCATTCTGGGTAGCCCTTGCTCCCAAGGGTGGTCTCGGAAAATCTCAATATTGAGGGCGATACATACTTTTTCTGAGAATCGGGACAGAATCGGGACAGCACTTGCACTCGCGGGAGCGCATACTTTTGAGATTGAGGGTTAAGCAAGGAATTGGAATTCACCCTAAATGATCTTTATATTTAACAGGGCCAATTCAAACAGTTTCTTAAGAGAGCACACACACACATGCTGGTTTTGTGGACACTCGCCATCACAACTAAATGCCTAACCCTAAAACCATAGTCTTAATCCTCAAAAAACTTGTTCATATTCTGTGGACCAGCCAAAATTGTCCTCACAAGGTCAAAAGACTTGCTTGACAATTGGTCCACGCAGCCTATGAAAGACATGTACACACACACAAATAACCTACAGTATGTATTAAAAGTGACACGTGTTCTTACCAGAGCGGTTATTTGGGGACGTCCTGACAGGGGAGACGGAGGGAGTTCGAGAGGAGGAGTAGGGCCTCTGTCTGTCTCTCTCTATCGTTGAGGCAGAACCCACAAAGTGATACTGGCTGTATCCATCCTGTGAAATAACACACACAAAACAGAAAAAGAGCTGACTGCCAGTTTTTAAATCATCCATCAATCTTCCTAGAAACACCAAAACTCAACGAATTTGTGAACAGAATAAACATTTTGAAGTGCCTCAAGGAAGGATTTCAAGAGCAACAGCAGTGCCTGTTTTGGTATGCATGCAGAAAAGTGTTCATTGACCATGTTTACGGCAGTGATTTAGCATTGATAGATCAGATAGCTTCATGTATATCAGTATCACGGCAATGACTCCCCAAAGCATTAAAGAACAGTTTTTAGACTACAGCTTCAAACTGTTTTACACAGGTTGGTGGCTCATATGCAGACAAATATGTACATCCATAATGATAAAGGGAATGGTTGGAATTTGAAGGCTGTAACATGCCTACATACAATGATTCAGAAAACGTTATACTGAATGCAACCTGGCCAATGTGAATGTCCTTGTGGCAACTAAGGACATACTGACTGATGCAAAACAATGCAAAATATGTCATTTAACCTTAACTAAACTGTAATGTGACCTAGCGTGGGCAACTGGGATAAATGGTGTTAACTTTGTGTCAACTGCAATAAATAACAAGACAAAAGCTCTTTTTTTTTCTATTTCTGTTTTGTTTTTAGCAAGTCAAAAATTAATCCTGGACAATGAAGGCCACTGAAAACATCTCCACACATGCAAATAATAATGGTGCACACACCCACACAACATAAATGAACACACTTGCATTGAGCCTGAGCTGAAGACCCCAATGTCCTTGTAGAGAAAATTAATACAACAACAACAACAAAAAAAAGATCCACAGGCATAATTACTGTCAAGCCAGTGACTTTGTATCTGTGTTGGTTTAACAGTGATTGGAGGAAAACCCTTTTCATAAAAATGAATCATGAGAGTCAACAACAATCACAGAGCTGGAACCAAATTCAATTTAGCATTAAGATAATTGGTTACCTCTGGAGGCAAAGTGTATGGGATGAGAAAAGATAATGGATACATGTTCCGTCATAGCTTTATTGTCTGGGGGCTGCAGTTAAGCTGTGGGAAACTGGTTGGACTGTGGTGACTGTGAGAGTACAAGGGAGAGTTGAAGTTAGAAAAGGAGGGAGATGAGGCGGAAAAAAAGAGAGAGGACACATAGAAAAGTTGGAGAGGACGGGCAATGACGGAGATGAAGCAGAAACAGAGAGGAGGCGCAGGCAGGTGAGAAACTGAGATGACAAAAAAAGTAATAACAGTGAGAAGGAGGAGGAGAGTAATAATAAGAAGGTAAAGATAGGACGAGGGCCAGAGAGGCAAGGAGAGGGAGACAGAGGGAGGGAGACTTGACGGAGCACAGACCCATGTCCTGCACTGACTCCTGTTTCCTTGCACAGCACTGACGACTAATAGAAAGCTGGATCCTCTGACACGGAGTAGTTCAAAGGTTCCAGTCTCCATTGCCTGACCTTCCACCACTTCTTTTTAAACTCTCATCCCCCACACTGTGATGCCTCTCACTGCAGTCTCTGAATCCGAGATGATAAATCTGTTCTAAAGTATGAGCATCCTGCTCTACATAATATGTGCCTTACAAATTGGATAAATGGGGTTCATAGGTGCCACACTGTAATTAGGATCATAATCACAGAGGACATTATAACAGCAGAATCAAAATTGCTGTCATATTTGCAATTGTCACACTTTTTTGCAGAAGTGTTTATTTTATTTTTTTTGTCGCAGCACAGTTTCTTCTCTATTTTTCCTGTTCAATAAGTTGAGGACAAAAACTCAATGTATTCCACGCTGATTATGTCATGTGCCGTATCTGCTTGTTGAGTTTATGATATTTATATATATATATATATATATATATATATATATATATATATATATATATATATATATATATATATATATATATATGTAGTGTAAAACCCCAGACTGCTCATAATTCAGGCCGCGGAGTCTAAATCAGTGAGGTGAGATGAAAAATATACAAAATCAAACTTTCAAAGGAGAACAAATCAGACAGTGGTTCAAAGTCTGGTGTCAGTCTGTCTTTGCACCATCTGTGTTTTCATTCTATTAGAGCGAGTAACCTAAAACCTTAAACTGTTAAAACCTTAAAGAAAAGAAAATGTCTTTTCCTTGGCCACTTCAGTAGGTATCATGTGTACTTAAAGTCTTTGATGATGAAGCCCATCGGCCTCGAGGTTTGACACGTGCATTAAGAGATGGTCTACTGCATACCTTTCTTCTAGCCAGTGGATATTTGAGTTACCAGTCTGGCCATTCTCCTCTGACCTCTGGCATCAACAAGACATTTTCGCCCAGAGACCTGCCACTCACTGAATATTTTCTCATTTTTGGATCGTTTTCTGTAAACCCTTGAGATATGAGGGACGCCCGAAAGCATTGAGTTGAGTTCTCGGCTCCATCAAGAGTCCCCGATTCTCCTCATGTTACTTTTACCGGCTTTTCTTTCCTCCCACCTCCTCTTTATGTCTCACACTCAAATTCAAACACACCGCTTTGCCCTAAAAAAAACAAAAAAAAAAACAGGTTGCTAGGCAACTGTTCTGCCTGTTGCTCTTATCATCACTGGATAGAGGTTGAAGGTCATGGCACTCTGAGGTAAAAAAAAAAAAAGCATTTACTGCCCCAACAAATGAGGTCCATGTACTGAGTGCATGTGTGTGTGTGTGTGTGTGTCATGCATGCCAGACAGCAATTATGGCAAAAATTGGAAAAAGGTTGAACATGATGAGCAGTGGGCTCCCTGTGGACCTCAGTGACAACTGAACACTGTCAATCCTTTTCTCTTTCACTCGCTCGCTCACTGATTTCACACTCAGTTTTTTTTTTCCAGTTTCATAGCTGCAAGCACTTCAGTCACACGTGACACATGTCTATCCTCATAGGAATAATGGGACTCTCACTCTTGCACATTCTTTATCTTCACTGTCTGGTTATTTAGGGATTGACCTTTATTCTGGTGTGACATTTATTGCAAATTGCGACATTTATTGCAAATTGCAATAAATGTGCTGTAAGAATGTGCTGCAGCTTTACCTCTCCGTCTCATTTAAATAGTGTTGTTAGCCTTTGCACTGATACAGGTTCTCTCTCAGTGTACCTCCATCTCTCTGGCTTTCTGTCTCTTTCTCAACATCAAGGCAGCTTCACAGGCCTGATCATTCTTTGATGTCTCCTGAAGTTGTTGCCAACGCTCAGCGTCTTTTCCCTCGTAGACTGCGTAGCAGCGACTGAGGAGTGGATTTTAGCCCTTTTTTGAAATTAGAGCACAAATCTAAAAACAGATTCAAAGTGTAACCTGCACAAAAATCCTGCACCCTGCAGAAACAACTGAAAAGTCACTCCACACACAACATTTGCAGTCTTAACTTTCCATTATATCTCATTTAAGTATATTTATTTTATTTGCAGGAACATCCTGATCATCGTGTGCAATGATCCTCTAAAAGGACTGCTGCATCTTGCAATAAATTACCTCACATATTCTCACTCACTCATATGACACAAACACACCCACAAACTGGATTGCACTTCCCGGGACCATATTGTAAATCTGTCACATGTGTCACAAACGCTTCATCTCTTCGACACTGAACCCCGTCTGTCATACGTGTGCGTCTCTGTGGGTTGTGATTTGTGTTGTTTGTGTGTGATGCGAGTGTGGCATATGTGTATACGTGCGTGTGCTAGGTCAGGCCAACTGAAATTATACACCGCGCTGGGAGATGACAAAGTGTAACGTTGTGAACATACAGTACAACATATGAGCTTGGGCGTGACTGTGCAAAAGAGATTACTTTTAGTCCCAATTCTTAGTGATGTTTCTAGTTGTTGTCTTTCATAGAAATCCCCTGTTGAACTGCACTGCACGTTTGTTATTCACTCAAAGGATGACCTTTAACATTCCTCCTGGGAAACAACACTTAATGAGCACACACATCACCACACACAAACCGAACGAGGACACATCCCGTCAGATCCACGAAAACAAACAAAGTAAAAAGTAGTTTTGCTGCACTCTGGAGACTATTATGTGTGATTTATCCTGACGTTGGCGCAAACAGATTTTGCTTTTGGTTTATATATGACTGCTGCAAGTCTGAGATTTCAAATAATCTCAGATGCTATTTACATACACTGTTTATTCATGGGCCCTCAACTATTCATATTAGAACATCCAGAAAGAGCTGGGCAGCCACGCTCTCTCACAACTCTCTTTTCATCTTCACTTTTTCACTCTCTTTCTGAGTCTAGACTGCTCCCATGGCATTGCTGTAGGAAGTGATTAACTCCTCTCACTGCAGTTTGACAAAAACACGCACACACACACACACACTTAACATAGCAGAGACACACACACACACTCTCATAAAAAACACACGCCCAAAACGTCGACACAGTGAGAAAGTGTGCTTTAAAATGCTCTGATTACTTTAAGACTCCAGAGCAAACAAGTCTTTGCCACAACTCAAACTGATGCATTACTGACCCTTCACTTTTAACTACACATGCAAACACACACACGGACTCACACTTGCACACACACGCTTATATTGTAACGACAATCATGTTTCTTTCTTTCTAACTGTCTTTCCCTTAACTTTTTAAAACATTTTGCACCCAGCCCCAGACTCCTCTTGCATCTAAATTCTATGCTAATCCATGTTTGGATTGGACGCTAAAAGGATTTAGGCTGCACCTAACAGCCATGACCTAATACGTCACGCAGGGATACTAAAAGTAAAGTCACTTATTTCAGGCTCTGGACTTGTGCGATAAAGTCAAAGTGTGGTAAAGTCTAAAGCAACAATTTCCAATGAAATCGGGTTGATTTGTCACTAACCAAGTTGCTTTCATGCAATTTAGGATTCAAGTAGTAAGGTATGCTGTCTATCAGTATTTATATGCGGTATATAGCAAAATGCATCACCTTAACGGCTTTAAAAGAAATGTTGTCTGTATAGCGGCACCATTATGGCTAGATATAGAAATATAGGAATAGGTATGAAACTCAGAATGTCCCCTGCAGATGATATCTTGTTTTTTTTTTCATGTAGGAATGATGCATGAGTTTTATTGTTGTTATTGTTCTACTGTGTGCTTACATCATACTGAATTGAATGAGAAACATTATGCAACCAACAATGTTACATGACTTGTTTCTTTTCCTTTAATATCTGTATTTTTTTTTAAAACCTTTGTACAGCTTTTTATTTTGTCAGTATACACTGTCATGCAAAGCCTTGATCAATGGCGTGTTATGTCATCGACTCAAGTGTAGCGCTATCCAGTGGCAATGATTAGAGAAGTGTGAAGCAGATGAGGCTTCAAGGAGCCACATGAGGATTCTGTCCTGTATAATGCTCGGAGATGAGAGGAAGACGAAAGAGGAGAGTGTCACAGTTGTCAGGATGAGGGCGAGGATACACTGATGCCATGGGGTGGCCTGTCCTCAAGTGACTGCAGCGAGAGTCAGGGAGCCTGCGACAAAGTCAGCACAAGTTCGCGACTTGAGAGCTTTTTGTTAGCCCCTTTAAAACAGGTGAAAAAACATGGCTTGAGGGAAAGTTTGTGTTTCATTTATTTCAAAAAGCTCAATCTTGTTTTAAAGATTTTTTAACACCTCTGCAAGCTGAAGTGCAGGTACTTGAAATTCAAGGATAAACCTCCACAGTTTATTATCTTGAGATAAATAACGCAAGATAAATTGGTAATGTAAATTGTGCTGCAGTGCTCATATATTCTGTCTTGATATTCTGTTTTTTTTCCCCCTTAGAAACAGACTCAACTGTAGCCACATAAAGATGGGTGTCTAAAACTCATCATTATACACATCACAAAGGTGTCATCACTCAGTGCGACTGCATTGTGGGTTATGTACAAACTTGCAGCTCAAACAAATCACGATTATTTTTCTACCCATCTTCACATGGAGCTGGAAAGAGAAATCCAAGGACACGTTTCTGCAAAGTGTTTGTTAGTATTTCTAAAGATCTCAGTGAAAACATTTTGGTTATGATTCTGAAGTCTTCGAGCCCTGAATCGCAGATAACCTTGGTGGCAGCTATTTATTCAACAACACTCATTAATGACAAGTGAAAGCAGCTCAACTTTTGTCATTATTTTTAATCAAGTCCAAAGTGTGTGCAGATACTTGTTATTTGCAAAGGAATAAAAGATCCAGATGAGAGGTGAGCAGCATTCAACTGTGTTCTGTTTGTGTTTGTTTTTTGTGTACTGAGATAAAAGAAAGTTAACAGTGTGTCTCTGATTGAGAGCAACACGTAAACAAATCATCATTTCCTTTGACCTTGTTTGAGTTCTCTCATTTCTTGTTCGTTTGTCATCGTCCTTTTCATTAGAAAAGTTTAATAAACAACTTCGTACATCAGTGTATTTTCCATGGTTGTGGAGAAAAGTTCTGTCTAACTTGACGGTTGAGGCATAGTTTAAAAGTTCAGGTTTTAATTCGTTTTGAGTACGGATAAAGGGTTTGGCTTAAAGGGGACATATTATGCAAAATCAACTTTTTAATAATTGAAAGCCTTATATTTGGGACTCTGGAGGCCCTATCAGTCGGCAAAGTGTGCAAAAAGATGACTCACTCATGTTTTTATGGTCCTCCTCAGTCTAAGTACAGGAGATAAAACACGCGATGTTGACTTCCCTACTCACTGGGACGTCAGAATGGGCTAAATTCCTGTCCCTTAAGTTTCCTTTGATGTGATTGAACTGCTGTGGTGCTTCATTCTTATGGTATTTTAACCAAAGCATGTCACAGACATGTTCATTAGGACACCAGGTAACTAGGTTAACTTGGAGAAAAAGGATATAATAATATGACTCCTTTAAAGGAAATAGGTGGGTAGGATAGTCATATGGAACAGGACAACATGCATTTGTTTGTGTGTGTACTGTGTTTTTCAGGCATTTTTCCAGAATTCCTTTCCTTTTCTAATGAGGCAAAACCTAATGTCTGAGGAACTGCTTAAGTTTGGGGCAAATATTAAAAAACTCATTGCTCCAAAACCATGGAAACGCAAAATGCTTCTCGACCATCTTCCACAAAGTAGAGCCTCATGAGACTAGACTTTACGAGAATTAGGGCTCATATAAAAAAAAACCTTTCGATGGAAACACCTGCAAGTACTTACAAACTAACACACACATGCACACGTCATCAACAGTGTCAGAAAAAGTTGAGAAATCACAGATAACAGATGTGTCTGGGGTCAAAGGTTTTTTTTTTTTTTTTGACGTTGTTAGGTCATTTAGACGATTGGTTGATGATTGAACAAACCTCACACCTACCTGACTTGTGACACAACAATAGTTCATCAGCAAGAAACAAACACGCAAAATGTACATTCACTTCACATTGGGATGGTTTTCATAGTATTTTCTGTGATGGTGGAGGAGATCATTTGTTTGGCGTCCTGTAAAATGTGGCTGAATAGACCTGTTACCAGGTCCACATCCATATTTGACCAATCATGATTCAGCCAATAAACTGAAAATTAATCTTGGAGTAACTGTAAATGTATGTTGAGAATAGCATTACGGTTGAAATTCCTTGAAAAGATTTTGAGAAAATAATGTCTAAACATAGACAAATGGTGTGAAATGAATTGATACATACAAAAGTACGAGTACATGGATTGTACTTCATCCTACCTTCTTGTAGAGGGAGCGTAGGTCTCTATACTGCCACATGCTGCTGAGGACCTGAGAGGCAGCCTTAACCACCTTTGCTGAGTGTCTGTAGAAAAAGAGATAGCATGAGTTATTTCTTCTTGACCCCATCCATTTTGATAATGTAGGTAATGTTGTTATTTCTGTCCTTTTTCTCTGCTAACTGCAAAAGATATATGCAGGCCAGTGACACTTGACGTGGCTTTAAGACAAAATGGACCATTGCTCTTTTCAGCCAAGAATGATTTCCTCGCACAAAAACTGAGAATTTCAAGAGGAGTCTAAAATGACCCTCTCTGCTATGCTAATGGTCCCATCAGTGCCACTTAGTTGAAAAATGACTCTAGTAGGAGTCATTTCATAAGCCCTTCCCCACTAACGGCTACGGAGGGAAGCGAAAGAAATGCTTATTTTGCATTTGACCACTAAAATTGACAAAACATCCTCCTGAAAATAGGATTCTTTGTGGATTTCATCCTTTTATTATTCCAGTAAAAAGAGAAGAAGGTGTTGGGAAGATTGCAATCACTAAAAAGACATTCTACTCAAATCTATCATAGTTAAGCCTAAATAATCCCCAGGAAATAATGGGAAAATGACTTGCACCGCAGTGCAAACAGAACTTCACTGACACGGGGAGCTTCACTTTGTTGAACACCATCAGTTTTCATCACGATGAGATTATAATTAGTTATTACGTTCAAAAAATTACAGCCACCAGTTTGCCGCCAACTTTGTAGCTTTGGAAAGTGATGGAACATTTGTGTAACCATGTCACTACTTGTAGGAATAAATGTTTTTAGTGTTACAATTAGTACAGGTCATAGACCTACATCTGCACTCCTCTATTTTAATTTCATTGTATCATTTTTAGTTCCCACTTCTTCAGGAATGTTAAAAGCGGTCGTCTACGGCTGTAATATAATGAGCGTTTATACAATTTAAAAGTGTGTAATTGCGTGGATGAAGTAAAGCACTGCCGATAAGGGGCATTTATCCTCTGTGTACCTATTCGGTAAAAGTGAAGATGTGTGGGCTATTAGCAGCTACACTCAGTGTGAAATTTGCACTTATGGAGGCTTCTTGCTCCTCATCTCTCTCTGTAATGGTGCCCTTGAGCACCGATCCCTAAATAGACGGAGTATTTCTTCATAACAATAAATCAACATTTGAACTCCATCTGATTATACTCTGGTGTCATGGCAACCCTTGACCTACTGGTTGCCATAGCAGCTGGGTAGAACACCCTGCTCAGTCTCCCATGGCGACAGGAGTTACAGTACAATCCTGATGCATCTTACTTGTTGTTCTTCGGCTATCAATTGCGGATGACTGATCACAGGAAAGGCAAAAGCTGTCGTGAATGATGGATGTGCGGTCGCATTAAGGCACTGGTCACTTCTGAAAGTATGGCTTGTGCTGAATGGAAATCCTGATTTAGGTGCCACACAATAGGCCAATATGTTTTGATCTTTACCTTTAAATGTTAATACTAAAAGTCCTACTTATTCACAGGACATTGTCCTCACTAGCTTTTTCATTCTGCTTAATAATTCTGAGACTGTTTACAACAAGCATTTACTAACAGGTTGATTTGTAGTTTCATGGATATTCCTTAAGCCCAATTTATACTCCTGCGTAAAGTGCTCTGCGTAACCGACCCTCTGCGTCGACGGAGAGCCTGTCGCAGAGCCTCTGCGTCGTCTCCGACTGCACAAAATATTTTGTGTCCGTCACTCCGTCAAGGGACAACGAGACGGCAAGAGCTGCGATTGGTCCTCAGGACAGGCCGAGATAACGCTGCTCTGTGCCGGCTTACAGTGCGCACCGAGCGTCCACCGAGCTGATCACCGCCGACAACGACGCTGCCAAACTATAAATACGTCATATCTTAACACACACAGCACATGTTTAGACTATAAATGGCCAATTTCTCGCCTCAAATTATCTTAAAACTGCGTTCCGTGACACAGAAAAGTGAGAAACGGCCACTGTTTTAACAACATTCTTTCTCTCTCTTTCTCTCTCGGACGCCATTGCTCACTGTAGCCAAAAGCACAACAACCTTGTGCAGCGACCCCTACTGATCGCGCGGGAAATTGCATCGCGTATCGGTCCACGACGCAGAAGTATGAAGGCTCGAGGGGTCTCCGTGGTTAAGCAGTCGGATAACGCATTACGCAGACGGAGAAGTATAATGTGGCGTTTAATCCACAATATTTTGAAAAACAAACAAACAAATCACACCTAATTCAGTTTTTAGATGACGCTGACCTCATGTTGCTTTCCCCACACCTGCAGGGTCACTTGTGTACCTCCTTTATCAGCTAAGTGTCTTCTTATTAACGTGTCCTTGAACACATCTTCACCTGTTCCAGACCCAACCAATGGGGTCTGACGGGGTTTCCAAAAATACAAAGTATGTCACCGTGTTCTTTGGAGACATTTCTCAAAGGGACATTTCTCTAAACTAGTGGCCTCAGTCTTTTTTTTTTTGCAACTTCCATATTTATTTAAGAGAAAAGGTCCAGTGTGTAACGTTTAGGAGCTTTTATTGGCAGTAACTGAAAATGCTACCCTAAACTATGTTTGTATAACTGTGCAGTCACTTAAAAAATACAACTGTTTGGTCTTCATTGAACTGAGAATGAGCCTAAAGAGGCTGCCATCTTGCGCTGCCTGAATGAACCAGAGCGCACGTTTCTTGTTTTTAAGAGGAAGCTTACTGCACAAACACAGAGGAACAACATCCATTCTGGTATGTGAAGGACTCTGTGGTATCCCGATGCACTTGGGAAAAGGAGAATTGAGCGGAGGAGTCCTCTGTTTGCGAATAAATGAACTAGTATTGAATCATATAATAAGGTATACTCACTTGTCTCCTTTACTGCGGGCGATGCCGATGAGTTTTTCGATGCCGCCAGCATCACGTAGCGCTTTGGCATTCTCCATATTCTTGGTGATGACTTCATGCAGTGCACAGCAAATGGCAGTTACAGTGTCATCTGACATGGCCTTGCTGGGAGAGCCCATGGTTCCAGAGGTCCCACTGCTGGTGGCATTGTTGTTGCTGCTACTACTACCGCCTGGTAACCGATGGATCAAATCTCTCATTGCATATTTACCTGGTATAAAAGAGGGAGACAAATATTGGTCAGATTTTATTACCACAACTTTCTAAAAGATTGTTTTAAAGATGGGACACATTTAGAGTATACTAGAGTGAGTATAGGCAATATGAATACGTTATTTCCACATTCTGATGGGCTATAATGTTGGAAACAATTGCCTGCAGTGTTTCTACATCAATGACACAAAGGAGTTTCCCCTCTAGACTCGAAAAAGACAACTGCAGATGTGAAGACAACTGACAAGAGGGACCAATAAAGGAGAGATCACAGCAAATGGGAACACTAACAGAGGACAAGAGAGGATGGTAAGAAAGAAGGTGATTGTGCTGACTGAGGTGGTCCGTGCAAATAGAAGATCCATGAGCAGGAGGAAATGCTTTGAACATCATAAAACCCGTAAATTACACTTGAATCACATTGAGCTCCTGGGGAAAACCCAAAGTCGTGTTTCAAGTGAAGAATCATTAATTTGGACACAGGTGTGATAGTCTGTGCTTGATTTGTGATTCATTCCTTTCTTCACCTACTAAACAAAATGACTTGGTTAAAGCCCCATACCCAGATTCACACTAAAAGGAACATTTAAATCTACCTAGCATCCCCGAAAAAAAAACAAAAAAAAAAAACTTGACAATCTTCATGACATGTGCTGCTGGGAATGAAAAAGCATGCCATTTAAAATCATACAGTCTCTAAATAAAGCAGATGACAGTGTAAAATCCACTATCGTATTATCTTCAAGTGGACCATTACATCCTCTCTGGCAGCGAAGAAAACGAGGCACAAAATACTCAATTTGCAGAAGAGTCAAAATGCAGGTTGGTTTTCACTAAAGGTTTTTTCATTAGCTGTGAAGTAAATAACTCATGTTAGAAAGAACATTACAAAACTACTGAATGCAACAAAATGACTTTTTTGATGAAAATTTGTTCCTGCACTTGTGGAACTTCTGTGATCCCCAAAGAGCCCCTATGATCTGGTGGTAAATCCCTCACTCACTTCTCACTCACCTCTAACAAGTCAAAAGCCACTTTCAGACATGCACTGAGATCCTTCTGGAGATTGTGCAGACAGGCTTTATGTGTGAATGCAAATGTCTGTAGAAGTCTCTACAGACATACCGCTTACTGTCTTAGGGAGCTCATGTGAGAATACAGAATGAGAATTCCCCGAAGGATCTGCAGGCAGTGAATGGCCAGGTGTTGTGATTTCTGCACACTAAAGCCAGACACCACCAGATCAAGATCTAGAGCTTCTCCTGCCATTTTAAACGTGTCTCACCCCGAAACCCCACCCTGCCGCGTTCATCATACCCAGCTCGCCAGACAATAATAAACTCATATCTACAAAAAGCTTAATTGATGTGAAAAGAGCTGAAACTAGCAAAGCAATAAAACAATCCAGGAGATTCAGATGAAGCATCAACCTTCATATAGTCGAGGAGCAAACACACATAAGTAGATCATTAACCACGCGTTATCTCAGGCTGCCAGGCTATGTAAAGGTTAAAGGGTCAGTGTTTGGCTGCAAGGACAATGTTAAGCAACTGCCAAAGAATACCACTCATTATTTGACTGACATGAAGTTGACACTCCTATTCTGACACATTTACCGGCTGATGACTGGCTGAATAATTTGCGCACCATTTTTTTAAATTATCTGACCAATTTCCGAGTGAGCAAATGAATTATTCACTGTCTGACTGCATGACTAATTTACTGACTGGCTAATTTACTGTCTGAATGCCAGATAATTTACTGCGTGAATGACTGACAATTTATTGACTGACTGACTGACTGATTGAGTGATTGACTCATTTATCAACTGAGCGAGTGGAGGGAATCCAGCTACAAAAAAAGCAGAGTGCAAAGTGTACAGAGACGATACGGAAATCAAATATGTGCATTCTTGGCATAACGTGCGAGTACAGAAAATGTGTGCATCTATATACTGTACTACTCGGTGTGAGCAACATCATCAAATCGACCCCGTTCAGACCTGGTATTAACATCAGTCATACAGTGAAGTGACATGACCACATGCGGACAGCCTTCAGTAAGACATGGCATTAAAAACGTCCCCTGAATGCATCTCCTGTGACAACATATGATCACATCAGTCTTCCTCTTTATTTAAATTCTCACAGATGTCATGTCTGTTGGCAAGAACAAAATTATTTTCTCAAAGAATCTAATTGTACTGATATGTCTGATGTTAACATGCATGTGTGTGCGTGTCTGCTTGACAGACAGAAAGCAAAAGAAGAGTCAGAAGGAACAGAGCGAAACACAGCAACACTGAGTGTGAAAATAAATCTCTAATGTGCCCCCTGGTTGGATTGCACTCATGCATACTCAAGAATGTGGCCACATGTATCCTCAAACAACCAAATGTGGTTGTTGTGAGCACATTCGTTCAGACATTATCTGCACATGATCAGATCTTAGACGATAATGGGTCGTCAGGACGTGATGCATTAACATCCTGGATGTGTCCTCTGTGACCACCACTCAGATTTCACTTCCCTAGGTTAATAAAGTAGTGGTGGACCTGTCTGAATATACAGTGAAACAGCAGTGGGTTAGAGGACACAAGCTGCCGCTAATTGCGTCATGGGGACAGATTGCATTGACACATGCTTTGGAATGTGACTACGTGTCCCCAAACCACCCCTGAAAGTTGTTACTGCGATTGAATCACTGAGCGTCGTCCACTTGTGATAGGACCACTCAGTACAGATGTTAATACCACGTCTGAATGCGGTCTCAGATGGAGGCAGAGATGTGAACAGAGTGGCAAAAATCAAGTAACACCTATTTAATGAGAAAAGAAGCGGAACAGAGAAGGAACGACAGGAAAGAGGAAGTTACTTTAACATACAGTAATGACTTTCAACCTATTAACTATAACACGTCCTTTGAGCGGAAACTGCTGCTGACTGATTATCACTGAGTGCTAAAAAGCATTGCAGGTTTCACATACATCACACCTCGTCAACACACATTTCTCCTGAACACGACTCATTATCTTGCTTACTTTGCCTTACATTTAAGAAAAAATTATTTTGATAAGGTTCCTCCCAGCATGCCATTTTTCTTCTCTTTGGGGATTCTATTGTGTCTTCTTTCAGCTTTCAACATTACACAACGTACACGCCAACTTACTAGCAGGACGTAGAGATAGAACAGAGAGTAAAGTGTATCTGTTGTACTTAGACACCACATGAGCTGAATAAAATCCTGCTTCTCTCCTATAATCAGACGACACCCATAGCTGCAAGAAGCTTATTGATGAATTATAGATTGATATAAATGAAAGGGAGTTGCTGGCCTTTCTGTAAGTCGATGCAAAACTGAACACATTTTTAAGGCTAAAGTTTTGATGTGCTTATTACTTTTTGATTAAAATGTAAAAATACAGGATTACATTTTACTCCTTAGATTGTGAAAGGCTTGTACATATATACTCCGCAACAACCGAGAAATGTTTCCTTTTCCCGAGGTGGAAAGAGCAAAGTTAGTTCTGAACAGGACATTTCATAATTTATGAGAAACTCAAGTGCAGAGCTCCTGGGAAGTCCTCATATAGGCAAGGACAACATTTCCACATTAATCATGTCCACTTCAAATTTCTGGCCAATCACACAATAGTTGTCGGACACCGCACGAGAAAAAATGTCAAGAACAAGCTGTAGGAACTCGCAAACGAGGGCTGTGAGAAAATAATGCCTTCATTCTTTTTTCTCGCAGCCCTGGGAGAGAGAGGAGGGAGTAAATACAGTATACAGGCTTTTAGGTGTTGAGTGGACAAATAACCAACATGATTGTGTTACAATGAGTGCCAGCTATATAAAATCTGATTAATTACCTTATTGTAATATGAGCAAACGGGTGTAACGTGAAGTGTCAAATCGGGAACCTCATGCGATAGAGATTTTTGTCAAAGGGATCACAGGTTTTCACACAGCAGGGGAAGAAACAAGAGTGATGGAGTGCAGATTTTTTAACGACAGCTTGGTTACCTGCTGTACTTTATAGTCCGACTGTGACACGGAAGACACCTCGACATGCAGGGGTGCAACCCCTCTCTCCTTTTTACATCGACTTACTCCGTTCACTGAAATATGAGCTTCACCTGGAACATGCCCTCGAGGAGAGAAACGCAGCCATACTGATCACTGCACCGTCTAATAAACCTGTATTACACAGCTCCTCCAATATAGCCATCTTCACCTGGGAGGCAGAGCTGGTAATATATTCCTGTGCTGCATTCCCTTGTGTCGCTAAACCCCCGCTGAGCAGGGCGTGCTTTATCTGGGCCATAATGGCTGATTTGATTTAAAGAGATCCAATTACCCTCAACAATGGAGTGATTTGATTGTTTACTGATGGAGAAAGGAGAGTGTTATTCAAGCAAAATTGGAGGTAATTGTCTCCGGGAGATGTGGGGAAAGATGAAATGGCTTGATTGGTTGTGGCGTCCAACTGTCTGAGAATAAAGGATGGTTATTACACAGTTATCTGTGACTGGGCTGGGGTCTCTGAGGTGTGCTGCTGTGTGGTTACCAAAATCAAAAGCTTGTGGCAATATTCCGCTTTGAAAGCGTTCCTGTGATGTCAGTGTGTGTTCTTACACTGAACGTGTACCACCTCAACGATAGACATCAACATTGTTAGTGTAACCTGCAGCTATGAGATCTATTTTGTAAGAAAGGAAACTGAACTTAAGTTATATGTGCTGTCTTGAAGGCCCACATTTACACCTGAATTACACCTGAATTACTTTGCGTTACTATTGATAATATATTCATGTCACAATGTGCTGATTTGGTATCAGCATAACTTTGGAATGTGTTGAGCTGGCTGTTTGTGGTGGTTGCTACTGTGACAGTAAGTGACAAAACTAGTGTGTGTGTGTGTGTTTGTGTGACACCGTGTGATTTTAATTGCAGGGCTGATTAAATCAGCAGTGCGTCTGCTCACTGACAGGGGGCACCACATTCAAAGGAACAGGGTTAGTTGGTTTGTATTCGGTGGGAATCTTCCTTTATTGAAAACATTAAAGTGATACGTTTATGGTCTTTGGATGTCAGCCAAGGAGATTTCAGACTGCATAAGAGACTGTGCACCAAAATGACATCAACACACTGTGGGAATACTTTCACAAAACAATATTGTCATTAAGAAAGGAGACAGAAAGCCTTTTTTTTTTTTTATAGCAGTTCTATTTGTTTTCCTCTTGTTTTGTACTAAGTTTCATATATCATAGAAATATAACCCTGCAGTCTGTATTATGAACACTAATGGAAAATTTAATCTCACACACACTGAGGTACACAATTATTAACACAACTTATGGATGGATTAATACAAATAGAAATGAATAAACAAAATATGAATATTCAAACTGAAATGCAGGGGAAACTACAGATCAAATCGTCCCTGTTGCTAGCACACATCATGATGTTGACTATAGCAACGGGAAATTTTATTGCAAATGATTCAATATTTATTTTCTAGGTATAGCCCCGGCCATAAATGAAGATTGAAAAGCTTAAAAATATCCTGCCCTTGTGTATTTGATGCTCTTCACACCAGTAACATATCTCTCTGTGGCTGACAGTGTCAAAAGAAACACAAGAGTGAGTAAGGGAGGAAGAAAGGGAGGAAAGTTTTTTTTAAATGTTCTCCCCTGTGAGGAACCTGTGGCTTCATTAAAGACATTCTACTGACATGAAGAAGAGTCTGCTTTAGAAGGCGTCTGCACCCACACTCTCAAACTGCAGTAACTCACACGCCAAGTGACAGCATAGAGACAGGCAGAGAATCCTCATTGTTATATCATAAAATGCAGCTCCTCAGAATGTGTCTTATGAGTGGAAGCATGTTCTTGAATAAAAATCAGAATAGATGTAAACTTGAATCCCCTTTATATATTAGCTATAACATTTGTTGCTTACCAAGATCAATTGAAAATGAGGTTTGATTGTGGCGACACAAAAATAAAAAACGAAATATCACTGCATGACAGTGACTTCTTTCATTTTCTCTCTCTGTCGCTCTCTATTTCTGTTTGTGTGACGCGTTTCCCAGTCTGGCACAGTGGAGCAGAGGATGAAGAACGCTACAGAGAACATGGTGTGCTGATAAAGGACATGTCAGACCCCCTCATACACAAGGGACTCATCCTGAAGGCGGCGCAGAAATTTCTTAAATTGCTGCTGCAACAGCTGGGACAGAGAAGTGTGCGTCAGCTTTTGTGCGATGCAACGGATACGCTCACGCTGTCTTTTGGCCCAATATCCGCCCAAAGTTGTTTGTTGGTTGTTGTCACAGAAAAATCTGTTGACAACTGGGACGAGAACATGTGCAAAAGTCGGTTGTTGATGAGGAGCACAAACAAGATTTAATTTGGTGCTAATTCCCCAGCATGTAATGTCATTTATTGCTATGTGTATTTTGTTTTTTTCAACATGTATATTTTATTTTTTTAATAGCACAACAATGCCGTAACTAAAATAGCTGTTGAGATTCTTGGATTGGGGTTAGAATTACGTTCAGGGTCAGGTGTATGCGTTTTGCTTTGCTGCTTTGCATCCAAGCCCAGATGAACACAAACTCACACAAACACGTCTGCCACCATGCAACGAGCAGCCTCCCTGCGGTTCACCACTTTGGTTTCAACAGTAACACTCCCCGGCTGCTGATGTCATCAATGCGAGACACAAAGAGCAAGAGAGTGGCGGAGGGGAAAGCGAGGCATTATGAGCTAATGTCTGAAACGACATGGGGAGCAGACCGAGAGGGAGGAGTAGGTGTGGGATAAACGGGATGAGAGGAGGACAAAGGAAGAAAGACAAAGGAGCAGAATATGTTGGATTAAATGGTATTATATTTATGTTGCAGACAAGAATGTGAGTGTAACATTGTGCAGTGGAAATGATGGGAGGGGAGTGGGAGGCTTAAGCCAATAAGTTGTGCAGTGAGACACAAGAAAGGAAGACAAAGGAACAGGATTAGAGGGAAAAGCAAAGTGGAAGTGGATTTTTTGACACCCTTATTTTTCTTCGTTAAGTTGTTGTCACATATATTTTCACATCCAATGTCACTGTGTTGCTTTTAGTCATGGAACGTTTCACAGTTTTTTGCTGTTCATTTTCACAAAAAGACAAAATTGTGCTTTGTTGATGTTTAGAGCTCGGTGTCCAAGGCAAGCACATCTGATATTTACTTGTAAGATTTTGTTTACGCGTTACAGTACAGTATAGTCACAATAAGGTTATAGTATAGTCCACTTATACACGTCTTATTTCTATATTAATTACCAAGGAAGAGCTTTGCTATAATAGAAAATGTTTGTGGAATATTACCTCCCGATTATTAAATGATTACAATGTTATTTATATGTCATTACCATAATGAAATTGTGATTTTTCTTTCCGTGCATAAGCGGAACAGCATTACTAATTTGCAAATTGACATACAATCAAATGCAATAAGTCTTTCTAAATGCATTATGATACATCAAACATTTCGTGTCATCCCCACCCCACAACACTAAATTAAACCCTAACTGCAGGGGCCACAATGTCAATTAGACTTAACAGTCACAGCAAATCACTTTGTACAGAAAACCTTAAATTAATTAATTAAATATCTCAAATTAACAGACGCTTGCATTAAACACTTTGACTAAACATTAACATGGGTTGGTGGAAAGCACAGCGTGTGTTCACGGCGACCTTTATTAAACGACTGCTGCATTTAAAAAAATAAATAAATAAATGTAAAAAAAGTATTTTTGGCATTCAAGAGCTGTTCCCAATTCATGTGTGTCAAATTACCATCTGTAAGTAAATGAGGGAGAATTGTGCTGACAGACGGTGTGTCAGTGAATGGGACTCATTTATTGCTACACAGGCGTACAGTACATTATGCAAATCAGAATCTATGAAGAAGATGAAATCAGGAGGGAGACAAAAACAAAACAAAAAAAATTGACAGATGAAAAGAATGATTCTCAGTGACATCAATGTGTCACTAAATCACATTACTATGGGACTGGAATAAAAGCATATGTGGTTATCACATTCACGTCTTTCTCTTCTCTTTTCTTTCATCTCCCTTCCCTTCTCTTATTCACCCTCCCTATCATGACATGGACTCTCTCTGCACTCTCTCGTGCCTCTCTCGACTTGACTCGATGCCATCCAATCTTTACAGTGCTTTCCACAGGATTTGACACTCTGATGTTATTGTGCAGGAAAGATGATTTTCATCTCAGCTCACTCTGCCGAGGTCTCGTGCAAACTGACATCCCCCCACGGTGATGCTGCCAAACTTACCGGCACTAACAGCTTGTGTCACACCACTTCACGAGTTTTATGAGATGAAGACTTAGATTTTGGCTTTTCAGAAAGAGCTGATTTTATCGGAAAAGATCCATGGGAAATTCTATGATAATAAGGTATTAGCTTTGATCCCTCAAAAGCACACAATCTGCTTTATAAAATTGCCTTGTTGGACGGCATTAACCTGTTGTTTTGCAGAAGTGTATGGTGTCGAGAAAAAGGGTGTTTGACTAAGATCTGGAAAATAGAGCCCGCGAACATGTGTGCAACTATCTTCACCGAGTCAAGAGCAAAGAAACAAGCCTGACACTTTCCTTTCAATTTCACTTCTTTGTTCTTTGTCTTTGTTTACTGTGTCTAGAGCTGCAACTAATGATTATTTTCATAATCGATTAATCTGTCGATTATTTTCTCGATTAATCGATGAATCGGTTGGTCCATACAATGTCAGAAAATGCAAAAAAAAACGTTGATCTGTGTTTGTCAAAGCTGGAAAAGACTTTGTTCTCGAATGTCTTGTTTTGTCCACAAACCAAAATGATTCCGTTTTAATGATTTCTTGGTTATGTGGGGCAAAGAAATGAAGGACATATTCACATTTAAGAAGCTGAAACAATCAGAAATCTTGTTTTAATCATGAAAAAAAGCTTCAAACCGATTATCGATTATCAAAATAGTTGGCGATTGATTTAATAATCGATTAATCGATTAATCTTTTCAGCTCTAACTGTGTCACTGTATGTGACCAGTGTTTCCCAATCCTGGTCCTCAGGGGCCTCTGCCGCGCATGTTTCCCTGCTCCAACGCACCTCATCATCAAGCTAAAACAGGCTGGACAGGGGGACCTTGAGGACCAGGATTGGGAAATACCAATATTTGACTGACTCTGTCTCATGGTTGTCTTTGGCAAAAAAAGATGACTGGGCTGTTTTGAATGGAAACAGATTTAGCTTGGCTAAACAGACTAGAGCCAGAATAATCATCACAGTCTCATTCTGGGCAGTAAGCAATTAGTAATTATATAGAACAAATGAAACAAGAAGGTTGCTGGTAAAGACAGTCCCTGTGAGAATTAGGAACTTGCCCCGCAGTTCCATGGAGTTTCTGGCTGCTTTTAGCTCATTATTTTTATAGAACCAAAGTCAGTTTATATTAAATAACGTTCAGCTAAAATAAACACTCTGACTACTTTCCTTTCCTTGTGTTGTTCTAAGTTTGTTAACCTTTACAGTTTCGACTGCACTTCATGACCTCCACTGATATATCCAGGTTGGAATGACGGTAAAATCCCCTGACAGTGAGAATGTATTCCAGCCGCCAGGGGGTTGGGTGTCCGGCCACTCGGTGGGTGCGATGATGTCCGGGGTGGAGTAGGGGTGGGGGAGGGCGGGGTTTGTAGCTCCAGGTGTGGGACAGCGGGTAAACTCCCTCATTCCCAGTTTATTGGCCTATATGGGCACGTTTTCTTATTTCGACTGCCTCCATTCTCCATCTTTGGAGCAACTGGGTATAACACCGTGGATCACACTACATCACGCTACACTTCTGAGGAAGATTGCAGGAAGCGCAGTCGAGACTGTAAAGGGAAACAAACTTACACAAGCCCGGAAAAGGAAAGTCGTCAGAGAGTCATTTTGTGAGCTAGAATGAACCTCCTTTTTGGACTCAAAATAAACAGAATGGCTGTTGAAAAAGCTTATAAATGGCATCAAAATATCAAAATGTGTAAGCATGCCATTACCCTTCAATATACAGTATATATATATTCACTTGCTTTACCAACATCATGGGCATAAAAATGCAATACAAACTGCATGGTTACATGAGGAATTTTGTCACTTAAAACTCAAATGGCTAATGCAGGAGCAAATGCATGTGGTTTTAATTCAACTGTATGTTAACTGAATGACTATGAAACAATTATATACTCTCTCTCAAGAGCTCTCCTTTCCTGGTTTGTCTATTTTTAAACAAATCTGCCAACACATCCTTGAGGGTGACAGCCACAGTTGCTATGGGAGAATGATGATCTGCAACGCTCCAAATCTTTTCCAAACTGCTATACATATCTTGATTGTGCTCTGTTATCCCGTCTCTGTCTTACTGTCTGTATTTTAAGCATCTACGAAATAGCGCTGGGGGAGCAAATCTCGTGCAAGACCTAAACCATGTTGTCTTGCAACTCGCAGAGTTAAGTTTATGCTGAAATACAAAGACAAAATGAATGTGAAGTGATTTTCTGTGTGAAATTCAATAAGCCCATTTTTGTCTTTGTTTGACACCAACACATTACCATAGAACATAGAATTGTATTACACTTGCTCTGCTTCAGAAGCAAATGATAAAGACTACAAGTAAAAACTTATCAATTAATATTTTATCAAAAGGAAGAACTGCATCAATATGATCAATGGACTTCTGTTCGAATCAAATGAAACATTTATCTTGATGCTGTAAAAGCAAAATAAGTCTTGAAATGACATATTAACCTTTTCATTGAATATAATTGAGTCATAATTAAAGAGAGAATTGTAGGTACACAGGCTTACCAAACCAGGGATAGCACAATAAAGTAAACACCTGTGCGAGAGTGAACCAACATTTTAAACTTAAACGCCTGTTAGACTCTGATCGAGAAAGGTGAAGGCAAAGCTTTGCCAGCAGCAGCAGAGAGTGAGGCAGCGTTGGTGTCACAAGTGAAGGAGGAGTGTTATTTAAACTGACCACCTTGGTGTGAGTGTGGCTATGATTGGAACTGATTGTGGTCGGCTGGCTGTCAGCTGATTATTACTATTATGAGTCCTACATGAACTGCGGCAAACACACAAACAGAGTACCATAACTATAAATGTGTTAAACTTACATTTCACCATCATATACAGTATGTTGCTCAGTAAACTATATTCCACCTTCATATAGCTGCACAAGTAAGGATTAATTGTACATTCATTTATATGTTAACATGTTCTTTATCCAGAGTCTAAGCTGTGGTACATTGTGTATTTCATTACTCATCATATTAGACAACTAAAGGGAGAACCACAGAAAATGTTTGAAAAAAAAAAAAAAAAAATGATGACACACAAAGGTCCTTGCCAATTATTCTGCAGACGCGTTGGAAGAAAAACAAAACACGCCAACCACAAAAGACACAAAAACAAATCAAATCAGACTGAGGAAGTTTCTTGTCCGTGAAAATGCTTCAATTATCCCATAATCCGCTGCCATGTGCCAGCCAGACCATCACAGTATGGGTATGCAGAGCTTTGCCGGCGGCAACACTCAAGTAAAACCCCGAGCGTCTACACAACTCCCTTGTCTGAGACTTGGGGTTGCTATAGAAACCACCCAGCCCACCGGGAAGCTGAGATAATCGGAGATACCAGAGATAGAGCGGTGATGTCATTTATACACACACACAAAGTAACAAGTACCCAGTGATCCCAGTCCTGCAATGTGGTTTTGCTATCAGTCCATAAGCTTAGAGGAGGATCACTTTGGAATTATCACATCTTCTACAGCATCTCTCTATTTATCTTTACTTTATCTAACCACCAGTTCATTTGTTAGTTTCATATATCATATTAGCCCTAAAACAGACACACTTTCAACAACATTTTGTTTTAACACATGGTCGTTGCGTGTCACGTGTAAAGCCTCATGTAAAATGTTATTTTCCATGTTGTTACAAGAAGAACATTCAGTGGGTCTAAATCACACATTAGAAAACATCCATGGTCAAAGCCAGGTAAGCCATTTCTACACCGACTACAGGGCAGCATTTGTGTTCAATTACTTTTAATTAGTGCGACTGGCTACAGGCTCTTTACCCTTGTGCGAAATCACTTTAACACAAGCTCTTGACTTGTGTTCTTTAAATGAGAACAACGTGAGGAGAAAAGCCAACAGTAGTACAGATTTAAGAGAACATAATTAGAGATGAAAATTGGCCCAAAACAACACATATAGTAACAAAGTGTAGGGTTGTCCACACTGATGTGAGTGGGGAACGATTAATAATGGAAGCTGTCAATGCAATGGCTTCATGTAACAGGTTGGGGATGATGCATCACCTAATATCAGCTCTTGGAAAAGCCCTTATTAGTACTCACCGATGAGCTCTTTGTTCCTTATGTCCAGGGCCATATTTCTGAGAGCAGTGGCCACGGCACACACCACTTTGTCATTGTCTATCCTCAGTAACTCCACCAGGATGGGAAGTCCCTTCTCCTTACGCACAGCCACACGGATGTACACCGACCACTGACAGGGAGAAAGCAGGAGTTAAACAGGATTCCATTGGAGGTAAAAACACTTCTTAATGTTCTTCATAATATAAAGATAGTATGGGTTTGTAACACACTTAATTTCAATTAATTTTACAACATAGGTTTTTACTTTTCCAGGATTATTCAATGTTTCTATAGCAACAGACGTCACATTCTACTTCTTGAATGAGATAATGGGGATGTGTGGCCCCCAGTTGAGATGGCAGTTACTTTCATGGTCACACAGCATGCAAAAACAAAAGAAAGGTGACTGCAACAATAATAGCACTTTCCCATTTGCTAATGAAACCATGTCATTTAAGCTCACTTTACAATCATCACACTGTGACGAACCCTGATTTTTAATCCATGTATTTTCTTGCTTCCTTGGTACCTGTGTTGACTGCTATTTCTGTTTCTTTTTAACCAGAGACAAACTGTGATTTAAATTGGCAATGGAACGAAAATGGGAAAAGGAGACAGATGAATCACAATGGGCGAGGCCAGGCAGGAGATGTTGTATTCAGGGGGCAGGATGAGAGCGGCTGAGGCATTAAACTGACTCCCAAGTGATATACTCTATCAAGGAGAATTGGAGAAATGAACCAGAAAGGTTTGCAGCTTGGAGACCACTCTATCCTCCCCTCAATAACTATCAAAGCACACTTAAATGGACCACTCCACATTAAATGGTTCAAGTGGTGCCGCCTTGTGGGTCAACAGGAGAAGACTGGGGAGGTGCTGAACAGGAACCAGTGACGGATATATAAAGCGAAACTGAGCGAGTAACTTTCAAGGAAATGTTGTGATTGGGTAAACAATGGTGCATATAATCGTTTTCGGAAATAAATCACCCTTGAAGGGAAATTATCATGTGTCTTAGCCAAAAGCTTATGGAGAAGAATCTGCCAGCAGAACGCCAACACAGCTTCTTTGGAAACTGTTATTAGGGGTATTCCCAAAGCAAGGGGTATAGGCTTGCTTGAAATGGAAACACACAAAAAGAGAGAAAAAGAGAGTGAAAGATGCAATGCGGCCAAAACTGGGAAATGTGATTTCCTGAGGACCACCTGCACCCTTTGCTTTTGTTGCTCTCGCTTCTCCTCATCACCAAAAATCTAATTTAAACACCTCCCACAAATCAACATTCATCTCGAAAAGTGCGGCTCATTTGTTTCCACAGAGCAAGACTAGCACATTAGCAATTTTTTGACAATTTCCGTCAACATCCCCCCGGCAGTTATTGTCGCCACCAATGTCAGATGCTGTGTAACCATTTCAAAGTCAATCCAAGGTCAGACCCTCACCACTTTCTGCCTTTCACCCTACACTTCCCTCAAGGCTACAGCTGCCCTTGCCAATACAAGCGCGTACCACCACATGCTCTCCAATACAAACATATGACTCAAACATCATTACCCTCGAGCCGCTTCAATCAGTCAGCTGCAGCTGAACCTTTAAAACCCAGTGGACATAGCCTTTTACAGCTCCTCCCCTCTTGCTAGTGCTGCAGATATCGGGATACAGCTGGGCCACACAGTAGCTACTCTCTTTTCTTCAGGTACTTTTACACAGTGCAAACATCAACAATGTTTTCGATAAATACTCATACATAACCGTGCAAGCATTTCCCATAAGAACAGTTTTATATTCACACACTAAACTAATGCATTTATTTCTTCATCAACTCTCTATAATCTGTACATTCCTTAAATGTTATGTTATGCCAATAGAGAATAGAGACATTGTATATACTGTATGGTTAATTAATGAAGTGAAATGCCAATACTAAAGTCAATGTGTGTGCAAACATACATCGCGAGTAAATTTACTGACATACACAGTATTGGATAATTACCTTTTGCCTAATTCAGAAAGAAAGCACTTAGAAAGAAAGTTTAGACATATCATATGTTTACATTCCCTTGAAACGCCTTAAAACTGAGTTTGATGACAAACAGGAGCGGGTACTATGAACACTGTGACAAAGCTGGAAAATTGTGACTTATGCAATGGCAATTGGGCAAATCACCATGGATGTACAATATAAAGGCGTGAGAAATGTCAAGTCGTTTGTGTTTTATATTCTTCTGACGGTGATAGAAAATAGCAGTGATATAAAAACCTTTGATAAGCAGGAAATACCTTTCATGCCCAAAGATCTGTGAGCTAACCTTGAGTCATTAACCAAGAACAGATAGTGGCGTTAATTGATTTTCCTCAGATTCCTTTTTTTTTTAGAAGATTTCTAATCAGTAAGCCATTTTTTAGTATCTGTCTTTGCAGAACCATTTGAAACGGACTCATTTGTTTAAGATCGCTAACACTTCAGAGACTTCCAACACTGGCATTGAATAAATAAAAGTTAGGGGGAAAAAAATACAAAAAGAAGAAAAAATACGAGCAGCTACCTTCCAACTGCCTGCAGCCAGGTTCTGCAGAGCTCCGGCTGCTCCCTCGAGAGTGTCAGGATTTGAGCATTCAGACAGCAGGGTGAGGTAGGGCTTGACTATGGTCGGGTGCCACAGCATTTGCACACCTTTTGGAGGGTCTGCCATGTCTGGAAAGGGGCCCACACCATCCCACTGTGACAGAGATTAAACAGATGTTTTGTTAATGTATGCATTCATTGATCCCATACTTGGTCGTCATGTTCAAGAAAGAGATGTCTTTGGATGTGCACATATTCTCATTTGTCCTTGCTTTATGTCACAAATGGCTGCAGGCGCATCTCAAAGCAAACTGCATTTGCTCTCTGTAAACCCTAACCTATTAAGAAGTCAAAAAGCCTGGTAAATCATTCTCTGTCAAACGGTTATGTAGGGAATATTGTTGATGGAAGGGCGATATGGGAAAGGGCAAGAGGAGAGACAGAAGAGAGATGAAAAGAGAGACTATGAGACAATATTTCACTCCTTCTTTTGCTTTGAGCGATAAACCTTAAGGCTCCAAACCTATCTTCTCCTTATACCTCCTACCACCTCCTCTCCTGCACTAGTCCTTTAATGTTTAAACCTCTTTGTTGAGTGATGTGTCCACACCTCTTTACCATGAGCATGACCTCACAACCATCCCTCACTTTGCCCTCACACATTGCTTGCTATGCATACCTAGTCCTCTTTTTCTCTCCTGTTGATCTTTTATCAATAACTTTTTTACAGTTGTTTTTTTTCTTCTTTCCTGTAGACCTCCTCAGTTCTTTGCTCTACTGTTCCCCCTCATCACCTCATCTCAAGGTAAACCTGGCTAGTGTGTGTCTTCGGAGAGTTGCTGTGCAGAATGTGTGCACGTTATTTTACTATACATAGATTCTCTGATCATAAAATCAAAGGATTCTTATAGTTTGAAGTCTGTAGAGTTACTACAGCAGGGGGAATCAATATGTTCTGTTGACTAGAAACATCCTACACTACATACTAAATAGAGCAGGAATGTATAATGTTCATTTATATAGCTCAAAGTTTACATGTATCCCTCCTCTAAGTATATCAAATATTTTCCCTGTGAAAAAGAGTTTCATATTCAGGCTTGAAGATAGACGAGTAAAAAGTGAATTTCATAGTTGACCTGTCGAGGGTTTACTCTGCCTTTCAACCCAGTGTCAGCTGGGATGGACTCCAGCTCCCTCTTTGACCCTGCAAGGCTGAGGCTGCATAGATAATAGATGGCTAGGATAGCTGGAAATCCATATACCCTGCATGATTAAGAGTAATCTTTTGGTGGTTTGGGCTGCATTCCGCAATAAATAGACATAACCATTGATCAGGTTACACCAGTCTTGTTATGGAGGGGTTCCCAACCACCAAGTATGGGACCAAGAGCTTGTGCTGTGCTGAACCAGGCCATGAAAACCTCAAGGAAGCAAGCCGACGACACCGTGTTTGATTAAATATCACAATAGAATTCATATTCACTGAAAAATACCAAACCAAAACAAGGCTTTGCAGCAGACTGAAAGTTAAAACCCCGCTGTGTCTGTCATTTACACACATAGCACCATGCTATGACACCTTATCTCTAGAAAACAGGCCCAGGGCTCCCATTGCTGTTGGGTTAAATACTGGGGTTGTGTGTTTTGTACAGTGGTTAAGGTTGAATAATGCTTAATGCTAAACTTTAAAAGACCTTAACATGAAATTAGTAGTAGAGTATGCTCTCCCTGACAGGACCGTCTGAACTATGACAACTAATGCTTGGTGTGAATGAAGAGTATAATCTGTTCAGATAACTGGATACTAACATTGTTTTATAATAATGTATTAACTAACAGCAGTAGTAAAAAATGGCTTTCTTTGAGTATTTGTATAAGTGGTTCATTGGGGTGTTGCAGTCCAGTTAAAGCTCTCATGCTGCTCCTTGACCTCATAATCTGAACCTTCTTTGAATAATTACATTGAGTATAATTCAATAAACTCTCTTGTGTCATTCTCGCTCTCTCTTTCTACTTTCCCTTACTCTCATTTTTCAGTGCCGTCTAAAACTGTATTCCTCTGGGTTCTGTCTAATTGCTCTTTGTCTACACCCGGCTATGAGTTACTGTCTCTATTCCTCAATTCAGACCAAATCAAAAAAATATAATTAAGGCCACAATTGCACACTATGATATCAGATCTGAACCTGATGGTCCTGGGTCTAAGGTCAGGTTTGAGTCATTATCTGGCTCAACTATTAAAAGGGTTTAATTATTTCCAGTTGAAGTTAAATAAAAATGCATGTAATTCATTTCTTTCTCTGATTGTGCCAATGGTCTGCTTCTATGCCTGTCAGATATTACATATAAATGCACAATGTCTGGTTGATGCCTAATGGAGTTAAGTGAAACAGAAATAAAGGTCTGGATTCAGGTTTGATTTGGGTCTTAATTATCACTTTAGTGCTGATGGGATTACCGATTTGATTATGTGCTGTGCTTGACAGCTGTAAACCTCCACTCAGCTGTTTGTCATGTTATGAAAATATGGGAATAAGGGAAGTCCACCTGAACTATACCAACCTGACATCAACAGCAGAGAGGTTGAAAGCTTTTGCAAGAAAAGTTGGAGTTGGAAACTATCAAGTGATTACCAAAAGATTAAAGAAAGGCGACTTGTGAAGCAATGCATTATAAAAGAAGCAAATGGATTCCAACTCTCAACATTCAGCTCTCTGTATACTCTGTGATCTGTGACTTTCATCTGTTTTCCATTATTTACCACACGTCCCCGTTGAAGGCAAGGCTGCCAGAACCACTGATGCTGCATTTCTGCTTCATCATGAAAGCTGTCCACTTTACTTTTTGCTTTTACTGTATGTGTGTGTGTGTACACAGACAAGGAAACTGAGAGTTCAAATCTGAATAAATAAGCAGAGAAAACAGTGAGAGCGCATACATATTTATACAGAGCCAAGAGATCACTGAAAAGTTTGGGTTTGATATTATCTGATATCTGACGTGATACATTCAAACGCCAAAAGAGGTAATATCTTTTTAATTAATGGTATTCAAACATTCAGTAGTGAATCACAGACTCCAGGCATTTATAGGTTTAGTCTAACCCTTTACTGTTGTTAAAGCGGACCTAGACCGGAAGTTCCAGTTCTCCTGAACAGCAGATCGTCCTGCTCCGGGCATTAGTCCGGGCACATCCGGTTGCATACATTGAACCGCAGAAGAAGAATAACGTCTGTTGTGGAGGTGTTTCACGAGCGACAGTGTCTTCTGACTCTGGGTCTGACTCCGGGTCAAAGTCGTAAAAGGGACTGCGGCGGGGAGTCGTGACAAAGCTACTTTTAAACATTGTTAAAACAATGTTTTGATAATGAGTAGCAGTGCATCCACCGTTCCAGAGGGGGAAGCTGCGCTTCTGAGAGCGGGTGTGCTGAATATGTCACTTCCGGGTATTGGCCAATCACAAGACAGTTGGGAAGGCTCTACGCTGGCTGGCCAATCACAACACACTCTGTCTTCTGGGGGTGAGAGTTCAGTCTGAAATATCGCGGCTCAGGAGAGCGTCAGAAAAGACAGATTTCTATCGGCTCGTTTACAGCAACTAGGAGGTGGTTTTTGACCATAAAAACAAGTTAATGTATGTAAGTAGACCTCTATAACTAACATATATATGTGCAACAGGACCACTCTATGTGAGCTTTAAAAAAACAAAATCAAAAAAGAGCATTCATCCATCACCTCACCTGGTCAACTCCCTTCTTTTTCTTCTTCTTCTTGCCCCAGCAGCCAGAGCTCTCACCGTCGCGGCCATTGGCGTCCCAAAGAAGGCTATCCAGCTCTTCCAACCCCCCCTGCTGGCCATGGGACGTCTCAGCAGCCAAACGATACGACAGGTTTCTCAGGATGCAAACACAGTTTTCTACAGTCTGGGGATAAAGTATGATTGAGGAGATTAGACATTAAGTGAAGTAGGAGGGAGAGGAGAAGAAGATGAACGATGAAAAAGAAGGGATGTACAAACACGAGACTATTTAAAAATAGACAGAAATGAATGAAGGGTGAAAGCAGAGGCAGGAAATTTGCCTTTGATGCTGTTTAATGAAAGCTGTAGCCTGAAAACACAGTCAAAGCATGCTCATAAAAACCGCCCACTCTGGCACTTTTACACTACTGGCCTTCCGCTCCCACTCACGAGTCAGCCAGACAGACAGAGAGAGAGAGAGAGAGAAAAAGGAGAGATAATAATAAGATTTTGTTAGCTCTGATTTTGAAATGAGATGAGAGGAAACTCAGGTAAATGAGGAAAAATGACAAGCCCAATATATTGTATCACACTCCATTAACCACCAAGTTTAGAGGTGATCTCACTAGCCTGGGAATATATGAGAGTGTAAGTGTGTGTATTACAGTGCACTGGTGTCTATTCTTCAGTGTGTCATTTCCCTGTAGGGTGTGTAGTTTGATATGCACGCGTTTGGCTTCAAACTGAAAAAAGGGGAGTCATTGAGTCAACAGAGTGGAAATTAACGAAAGCAAATCATCCATCCTCTTTCAGTCTGACCGTTCCTTTCCACCAAAAACAAAGAGTGTAATTGAACAACCTAAAGAGATGCAACAAACAACAATGTCATGCTCCATTGAGCCGCAGGCATGTCTTCAACTTGTTATTCGGGTGCTATTGTAGAATGATGCAGAAGAAGTTGCATTTTATTTACAATCTACCGTGACATTTCATTTTCCGATGTGCTATTTCACATTTGCTCTGTGCCGTGTTCTTTCTGGCTGTGCGGCTTGAGGAATAAAGAAGGTTTCTTAAATGTTTTGTTTCAGTGTGATTATGTAGTGCTACTTGTCTCCACATGAAGGTCGGATGTGGTTAGTTATCCAACAGCACTCCAGAAACACTGTGAAGGTATCTCAGTTCAGGGTCTCATGACGAGAACTGCACTCTTATCATGGTTTAACAACCTAAACCAAGCCAATAAAAGCAAACCATTTGTGTCAATGACAGCCGCTTTTGTCTGTGTGTGAATATTTTTTCTAACCTTGTGCACTTCTATCCTGGCATATGAAGCTGAAAGACAGAGCAGACAGATAATAGGTCTGACGCAGAGGTGTCAAACTGGTGGCCCGCGCCCCACTTTTTTTCTCCAGACCAAACCCCACTCCCCCCTAAACCCCACTGACCAGACTGGACACCCAAAGGCCCCCTGGTCATTTGAGTTTGACACCCCTGAGCTAGTGATTAAAGAGCAATTTTCTCATTTAATGGATAAGCAGACAGTTTGAGGGAGTCTGGACAAGGCAGAGGAGCATAAAAAAGAAGAAAGGACAAAAAGATGGTGAATGGCTACCGTGTGGCTAATGGATAACACTGCTACAACTGAGACGACTCGGTAGTTAAGTTACCAATCAGTCTTTGTTAGGAGGACTGCTCTGATCACTGTAGTCAGAGGGTGGAGAGGGGCGGGTGTTGAAACAGTGATTAAGGACGGCCATTTAAACAAGGCTGGGAGACCTTGAGAAGTCAGTCATCCACAGCACACGAGTGTTTATATAATGTATTACTGACTGGACCAAACATACTGTGTCATGAGCACAATACAGTAAACATGTAATCATGAAGCCACCTTACATTTGATGTAAATTAGTAGCAAGACTCGTGATAACATTTTAGCTTATGTAATAAATCTAAAGCAACTGGCCATAAAATCCTCCTAATATGTCACAGAGATTCAGGAATAATATTCATATAACATACTGAACTCACCAACAACAACAGTACAGCCAAAATATTTGCATTAGAACAAATATTTTGCAGTCTGCAAATCATGTTTATGTTTTGAAATCATGTTTTGGCATGTGGCGCCACCTACCGCCGTCTACCAATCATTGCAGTCAGTAGAGTCTCAGCTGACGAGCAACCACGGGCTGCCAGTTAGGTCAGAAAAAACGAAACCTAAAATACCTCTGTATTTTGAATTGGAATGTAGTAACCGTTTTTGGCCACATTCTTACATATGGCACCTTTAATTTACCGCAAATAAAACTAAAAATGGGTTCATGTTTTTGTGTGGGTGTGGGTTAGGATTCAGGTACAGTAAGGGTAAGGGTAGGGTTAAGGTAAGGGACTGCATGACGTAATTTCGTCATACAATCATTTTCCACGTGATACAAAGAATAATGCACCGCACAGTGGATGGAGGTAAAATGAGAAATGCATGAGGGAGCGTGAATGAATTTTTGCACAGACACACACACACACACACACCTTGCTGTCGATCTCGTTGCTGCCCAGAGAGGTCTGAATGACAAAGAGCAGAGCATCTGTCAGGCCGTCACACTCCCTCATCCTCCGTCTTGCCTCCTCACCCGCGGAGCTTACATTCCTGTAACATGCACACAGAGAATACTGGTCAGAATGTGTGTGTGTGTATTTGCCAAGGAAAAAAAAAAAAAAAAAAAAGTTGGTGATGAGCGGGGAAGAAAAGACACCAGGCGAGATGAAAGAAGAAAAGAAGCCTATGATGAGAGAGAGAGAGAGAGAAAAGAGAGCAGGACAAGGGAACCTGGCAGTTCTCCCTAAATTTAACAATTGAATAGAGAGTATTAAAATTCTGGATATATCTCAATCCATGCCCTGAAGGCTCACTTCAATTTAAAGCACTTGACTTGAGTCCAAAAATAAGAGAAAGAAAATGGAAAAAAAAAGAAAGGCAGCTTTAGTTGAGCAGTTGGTGCCTGGTTGTCACCGCCAACCCTCACATCAATGGTGCTTTGATAATTTGACAATATTGTTCCGTTTATTATTGGCAGCTTTGCCAATATGATGCATGGAAAGAATGAATTTTAATTAAAATGGAGGTACAGGTGGTTGGTGCTGGGCAAGCTGTGACAGGATTCCAAGCATTAAGCCGTCTATGATACAGATGAGCTCACTATAGGACACTGATTCAGCCGTCTCATTATTGTAATATCATTTATGCAACTTCAGTTGGAGCACAGTCAAGACTACGGACCACGAATGACAGCATGAAAAGAAGTCGATAACATTTCCTCATACATATACATGTTTATAAGTCAAGTACATTTTAATGTACGTGTTTCATGTTCAAAATAAAACAAATCATCATCACAATCAAATATGTGCAGAAGGAAACACATTAAAATGTTTTACAAAATGACAAATACTCAGAAATAATGTTTACACATGAATTATACTTGTTGATGTTTAGGTTACTTTAGATTTACTGGCCTGAGCTTCACGGAGTGTGGGCGCAGAATACGTAATGATTCTGTATGATTTATGGAAATTCAGAAGATATAATTTTCACGCAAACTATATTTTTCCTAATCCTATACAGGTGGAATATCAAGCAGGTTTTAAACTCGATAAACCAAAGCAAACAACATCATAACTTTCATTTTCCAAAGACAGCTTTGTGCAATCTTCCGCACAAAAGGCCTGTAATGAAAAATAAGCAGTAAGAAATCACACTTTTTTATATATACACTACCGTTAAAAAGTTTGGGGTCACTTAGAAATGTCCTTATTTTTTAAGGAAAAACACTTTTTTTTTTCAATATAACATTAAATTAATGAGAAATACATTCCATACATTGTTAATGTGGTAAACGACTATTCTAGCTGCAAACGTCAGGTTTTTAATGGAATATGTACATAGACGCCCATTTCCAGCAACCATCTCTCCAGTATTCTAATGGTACATTATGTTTGCTAATCACGTTAGAAGGCTATTGGATGATTAGAAACCCCTTGAAAAACCTTGTGCAATGATGTTAGCCTGTCAAATGAAAAAAGTAAATAACATAATTATATAACATTCAGTAACATCATACATATCACATGCTAAACCTTAGCATTTTAGGAAAATACTGCACTCAACCTCCATTACACTGTCTTACTGTATGTGCAAGTGAGTGACTGCCACCATTTCATCAACTGGGAAAACAAAGCAATTATTTGAGTTTGGCAGCACAAGCAGAAAGATTCTCAGTAAAATGTCAAAAAAACACAACAACTGATGAGGCAGACAATTGTTGTGTGAACGAGACAACTTTGTGATGGTATGAATGAATGAGCTCATCCATCACATTGGCATACTAAAGACATCACAGCTGTTGCACCAGTCTATGAGACGGGGTCAATCATTTTTTTTTGTACAGATGAGAAAGAGAGACAAGGGAGAAGAGGAAGGAAGAACTCAATTAAAACTTCACGTACACAGCTGCCTGCTTCAAAGAGAAGGTCAAGTCATTTTCACCCACTTTGAATGCCAACGGACACACGGCTATACAATGGAAAACCCCACTTAGTGAAGACAACATTTTCTGTCAGGCTGATATAAAACAACAGAACAGTGAAAACACTTCACCTCCACTAATGTTCAAGCACCAAGGACACACAGTGGGCTGGTGAGAGGGTGGATTATTTGTTCCTTAAGTACTTAGCCTTGAATATACTGACTTTCTACTGAGATTTTCATCAACTATTTTTTTTTTTATCTGATCCATTATACTGTAGTTGCAGGTTAAAACTCTTCATACATGTTAAGAGAACTTTAACAAACTGGGAATGATTTGCTTTTGTAAAGTGAACAGTCAAACCAGTTTCATAGAATGGAGAGGAATTTGAAAAAAACAAAAAGCAGAAATCTCTTATCCAGCATCTGCCTAAATGGGAAATCGAGGATTGAATCTGCTTTTTAAACACACCAGAAAGGACCTGATGAAGATAATTGCAGAGCCCAGTCTTGTTGCCATTTGGTTAAATTGCAGTTACTTTTAGAGATGAATCGACATTAAATGTAAAACAACATCTGAGCTTCAGTTTGCATTGCATCATTTGGCACTTTTCCACTTTACGGTTCCAGCACGACTCGGCACGATGAACCATCAAAACGTGGTTTTATACGTGACACACACGCAAACTACTGACTTGTGAAGCAGTTCTTTTCGGTGTCGTAAATCATTAGACTCAGTTAATTAAAAAGATTAGTTCAGCACTTCCTGCATGACATGAGCACAGACTCAGTCTGTCACTGAACTGAAATACGGTGGAAGAGGTTGTGACTAAATGTTGGAGATCAACGTGCATCTTTAGGATTTCGATTTTGATTTGTCCAGTTGTACCACTGACATTGACACATCTGCTTTTCTATTAATGCCCTATCAGGTACTATTCCTAATGGAAAAGCAAAAAAAACAAGCCATGCCGATTTGAGTCGTGCTGGAACTGCGTCGTAAAAAAGCGCAAAATGTTTTCTCTTTCAGCAACAACACCCTGCAGTTTGAGGCATGAAAGCAAAACCTCCTAAAACTCCTCATGTATACGCTTTAAAAGCCCGGAATTCTGCAGCTGCATGTCCTATCTCATGCCCACATTGTATTCAAAACACAACAAAATAAACATGTAGGTGCCAAGAAACAATTGTCATGTATAATGCTCTACCATGCAAAAAAAAATAATATTTAAGCAAATTTCAATTTTTGTGTGTAAACATAGACCAATGACATCCTTGCAAGAGCTGCATTAATCCATTCCAGTGCAGGACGGGGCTCATTTTGTTGAACGACTTTGCTTAATGGCAGCGATAGAAGCCAGATCACACTGATGTGGTGATTATGCTTTTATGATTTATGATATTAACTCCATGGTACATTAAGTGAAGAGGATGTAACGGTGTATATGAGGACCTTCATGCTGGTTTTACACCTATGTGTACATTTGTGTGGCGTGTGCACCTCCTTAATATTAACGGGTAATCTCGACCATTTCCATTACAGCCTTACAACTATTGTATAAGTGGCACTCGTCACTAATTCAGTGCAACTCAGTAGCCTGTATATTTAAATAATTACCTGCTGAGCAAAAAGTCACCAAATTTGATTAAGTGGCTCGTTCCAAATTCAACTGTTTTTTTTTTAGCTGCAGTGAAGACGTGTGTAATTTGGCACCAGTGCAACAGAGAGAGCCATTTCCTAACTCGACCACATGTTATTTAAAAAAAAACAAAAACATTGTGTAGTAGTTCAGTGATGATTGTATTTCTAAAATGTAATACACCACATTTGGCCTGATCTCATGGGAAATTTCTGGGAGGAAACAGAGAAATGTGTCATGCATCCTCTTTCATTAAAAAAATAAAATAAAAAAACAACAACAACAATTACAATATTGATTGCATGACTCATCATCAGTTAAATACAGGATTGTAAAGAAACTGTTTTTGGGAACAAATGACAGCAAAACAATGTATTTTTTAGAGAATATATAGAACCCACAGCCATTTACAGTTTTTTTTAACAGCAGGAAATGGAGAGTATTATAAATGCACCCCTGTGGTTTGGGGAAGGATGCCAGTAATGAACCACAATATGTCTGACTCCAGCTAGGGATCTTTGTTCCAATTCATCACTTCCTCCCATCTGTCCAACAGACATGAACTACACCAACAAAAAAAAGCAGATTTTTGTGCCACACGTACAGTCAGACACAAACCCTGACACAGGCCCTGTTTGAAGGCAGTACAGACAACTTCCCTGAGTGTGGTGGATTATGGGGACATCATTTACATGAATGCAGCTTCTTCAGCTTTCCACTGCCTGGACACAGTCTTTCACAGTGCTTAACTCTGCCTTCAGAACACAACACTGTGAAGTCTACACTCTGCTCTCGTGGACTTCACTAACTCACTTCACTTTATGGAGGCAACATCACTGGTCTACACTTCTTTACAAGGCCATATTGGGCAAACTACACCCATATCTGTGCAGCCTCATGTTCCCAGCCAGGAGTGGGGGACGAGTCCCGCTCATCACATCAGCTCCTCCTCAGAGATCCCCAAATCCACTCAGAACTTGGTAAAACGGCTATTTCCTATGTTGCACCTTGGTCATGGAACAATCTGCAAAATTTGAATTTAAACTGGACATTATAAAATCACTGGGAATAATTTTATTTGTTTTGATTCTGTTTTCTCGAAAAACAGATTTAATCTGAAGGGACTTCCTGGTAAAATGAAGGCAAAATAAATACATGTACAGCCCTCTCTACGTGACCTTTGATCACTGATTTACTGAAGTCAATGAAACGGAAGTTATGTGAACGTTATGTCCATACAAGTCATTTGATAGACCTCATCTACCCAGTTTGCAGCCTATAGCAACATGTGGTGTTTATCTCTAGCACGTAAAATAACTGACTGATTCGGTCCAGTGCACCAACAATTTTAATATCCAGAAAGGATGTAAAAAAAAAATCTGCTATCCATTCAGTTTCCATTATATTTTAGGGTGTATAGTGACTCATAATACACTTCTGCTCCCAACGGAAGACATTACGTAGTAATAAATGCTGTAATTGGAGTCATAATAAGTCATAAAAGAATGTGTACTTATCATACACATCCTTATACTATATATATAGGGAGGGAGGGAGACCTAAATGGGTAAAGACACACTAATATAGCATCATCCCCATATGATATTACTTGAGAAACATCTCTACTATCTGCAGATGCTACTGTCAAAGCCAGTAACGTGTTTTTTTCATCAACTTTACTGCATAAAAGGAAACTAGACGATTTCTTCAGCTTGATTTGACATTCGTTTTCCTTTCATTGCCGCAACAGTGTGACGTAGTGTCACTCAGTGAGTCACTTTCAGTCGCTTCTTGCTGCTTGACGACTCGTGGAACATGTACAGCGGAGATGTGAACATGCATCTCATGCAGATGGCTCTGTGATGTTGCTCAAGGAACTAATGACCACTGAGTGACTTTGTGTCAAACAGCTGGTGTGTGGTGGCTCTGCACAAATGTCTGACCACGTGTGTACGCGTAAGGGTCATCACCAGATGGTGCACACACACACACACAAAACTCGTATAATATCGATGGAACGAATAAGGATTTGTGACGACAAACTCCTTATTCATGACTGAGCTAATAAATCATCTTTTTTCCCCTCCCCACACATCCGCAGGTGCCTGAAAGGAAACAAATTGAAAGTGTTTAAGGGTGTGAGATCCTGATAAGTACAGAGACAAACACACACACAAACAGTGAACAGCATCAAGGTGGCAGCTTTTTCATTCTGGCTTGGCATATAACCAACAACCTGCTGGGAGGTAAACAGCACCTGAAAGAAGGCAATGGAAACTCCTCTGCAGGAGACCGTGTGTGTGGCCTGATAACACTGTGTGTGTGTCTACCTATATGCGTGTGTGTGTATTGGAAGTAGCCCTTAATGCTTACCTCCTCCTGATTAGACAACAATATGGGTTCATCTGCATCATTAGCTGCTTGGCTCACATTTAAATTGGGCACACATTACAGGTATAATAAAGAATGTTTCTGCATTGAAATATAAATTGATGATGCTAATGTTATGTATTTTATTGCGAAGTGTACTTACAAAGGCCACAATGTTTCCAACACTAAGTTATAGAAATGTGTATTTATATTCAAGGTAACATATTGTTTCATTTTGTCTGCCTTTTAATGGTGTTATCCACTTTAGCTGTCTCTGCTTTAACGTCCAGGACAAAACCCTGTTAAAACATCAGTGTGAGGAAGAAAATATTCTGTACTATTTGTTATACAGCATGTTGTCTTTTGTGTTTAAAAATTTTATTGTGTATATTAGTCACTCAGGTATCATGACTAATGACTACAGAATATCGTACACTATGCTATGTGCGTCACACCGTACGCAATTAACATGAAGGTTTTGTGATTGAAAGGCAACTATTCATTGCTTTACACAGTAAACATTCAATGCGTCACACTGCAACCACATCCAATCATACCCTTCAAAAACAAAAGCCAAAAGATCTACATATCGCACCATTGCTTTTTACGGAACCTTGAAAAAGCAACTCATTAAAAACAGCCGACAACATCTTTTATTTATACTCAACAAAAATATAAACGCACAAACTTGAAATGCTGAACAAAAATAGAATGTCATGACATTTGCTCAGATTCTTGATGCATTTGTTTATGGAATGATTTGTTTTGCTCAATCCCAGTAGTCCAGTGTCACTTGGCCACTCCTATTGACTACAATCTCAGATTGAGTATTTCAACTCACGAGAGTCATGGAGCATGGCAGAGTGGTGGTCAATATGCGTGACCAGTGCAGAGACACTCCTTTTGTGAAATTGTACAGTTGGTGAAATGATCGTACAAACGTGATCGTATATCGGGCAACACTGAACAAAGGGGCCAACAAGACAACAATTCCCATGAGCCAACATTGCTTCCTGATATCACCAAACTAGGTCTTTGTTATTGATTTGACAGCAGAAGTTATACACACACGCAACTGTAACACACAACCGTTATCCAGATACCTAATGCCCTAATGATAACCATCCATAACTCCTTCATGCTATGGCTGCTATGATTAAATCAGTTTAATATATTTACCTTTCAATTAACACACATTATGTGTGTGCTCACATATATATATATATAAAAAACTGCAACCACAAACACAGCACAAAGCAATTTACACCAACGGTTTACATCGGCTCAGTTACTGCACTTAACTGCCACTGCATTTTTATGGACTGCCCTTTAATGAACTATGTGTGAATTGTATTTTATGTTGTCTGTATCATCTTGGAAAAAACACATATGTATTATTTTCTGTCCCCCGCAAAGGGACTGTGGACTTAAAATAGTAGTGTCTGCTAACTCCATGTGTATACTAATGTCCAGTACTATGCTGTGTCCCCTTTAAATAAACATAAATACTCACATATTAAACGGTAAATAACCAAAACTAATTTGTATGTAAAGTTATGTAATATGCATGCATTACAGAGAGCACACATAGTTATAGGGTAATGAGAGAGGGGAGACGTCTGAAATTGAGCTGAAATACACTGGGACCTGGACAATGTGGCCTTGTGTCATTGTAACCTCCCAGAACAGACAGTGAGATGAAAAAATAACCCTGGAGAGCTGCAGAAACAACTTCATGTCTCTTTGTGTGTCTCAGCTGCCTTCTATGAGATCCTGTTAGTCTCTCTGTCACATTCTTCACACATTTTACCATCTCTTTCTTCTCACCTTTCCAACTTCTTTCGGCCATTGTTTGCTCTGCTCTGGTCCTACACTCTCCTATACCAGCTTTTTACAATTTGTTCTCTAACTTCACAATGTGGAGCAGCACACTGACAGCATCGTTTGTCTTCTCCCGTATCTATAGAGGCGCACACACACACACACAGTCTTCCACATTAGTGAGTTAGGAATCAATAAACCTGACATAAAAGTTGAAAGTCCACAGACATTATAGACGAAAACTGACAACTTAGTCTTAAAGGTTAAATACATAAAGCAATACATACTGCTTTCATACAAACACCGTAGGCTCGAAGCACCAGAACAATATGAGGCTTATATTTAACAAAATCCATTTAAAACATATGCAACTGCAATTTTATGTGCAGGCCTATCATGTTCATTGTTTAATGCATTATTTATAAAGTTTAGTTCATATAAATACCTAAAGCAAATTCAGATTTACCCTGTCAGTCATACATGACATGCAGTGTAAACATAGTTGGTCTTAACCAGAAACATGAAAAAAGAATTAAATAACATTTCGTTTTTAACTTGCATAGAAAACCTCATACTCCCACCTGCAGTTATAGCCATTCATCATCGCTCTTAACTTTTTAATGTTGAGTACATCAAAACATTTATATTTAATTTGTAGTAACCTACGGTGTGCCCTGCTCTCAGTCACTATTCACACACATTTGAAGCAGTTCGCCATAAAATGCTATCCAAATGCAAATTCAATAATGCATACGAGGCTTATAAAAAAAATACTGGAGTTGAATCAGCACTGAAATACAGTACAAAATCCCCAATGTCATATTTGTAGCAAATGCAAAAAACTATTAGTGGACTGAATGTGTACAGGTGTTTGTGTTATTGAGTTATTGTGTATAATCACCATGTCCTACAACACAGGCCCCCTTGGCAGTTTCTGTGCTGTGCTATGAAGAATGCTGACAACAAGAGCCACGGGGGTTTAGAACAAACACTAACACTGGATGTTTCCCCCCAAAGTGCTGATAGTATCAGCTAAATACCCAAGTTACAGTAATACCTTGCACTGCCAGCTGTTGTTAAATTTTAGTATAGCAATCAAAGGTGGTATATTAGACTTAATACTCCCGTGCAGAACAACAAAGAGCAAAGACTAAAAAACAATTGTGCAAGCCGGTGTTCACAAAATGGAAATAAATGCCTACTAGCAATGGGATCCTTTGCTTAGGTTTACTAATTGCATACAAATGCGTGTCCCTCAAATCAACATCTTGCACACAAAATGATATAAAATGTGTACAAAAACATTTAGAAAGCATTTGAGACAACACTCAAACAAACCTGAGAGGAGCCCTGCAGAGACAGTGGTGAGGATTAATCCAAAAGCTGCTGGTGGTTGATTGAGTCCACAGCCCAAACACTGATGGCCAACATTTTTCTCCCCACTGTCTCAAACCTCTGTGGAGTTGATGTGTTTGTATGACAAAAACACTGTTTATGGGTTTGAAGATCAGATAAAAGCTATTTTTTATGCTCACCAAATAGTCCCAATAACACAATACAAAACTAAATAATACTTAGTGTGTGTTAAGGTTTTAATGGTCAGTGTATGTTGTAGTTGTATCATGCAGACACTGACCAGTCTTGTCAGTTAATGTTAAAATCAAACATGAGAAGGTTTGACAATGTGAATGTCCAAATGACAGTAACTGTGACAGTTGTGGTGTCATTTTAGTGCCTCTCCTGGGATTCAAACACACCACAGTCTACTACATTTAGAATGGTTTGTAGATTATTTTTTTGTGTGTGTGAATGGATATTGCTCCCTCAGGAGAGACATCAGCCTAGTTTGAGCTGACATTAAGGCTAAGATAATCATTCTTTACAACAGTGCTGAGCATAAAAGTAGTAAATCTAACTTGTCCTCTGTCAACAGGCTTGCAGTGGTAATATAACGGTGTGTGGAGAACCATCTTGGTGCAGTTTATGACCTTAGTACCAGTGAGTCGTTGACGGCACAGCCTGAGTTCACACGACATGACTTGCTCTCTTATGACCAGGAGTCTTAAAATTGCTTTGTTATCATACACTTGTGACAAAGACCCATGTGAGACATGACACATGGACAAATGGACAGATCTAGACGTCCTTTTCATCACTTCTACAGGTTGACCACTGGACTTTTATTAAAACAGTGCTGTTCATGTTTGCCACCACGTTTTGTTTTTATACTTCATACTGCTGTTTTTTCCTGGAGGACCAGTGCTGTATTACTCCTGCCTTAAACCTGTCCTAAAGTTGTAGAAAAGTAACGTCAGAAGAACATCGGAGAACATTCTCTAAAGGTTGAATCAAGATTGTGACAAAAAAGTTACTGAATAGAGTTTCACGTTGAGGACATTATTTATATACTTAGATTACTTTTGCAGTTTAGCAATAACAGTTGACTTCTCTAAAATCCTCAAATTCAGATTAGACTCTAAGCCGTTCGTTGTCCTTCATTATTTCAAGGTTTAACAACTAAGGAAGAATATTCTATCAGCACAATGCACCGAGAAAGACTTGACACACAATGTATTGGTAAAAGTCTGGAAGTTGTTGCTATGGTTACAAGCATAACTTAGCAAACGAGAGAACGGTAAATGAGTGCGAGGGAGGGAGAGAAACAACTGTGCATAGGATAGTGGTTATTGTAAATGTGAATACTGTATGTGCTTCTATAATCAAACAACAGTAGATAAAGTAAATGTTTTTTGTACATTAATTGTCTGATATAAGTTTTTTTCCCCTTTATAGAGAAGAAGAGGGAAGAAGAAAATCGTCACACATTGAGAGATAATCTGATTAGATAACGCATCATTAGTCCCACAGTATAATACAATTACTGAACTGAAGAAAACCATAAGGATGCCAGGTATGTATGCATGGGTACACCAGGAGAAACCACAGAAAAAAAATTATTTTAAGTCAGGTAATGTACAGCCTGTTGATACAAACGATAACTGATGATGTCAAGTTCCTGGACACCACAGCAGATGTCCATTGATTTTCTGTAAAATATTAAGCTACATGAATCTAACAGCTTGCCACTTCTAATAGAATTAAAGGCAGATTAAAACAGCAGAAGATGCTGAGATGTATCAACAACACAGCGTCCGCAGCCGACACACACAGACAAATGATTTTGCTGCTCAGGAAAGTAGCGGTTGTTGATGCTTCTCTTTAGTGACAGTCGGTCTTAAAGTGCTATAGGGCTGGCTCCCGAAACAACAAAAAAACAAACACTTTAATGAATTTAAATCCTTAATATGAGGATGTTATAAGCAGAGATGCTTGTTTATACTTAATGATAATATTTCCAGTTCACTGAGCCTGTTTGCCCAAAAAACCACACTATTCGCTCTCAAACACTGAGCTGCAGTAACAGGCTTGAGCACAGACAGCAGAGAGGTGGTGCACATGGTGCAGTCACAGCTGAGGGGTCCACATGCATCACCCAGGGCATTTAGCATTTAGCGAGAGCTCGCATGCACCTGTTGGTCACGCAACATGGCAGGTGATTGGTGGTGATGTGATTTGGGACACGTGTCACGGGTCACTGGGGGACGCATTCAATCCTTTCTACTGCACCTGCTAATTTGCCGCTTCGCATGTTGCCACCTCAAACTGTTAGATAACTTTATCATCATAGACTTTTGTTTCCTCTATCACCCTTAGGACTCAATCAAATAAATGTCCATTACATTCAAACGGTTATCAAACCATTCACACAATTCAGAGCTCATTAATCAATCAGCTCCACATGACTCAGCAGTAACAATAAGGAAGTATAAAGCGAGATAGCTGCAAACAGGTTAATGTAAGACAGAAAACGCAAAGAAGCACCACCAAAACGTTTAGAAGCGAATTCTGATGCCAAAAAACCTGTCGATCAGCACTTTGAGAGAAGAAATGTACTGCTGGTGTACACAAAGCTAGATTAACGATAGTTCTGAAGACCAGACAAAGGCAGGATAATGACAACAATAATAAAAATCACCACAAGTTATGCACCGGAGCTTTAAAATGAATGGAAGTAAAATACAAAGAATAAAATATCATTAAGTGTAAAAAAAATCCTGTCACTTCCACCCACAGCTTTATACTGCTATCATATGTCTGCAAGAAGTCAATCACATCTTAATTGTATATCTATATGGCATGATGTTGTTTTCTTATGATTGGGGGAGAAATAGAAAGAAAAACAATAACAAGAGTGTTGCTTTTACCTGAGGCAGCCTGTAGCATTGCGCAGCACCTGGGAGGTATGAAGATGGAGCTTCCGGTCCTCATGGTGGTTGGGGGAGGTGTCCCAGTTAGAGTGGGGGATGATGACACTGTTGGTCAGAACTGCCAGGGCGTCCTGAATTATTGGCATCTTCAGAGCATCACATGATGACAGGTTCCATAGCACTCCTGCATAAAAAAAGAAAGAAGAAACAACACATTAACAAAGCTGCTTATGTATCTACTGTACACCACTTGTTATGTGTGGGCTGCATGGTCACATCGCAACTTGTTAGAGTGTGGAAGTTTTTCATGAGTGACAATGCAGGTTGACACATATTACACGCATCATACCGTGATGTCTGTGGCAATTAATTATTCTGTCGTGTCCAAACAGTTACTCATTAATACACGCTCTGCGGTGGAGAGACATACAGTATCAACATAAACACTCTGAGCATATGAGCAAGATATACAGTTATCTAACAGTAAGCACACAAACAAATAGTTGGCAGAAAAACTTGCAAGTTTGTATGTATGATTATTTATATATGCACCTCCCCCCCCCCCACACACACAGTCAGATGGATACCAGATGCCTTTTTGCAGATGGATGGCATCACCTTCTATCTATCCATCTATCCATCCGCTAGTAGTTAATCACTGCTGCTTGCAATGGTCATCTCCACTATCAGAGCAAGACATAGCAAAATTGATGTAGCTACAAAATGAGACAAATGTGTGAAACAGAGGGTGACAGAGATATCAGACACAGAATTAGAAAAATAATCACATGGCAAGACAGCAGGAGGAGCTGAGTGATGGCTCAGGAAGAAGACAGATTGAGACAACGGAGGAGCAACACGTTTGAATATGACAAACTATGAAAAGCTGTGGCGTTGAAGGTCACCATCTCTCCGATATTTGGCGTCAGACTGCAGATGTCTCGGGTCCTGGGTGACAGATGTTACTACTGGAATAAAATATGGGCATAACTCAGGACAGACTGTGCTCTGTGTGCAATGGACTGTGTTCATAGGGGCTGTCAGCGCGCTGAAATTGGTCACATTCATTCCACAATACATTATGCACATATCAATTTTTGCTCAGGTCTTGTTCAATGTGACCATAAATGAAATATATGGGCTGCAGGGAGGTGCAAAGCAGTGATTAAAGATACTGTCATCGGAAATGACAGCAGTATTCAAAGTGAGCAAGACAGTGAATTACTAAAATTTCTGGGTGACTGCGCTGTAGGTAAACCTGTCAACAAACACTATTGTATTAAAAGACAGTGATGAAAAAAAGGAAATGGCAAGCTGGGTCACAATGGGTATTATTACGCTGCACAATCTTTACTTTCAATATTGCTATCTTGTGCAAACTGCCATGCAGACACCGGGGTGCTGTCAGTTTTGCATCATCAGCAGCAAACACCAGACTTGATGCTGGACAGTTTACTGCATGCACCAGTGTCTGTGGCACTGGCAATCAGAATATTAAAGACAAAAGGGAGTGTGCTCAGGTCATGGTGAAGAAGGAGAATAACATTTAAGATGGAAATATGGAAACATCCATCCCTCGCAAGTTGCAACCTTTTCACAATTAAACAATACAAACATAGGTTTGAACAACATTAAACAATACAAACGTATGTTTGTATTGTTTAATTGTGAAAAGGTTGCAACTTGCGAGGGATGGATGTTTCCATATTTCCATCTTAAATGTTATTCTCCTTCTTCACCATAATTGTGAGGGAAATTAAATGATCTATTCAGAGAGAAAGAACATTAACTGGAGAGTTAGTTAGTACAAAAGTTAAAGAGGAACAAAAAAAGAATGCTCAAGACAGTTGAAATGTGAAAAGGAAGCCAAGAATGAGTGAAAGAGGAGAGCAATGTGCATGTGTGTTTGAGAGGTCAAGAAGTGGTCGATCATTTTGCAGTGACCTTGTATGCTATTTGGCAGCAGAGTGCTCACACTGACTGTGTGTGAGTGAGAACATGGTAACATTTGCCTCTACTTTCACTAATCAGCCTCTTTTGATATGTTCAGTATTCTACTTTCCCTCTCAATCTCTCCTCTTGTGGACTCAAGGTAAAAGCTCAAACATTGACAAACACGCACAAATGCACTTATTGGACAAAAGCCCCTCACTTCTACACTGCACTGCTTTTAGAAATTTTACTTCTTTCACCGTTTCTCTTAAATTATGTCTTTCTTGCTGCGTTGGTCTGTTTCTCCACTGGTGAGTGTTGTCAGTCTGTGATTGCAATCATGTTAAAACAGTGTTGTTGCTAATGAGGCAACAACAATCTGTCTGCAGGGTTGCAAAAAACACACACTCACACAACACTAACTAGAGATGTAGGAGGGTGGGGGAGTATAATGTTAATTTTCTTTGCTGAAAAAGACTTTAGAGAAAGACTGAGTAGACAAAGGAACCACAGAAGAGACTTCTGAAGCAGAGAAAACATATCTTGCACTGGCCAAATTCAAGGCTGATTCACTCACCCACCTACTCCAGAAACATACATAACTTCAGTGACTCCAGTGTCCTCATGGGTGTAATACCAGGCGACCAGCAGACAGTGACAGTGTGTGTCTGCGTATGATTTTTTTTTTGCCTTTGTCTTCATCTCTTCCACTCACTTCTCGGTTGACGGGCAGTTTCTTAGGAGCAGTGTGGTTTGGAGAAATATGGGAGATGATTGCATGAATTCATGAATAAATGAGAGACGGACTTGTAAGAGGAGAGTGAGAACGGTTAGGCCTCAAGTGGCGATGTTTTATTAAACAGCCTTCATCTGAGTGGTGCAATGCAAATTAGTCAGCCACAAGGTCAAAACCTGATGATGAGTAAGTCTAAATATGACAAATGACATAGCCAATATGTATACTAAAATGTGTGAATAAGAAATCACAAAGGGTATACCAAATTGGATGGTATTGTACAGGTGACTGCAGGTTAACAGTTGCTGAACCAACCTCAGGGCCATACCACTGCAGTGGGTTTGTGGGGGAAAAAAAACATTTGTCAGCAGTAGGTAAAGTCATGTACTGTGCCTGTACTGAGAGGGTTTTCATTTCCACCAGGGCTTCCTACAGTGAAAATGCTGCAGTGAAATTTCTGCAGGACACTAACAATTTTATATCATCGAAGCAGCAAAATCCCGGAGATGGTACAGTATCTTGTTTGCCCAAAGGAATCCAAGCATTTCTGCGAGAATGTTATGAACTTTGACTTAAATTAAATTGGCTTTGGCAAATACTGTCACAATAGTGAGGGCACAGAGATTCCAACATCTATAGGGAGCAGTGACTCAGGCCTCGAAGTAAGAGAAAGATAGGTCATGAATCTTCGAAAGCAAGAGGCTGTGTTATTTCACTCTGTTGATTTGGTGCCAACAACCAAAACCTCATGACCTCAGAGATGTGGACATGTAGTGTACACATTAGAAGTCAACCGCTTGTTTCATTTGAGCCAAGGCGAGAATGTCGGCGCCCGCAGCCATGTTGAGCTTGGAGGTGCATTCAATGAACCTTGCGAACTTCATTACCTCTGCAGTCCACTAAACAAAGATGGTGCTGCTCCCACTTTGTGGTAATAGATGCATGACCAAACAGGTACTCACTGGGTCATTGGCCTTTTAAAACCCACTGCCACCACATGAACATTCTCTTTTTGTTACGATTCCACCTGCACCTTCTCCTCAATTTTATTATTAGTGTTGTTTTTGTGGCTGCTGCTCTTTCCCCTCTCCTCTGACTCTGCAGGGGGCGTGGCTGACCCAGTTCCCAGACACCGGTGATCGTTTGCACCTGCGCGGCTCCTCCTCACCTGCACCAGATGTGTAATCAGCGGGGCTTAAAGGCGGAGCCATTTCTCCTCACCGGTGTCAGATCGTTTTCGAACATACATGGGTAAAGTCATGCTGCCAGCTCTCTCGCTGTACTTACCTCACAAGAATACTTACCCGTTCGTCTCCGCTCCAGGTCGTCACGTCTCCTGCTGGTCTTCAACTCCCTGGCTGTTCCGGTCTCCCTATTCTCCTGGGATCTCCTGTGCCACGTTCGTGAGTTGTCTCCACTCTGGATTTCCGCCGACCTGCCGAGTCACCCCCGCAGTAGCTGCAAGGACAATTTTCCTCCTTTCTCTCCACCTATCCCCTATCGCTTCCCACTTTTGGGAAGTCGTTTTTTTGTTATACATTTTCGTAAATAAATTTATATTGTTTTGAAATAGCCACCTCCGTCTCCGTCTGCTTTCGGGTCCACGCCACTAATCATTACATAACGATCTGACCAACATGGACCCGGCGGACTTTGACGCGTTAAAGCAGGCTATTTCCGCCCAGGGCGCATTCATCGGGCGCCATAGTCAGATGCTTTCCGAGATCTCTCTTTCACTCCGCGAACTCTCGGCTAATGCTGCTAGGTCGGCTAACCCTCCCGTAGCCTCCGCCACTTCCGTTTCCGCTAGCGCGGAGCGGATCATTGCGACTAGTAGCGCTAACATAGCCACTTCCGCTAGTTCGCCACGGGAACCTTTCGTCCCCATCCCCGAACGATTCTCCGGGGAGATTGGCAAATGCACAAGCTTCCTTTTTCAATGCTCGCTTGTCTTTAGCCTTCAACCACGCACCTACCCCGATGACAATGCCAAGATTGCTTTCGTTGTAAACTTGTTGTCGGGGCGAGCCGCTCAGTGGGCAACGGCCACGCTATCCCACGCAGCCCCCGCTTCAGTTAGCTACTCGTCGTTCACCATCCAGTTGTGCAAAGCTTTCGATCACTCTCCTCTGGAGTCCGACATTTCCTCCAGATTAATCAACACCGAACAGGGTAATTCGTCGGTGGCCGATTTTTCAATTCAGTTCCGCATTCACGCTGCGGAGAGTACATGGAACGACGCGGCGCTGCGCGCTATGTTCATTAGGAATCTGAAAAGAGAAATACGCGATGAACTAGCGACACGGAACGACGCCCACGATTTAGATTCACTCATTGCCTTATGTATCATGCTTGATAATCGCATCCAGGAGAGAGATCGAGAAAGAACGGCGAGTAGCCGGCGCGTCACTAGCTACTCACGTCCTCACAATCCGGCTCCCATTTCTCTGCCTCCTTTTCCTACCTTTCCTGGTTCACCTGAACCGATGCAGCTGGGGCGTACTCGACTCACCTCCGCGGAGCGGACGGTGAGGGTGAGAAGCGGGGCCTGTCTCTACTGCGGCGAACTGGACCATCAACGGGCAAACTGTCCAGTACGTCCAAAAGGACTAAGCTCTCCAACACACGCCGGAGTGTTGGCAGGCGGTGCCGCTTCCGGTGCCACAAAGAAACGTGTGATCCTCCCAGGTCAACTCCGGTGGGACCAGAAGTCGGTCACGCTCCCCTGTCTGGTCGATTCTGGCGCAGACGACTGTTTCCTGGACTTGGACACTGCCCTCCAGGCCGGGATCCCCACGATCCCGCTCGAGACTCCGAAGGAGATCCACGACCTCGACGGCAAGATCTTGGCCACAGTCACTCATCGCACCAGACCCATCGCCCTGGTCCTGTCCGGCAACCACCACGAGCTGCTTCAATTATTCCTGATTCCGTCGTCTTCCTCCCCGATCGTGCTGGGCCTGCCCTGGCTGGCGCTCCACAATCCCCGGTTCGACTGGTCGTCTGGGCAACTCTCCAGCTGGAGCGTTCCCTGCCACTCCCGCTGCCTCCGCTCAGCACTGCCCGCTCCTTCGACCACTCCGGTTCCGGTTCCCAAGCCTCCAGATCTTTCCACGATTCCGGCGGCGTACCACGACCTCGGGGAGGTGTTCTCCAAGGACTTGGCTCTCTCCCTTCCTCCCCATCGACCATACGACTGCGGCATTGACCTGCTTCCGGGGTCCACATTACCTTCCCGACGGCTGTATAATCTATCCCAGACCGAACGCTCATGCATGGAAGAATACGTCAACCAGTCTCTGGCCGCTGGTCTCATTCGTCCCTCTTCATCCCCTGTCGGAGCCGGTTTCTTCTTTGTCCAGAAGAAGGATGGTACCCTGCGCCCTTGTATCGACTATCGTGGTCTCAATGAGATCACGGTCCACAACAAATATGCTCTGCCTCTTATGGACGCTGCCTTCAGCCCTCTGTGCAAGGCTAAGGTTTTCTCCAAACTCGACCTTCGCAACGCGTACCATCTGGTTCGTATCAGGGAGGGAGACGAGTGGAAGACCGCCTTCAACACGCCAATGGGACATTTTGAATACCTGGTCATGCCGTTTGGATTAACGAACGCTCCAGCAGTCTTTCAGCACCTAGTCAACGACATTCTGCGTGACATGCTGGACAAATTCCTGTTCGTGTATTTGGATGACATCCTCATCTTCTCGGAGTCCGAGCAGGAACACGTCCAGCATGTCCGCATGGTGCTGCAAAGACTGCTGGAGAACAAACTATATGCCAAGGCAGAGAAGTGCGTCTTCCACGCATCATCAGTTCCTTTCCTTGGTTTTATTATCGACCAGGGTAAGCTGTCTCCAGACCCGGCCAAGATCAGCGCGGTGAGGGACTGGCCGACCCCCTCCAACCGGAAGCAGCTGCAGCGGTTCCTAGGTTTCGCGAACTTCTACCGGCGATTCATCCGGGACTACAGCAAGGTGGCTGGACCCCTCACTCGACTCACCTCTCCACTGCAACCATTCTGCTGGTCCGATGACGCCGAGAATTCCTTCCAGAGACTCAAGGTACTGTTCACGTCTGCACCAATCCTCTCCCACCCTGACTCTTCCCTACAGTTTGTCGTCGAGGTCGACGCCTCCGACACTGGAGTTGGAGCCGTTCTTTCGCAACGCTCGCCTGCCGACCAAAAACTGCACCCATGCGCTTTCTTCAGCCGACGCCTTTCCCCTGCCGAGGCGAACTACGACGTGGGGAACAGGGAGCTGTTGGCGGTCGTGCTGGCGCTTCAAGAATGGCGACATTGGTTGGAAGGTGCGTCTTTTCCGTTTATCGTTTGGACAGACCATAAAAATCTATCATATTTACGAGACGCTAAACGTCTCAACTCCAGACAGGCACGTTGGGCCCTGTTCCTGGGGAGATTTGTGTTTACCCTCACCTTCCGACCTGGGTCAAGGAACGTTAAACCAGACGCATTATCTCGACTATTCTCACCTGATCCACCTTCTCTGTCTCCCGAGCCAATCATTCCCCCAGCCTGCATCGTGGGAGCTGCTTCCTGGCCGGTGGAGGAGAGGGTCCGTCTGGCCCAACGAGAGGAACCAGACCCAGGAAACGGCCCTCCCAACCGGCTCTTCGTCCCGGGCGCGGCACGATCTGAGGTATTACAATGGGCACATGGCTCTAAGCTCACATGTCATCCCGGCCACAATCGCACTCTCCGGTTCCTCCGCCAGCGATTTTGGTGGTCCTCCATGCCTCAGGACACTGCCGAGTTCATCCGAGCCTGTCCCGTCTGTGCCCGAGGGAAGACCTCGAACCGCCCTCCAGCTGGTCTCCTGCAGCCGCTCTCCATCCCACGTCGTCCCTGGTCCCACATTGCGGTGGACTTCGTTACCGGGCTACCACCGTCTCGCCTAAACACCACGGTCCTGACGGTGGTGGACCGGTTTTCGAAGTCCGTCCACTATATACCGCTCACCAAGCTCCCAACTGCCATCGAGACGGGGGACCTCCTAGTCGAACACGTCTTCAGACTCCACGGGTTCCCGCAGGACATCGTATCAGACAGAGGGCCTCAGTTCGCTTCCCAGGTCTGGAAGGCGTTCTGCTCGGCGTTGGGGGCGTCCACCAGCCTCACGTCCGGGTATCACCCCCAGTCTAACGGCCAAACAGAGCGGGCCAACCAAAGTATGGAGAGTGCCCTCCGTTGTGTCGCCGCCCGCCACCCCGCCTCCTGGAGTTCCATGCTTCCATGGGTGGAATACGCGCACAATTCCCTGGTCTCCGCATCTACCGGCATCTCCCCATTCATGGCGACCCTGGGCTACCAACCACCCCTCTTCGACTTCCAGGAGGAGGAGGTCGCCGTCCCTTCTGTCCAGACCTACCTTCGCCGGTGCCACGCGGTGTGGAGACAGGTCCGGTCATCCCTTCAACGATCTTCCATCCAGAGCCAGAGGCAGGCCAATCGCCACCGCATCCCGGCTCCAGACTATCGCCCAGGACAAAAGGTATGGCTGTCCTCTAAAGACCTTCCCCTGCAGGTCGAGTCCCGGAAGTTGGCACCTCGTTTCATTGGGCCGTTCATCATCGAGCGGATGGTCAACAGGTCCGCCGCCCGCCTGAAGCTTCCTAGAGCTTTACGAGTCCACCCGACCTTCCACGTCTCACTCCTAAAACCAGTGGAGGAGTCGGACCTGGTCCCACCCTCCAACCCTCCTCCTCCACCCAGGTTTATCGACGGGGGGGAGGCCTACACAGCCAGGCGTATCCTGGACAGCCGACGCAGGGGCCGGGGTCACCAGTACCTCGTCGACTGGAAGGGGTACGGCCCGGAGGAGAGATCTTGGGTCCCACGCCATTTCATCCTGGACAAAGACTTGCTGAGGGACTTCCATCGGACCCACCCGGATAAGCCTGGCCTAGCGCCAGGAGGCGCTCTTTGAGGGGGAGGTACTGTTACGATTCCACCTGCACCTTCTCCTCAATTTTATTATTAGTGTTGTTTTTGTGGCTGCTGCTCTTTCCCCTCTCCTCTGACTCTGCAGGGGGCGTGGCTGACCCAGTTCCCAGACACCGGTGATCGTTTGCACCTGCGCGGCTCCTCCTCACCTGCACCAGATGTGTAATCAGCGGGGCTTAAAGGCGGAGCCATTTCTCCTCACCGGTGTCAGATCGTTTTCGAACATACATGGGTAAAGTCATGCTGCCAGCTCTCTCGCTGTACTTACCTCACAAGAATACTTACCCGTTCGTCTCCGCTCCAGGTCGTCACGTCTCCTGCTGGTCTTCAACTCCCTGGCTGTTCCGGTCTCCCTATTCTCCTGGGATCTCCTGTGCCACGTTCGTGAGTTGTCTCCACTCTGGATTTCCGCCGACCTGCCGAGTCACCCCCGCAGTAGCTGCAAGGACAATTTTCCTCCTTTCTCTCCACCTATCCCCTATCGCTTCCCACTTTTGGGAAGTCGTTTTTTTGTTATACATTTTCGTAAATAAATTTATATTGTTTTGAAATAGCCACCTCCGTCTCCGTCTGCTTTCGGGTCCACGCCACTAATCATTACACTTTTGTTTGTTTTATAAATTCTCTATTCTCAGACTCTACTCTGTAAAAATCATTTGGATGGAAAAACAGTCACTACATTAGCCACAGTTTCTCTCTAGGTCTCAAGAAGTCAAATTCCATCAGCTATTTAACAACTACACTATGTATTTTCACAACATGTCTTCCCTCAGCAGTTGCTACCGATTTCAGCAACCATTTCAGAGCAGGCGGCAGTGGCAGCTGCAGCAAGAGCCGGGCTATGCCACAGTCTGCTGCCTCAAGGTGAGCCCACGAGAAAGGATAGCATCTTCACTCACTCAACAGCCAAAGACTCAGCATCGACTGGACTTTGAGTGACAGCCCCGGAAGCTCTGACTTCTTCCAATCCAACTCATTCTGGGAGCCAAGAAGCCAATAAAGCCTGACTAAATTTAAACTTCTGAACTGACAGGAAATAAATTGTTCAGGTGAGGTTATTCTAGTGAAGAGAGAGAGAGAGAGAGAGAGAGAGAAAAACATATGTTCAAACAAAGAATGCTAAAGTACTCGGACAACAAAGAGACAGTGATGAGGAGGGTGAGCTGTTACGTCTGCAGGACAAAGCGACATTGTTGGGTCAAGCAGTTGATGATTGTTTCTATTGATGTCGTTAAGTTATGCGACTAAGCCTGATGATCACTGTTGGTCTCTAAATGATATTTCCCCGCTTTAAAATCATTTAGTCACCAATTAGTAATGAAGGTCAAGCCTTGAGTAGAATTTAATTTGGCAGATCAATATATCTTCTTGGGACACATCAGTGGAGAGGAGTTAACAAGGTTTTCTTCTGCAGTAGTTGTTGAATTTTTTTTTTTCTTTCAAGACACTTATGGAATTTTCATTTCTGCCCAAGGGAGTGGAACTGACACATGAACGCAGAAACACCAAGCGGCACACATTTAGAGGGTCACTCCAACACCACTTGGGGAGGGAAAAATCTTACCCCTTCATTTATCTTACCTTAAATTTTGGAGCATGTGTAATGATTTATTTTATATAAAATTCCATTTTACCACCTGGGGCTTTTCTCTCATACAACCTAATTTTGCTGCAAGCTGGACTCTGTCAGTCAGTCTTGTAGCCAATGTGAGACCAGCTAATGATGAATAATGATCAAAATCAACTCAAAAAATGTTGTCTTGTGCTTTACATTGCAGACCTGCCCCCATTTTTTAAATATGCAAATATAAAGCTGCAGTGTGTGACTTTTACTGTTTTTATGTTATTATTCTGCCTTCGGTTAGTCTTCATGAACAGAAACAATGTAACATTGTTGGTATAGTGTATCCATCTGAAAAAAGCATCTGTCAAGCAAATTTCACACCTTCATTTGGTTTGGTTCAACAGCTGCTCGTTTGTGGCGGTATTGCACTGACCAGGATGGAAAAAAATGCTATGAGGAAGAAGAAAACCTGGCTCATCGATTGGTGAGGAATGAAAACGGAAATCCATCCCCTTCAGCCAGCTTGTTCACCACAAAAGCAAACAATGGAGCAACACCAAATTTATGCAGTCTATGGGTTTCTGTTTTTATTTTGGTGTTCAAACCTAATTGGTTTTTCACACAAAGCTGCCCAGTAAGAGCAGCAGGCGAGGCAGCAGGCATTCCTCACTTTCTTTCTTTGGTTCATTTCCTCTCTTTGGTTTGGTGGATAGTCTGTTTGCATTTACCACTGTAAGTGAACTAAGACACGCAATTTCAGGCAGACCAGAGGTCGCTTGTTTTGAGCCACGCCAGAATTCAGATGAGCTTTCACACCTGTCCAAACGATGCAGAATATCGGAGGAAACAAACTCCGGTCCGTTTAAAGCAGACCAAACAGATCTGGTGTGAAAGTGCCATTCCTTTATTTCCAAACCTTTCAACCTGAGCTGTCCCTCGAATGTGCTCATTTCTAATCCTGTCCATCCTCGTCACTTACAACAAAAATCTCAGCATTTTCAGCTCTGTCACCACCTCTAAGCCATACATCATAGCTGGCCTCACAACTGCCTTGTGGACCTTCACTTCTGCTGTCACACATCACCCTTAACAATCAACTTTAATTCTGAATGAAATACATTTATTGTAATCCTTGCTTTCTGCTACCTGTGACATAAATGGTCAATGGTCAATTGAATTATCAAAAAAATAGGCAACACTTATGTTACACTTTAATATACTGTTGTATTGACATGAAAGCAATTGGAAATTCAGTGCTAAGTAGTAAATGGGCAACAACGAAAAAAGGAAGAATCAAAAATCTGATGCAGCAAAACTATGACTTGCAGTGCATTTAATTCTTATTTGTTAATCTGCTTACAGACCACACACAAACACACACACACATACTCTAGGCTTTTAATCCTTTATTTTCCCCAGCAGTGTGGTGATATACTTGAAGGTGACAGACTCTCCCTATTGGCTTTTGGTGACATCACTGCTGATGCTTAGTTTCAACTGAATGCTCCTTCTGCAAATTTTGATTTTATTGTTATCTGGAGTAAACAAAATTAGTTTTCCTCAGCAGCAGGAGTCTGTACACAGAAGGAGGAAAATGGTTTTGGGGAAATGACATCGTTTAGATTTCTTGTCATGAGCCAATTGATCAGACACGCCTCCATTTGCCATTTGTTCTTACTTGGCTCACGCCTTACATTTGTATTTTAATATCTCTCGAAAAAAGTTTGTCCTGAAAATACCAGTTTGCTTCTTTCCGTCATCCCCTTTCAGCTCAACAGCTCTCAGACTTCTCCATCCACCCACAGGTCTCTACATTTATCTACTCCCATTTTCAAGCCGTTTCCTGCTTCTTTTATTTCCTTATTTTAAATGATATGAGGATTTTTGGGGTCTTTTGACACAGAAACAAAACAATTGTGGGTCTTCATTGTCCTGATCCCTCAGATTTCCTTCTCCTATGAGAATGTGGGACCGATAAAAGAAACACCTAAAGATGGGTGTTCAGAAGTGTGAATTTGCTTGAATTTTGTCCTGCAGAGGAACAAAGAAATCAAAGGTCAAACTGAACATGAGGGTGCTCCACTGACTTTATCTTGGTATTCCACAGTGCTGCATGTAATGTGGGCGGAATACTGTGTGTCCATTAGAACCCATGTCTGTGCATGTATGGATGAACGAGGGTGCTTGCACTTTATCTTGGGAAAATGTCTGATCCTCTTGTATGAACTCACTCGCGTCTTTTCTTATCTCACGACTAACCTGGTGCAACAAAGAAGGCTTTTGTACGAGCAAAGTGAGGGAAACAATGGCGATACAAGTGCAGATACACACAGTCCAGCTCGGTGTGATACAGGATACTGACTGGACCACATATGAAGCCACAGATAAAAGAACAGAGAAGCAAAGAAGAGAAAAGACACCGATGTGAAAATATAAGCACAGGACAGAAGAGAAGTAGCAATGATGTGAGGAGCAGAGACGTAGAGAAGAAAAGGATTAGTGCTCTCATGTTCTGTCATGGGAGTCATACTGCACTTTCTTAACCTGCCAAGGAGAAGCTCTCCTCGGACCATCTCCTCGACTGCAACCATCCAGGCTCCCACTTATCACAGTTCACACACTTCATATTCAATTCCAATTTTAGACTGCCTGCTGCTTATGTGCGAGACGCTGATTATTAGCTGGTGAATTTCATGTGCATATGTGTCAGAATCCTGTGCCCCATCACGCATTCACAGTCACACACATATGCACATACAGTGGTTCATCATTATTACCCGTCCTGAGGCTGTAGAACCAAATGTAAGGAAAATAACTAGCTCTCCATCGATATAACATGCAGCACAAGATTGAGATTTGTGAGCATCTCTGCGTTTGTGTGAGACAGGAAATGCATAATTGCGCAAGTTAGTGTTTTCTACTACACCAAAGGGTCAATAGTAGAATATTACATTCCTGGTGGGAAGCCTAAAGGATCACCACAGTATGTGTACAACTGCATATGTGCGTGTCTATGTGTGTGCTTTTTCTAAGTGTGGTTGATTCGGTGCCAATACCTTCAAAGACTGACCAGCACACCAGTTAGAACCAGAATATAAGGTGAACACATACAAACACAATACAAATATCCAATTGAAAAACTCCCAACTGTCTCACAGTTCATAATGTGAAAAATAATTGAAAACACAAGGCACATAACATAACATGTCGAAAGTAAAAGAAAAAAGTATTTCTGCATTCTTCCCAGAAGACATGCCTTTCATTCTTAGTCTGTTATTAGTTAGTGAAAAACCATTCAAATGGAAACTTAAATTGTTTGGCAGCTGAAAGAAATGAACAGCCTTGGTCACTGCAGGGTGAATGGCAACATTTTGTGTTGTTTGTTGTTGATGTTAAATGTATGAATTCTAAAAAAGGAAAACATAACTCAGATAAAACTACCAGCACAAGACCAAATGAGAGCTGAATGTGCTGCAGTTGTGTAAAAACTGTCTGCATGAGTAATTTTGATAAGCTATGAGAGGATTCAATATTTTAAAGGTCCCATATTATGCAAAATCAACTTTTTTATCATTTAAATCCTTATATTTTGGACTCTGGAGGCCCTACCTGACACAAAAGTGTAAACGAGATGACTCACTCATGTTTCACTCCTCCTCAGTCTAAGTACAGGAGATAAAACACGAGATGACTTCCGCACTCATTGGGACGTCACAAGGCGGCAAGTTCCTGGAATTGTTGTCTCCCGGAGCTCCGCTTTGTCCGGAAAACATGCGAGAATGCTGGCGAGGGCAAACCCCGAAACTCGCAAAAAGTTAGCAAAAAAAGTTCTATTCTTGGCTCCACGGTGCAGCACAGAGTCCTACACGAACTTCCAGCCTCAGAGGATTTATCTGTCCAGTGAATACATGATATATATGACATCAATATGCCTGCTAGAGCCTGCAAATGATCACTTTTCCAAATGCTAACTGCTGTTAGCTCCCAGTAGCCTCTGTGGCTGATGTCATTTCTTGTCTCTTAAGTTTCGTTTTACTTTCGTTTGACATGTTCATTAGGACACCAGGGAACTAGGTTAACGTGGAGAAATAGAATATAATATGGGATCTTTAAATTAACTCAATCTAGTGAAATTAAAGAAGACAGATTAAAAAAAAATAATAATAATAACAATTACAAATTAGAATAACAAACATAAGACACATGATTGTGTATTAAGGCGAGAATTATCTGCTGCTACCATCATGCAAATAGGCAGGTGAAGTTCTAGCAAACAGTACCTGTGACCAGCTCTCTGACTTCCACGTCTCCGGTCTTTCTCAGTAGGCGGACCAAGGCAGGAATTCCCCCGCAGTTCTTCAGAGCGACTTTATTCTCATCGTTGGCCTTGCCGTACACCAAGTTCCTCAAAGCACCGCAGGCACTGCGGTGAACTTCGCTCATCCTGTGGTCCAGTAAGTCAACCAGCAGCTGAATACCTCCCTGTCTACGGATCTGGAGAGATCAACAACAACAAAAAAAACAAAAATGCAATTATAGTTTCACTTTAAATAAATTATTTACAAGAAATTTCAAACTTTCAATAATTATCTGAAATCCCAAACACAAATAAGCCAGTCTTCACAGCCAGGTATCACAGACCCGCACAGAAAAACGATAGCAGAAAACAGATGCTTTATTTGTCAATGCCAGTTGTTAGTTTTACGAGTATCGTCTGTCCTCTATGAATGTGTGTGCGGTAAACAGTATCTAGGAGTCCTGCCAATCAGGTTAATAGCCGAATGTGTGTTAATTAAACATACCATGATGCAGCTAATGACTGTGCTTTGCAAAATGACACTTAATTACACCGATCAGAAGAAAAAAAGAGCAGTAATAACAGCTCTGCTTATAATCAAAGAAGAAATATACTGGTTTTCTTGTGCATGTCATCAATCATAATGTCTGTGCTCAAAATGTCTTCATGGACCTTCAGTATATTCATTCTTTTTGTTTCTCTGGTTCCTGGTTCCTTATGTGAGCATGTACCATATACAACATCATCACTGGACTGGTTCATTACGACTGGCTTCTGCATGCTGACAAGGGAAAAAAAAAGGGAAAAGGCAGAGCTAATGGGGTGTGTTCATATGATAGATAGGATAGATAACACAAGATGTAACTATAGAAACCAGGATAGTTTATTCATTCATTATTACTTTATGTTTTTGTCTATTTCTATTGCTTTATCCCCCTCTTAGAAAACCTGGCTGATTTAGGTCGACGCTTTATGCACAAACACACAAAAAAGAATAATTAATGCACCGAGTGATTTGCAACTGTTTGAAATCCAGTTTTTGACCAGTGTATCAACATCAAATGTAAATGTTGCATGAATTGAGTAAAATAAACTGTCATGTGCAAACACCTAATCATGACTCACATTTATATCATAATGTTGACGTCTTGAGGCTGCAGTGATCATGAGAGGTCAGATAAAATGAGCAACGAAGGTCCAGATTAGGATCAGGGGGTTTGGAGTGGATGATATTTCTTTTTTCTTTTTTTTTTAATGGCAGAAATTTTATGAAAAAATACCTATTGTAACCCAACATATGCTCAATAAAGACTAGGAGTTTCAGTTAGTACAGGTTGGACAGTTTGACAGGCTTGAAATATTCCATATTAAACCATAGAAAACACAACAATACACTCTATATTACAATACACTATATTACTGTTACAAATGAAGAGCAGGTTTCTAAACCTGAAACATTAAAATGGTGGATCCAGAAGTGAGACTATGAACAAAGGCGTCAAACCTCCTTTTTTCTTCTTCTTTTACATCATATTTTTTCATCATAAAGATTCTTCTAATTAGGCTTGTATAGGACTTGTCTTTTTGCACTTGTCTGTCTTTGTAAACTTTGTAATTTTGCACACAAACACAGCAACAACAAAGAAGTAAATGAGCCGACCACTGGAAACCTACGAATATATCCTGATCATATGAGAAATCAAGGCAGGACAAGGATGGAAACTAAGTCGTGATCACAATAAGACACAACTGTTGTTGCTCCCTTACCCCTTTAGCATTAGACATACTGTATTGTCGTCCCCTGCATGTTGCTGCATATCACCTCCTCCCTAGGCTAGTGCTTTTTAAACCCTTACAGGTTGTGTCTCCACTGCAGGGAACTTCATCAGCCTTAGGGGGCCAAAGAGCTTAAGGCAGCCCATGTTTAGTCCACTCGACAGGGGTGTAGTACTAATCACCAGAAACAAGCTGCTGTGATTACCAGGAGACCAGAGGGAAAAGATCAACTAGTGTATGTGTATGTGTGTGTGCACCAAAGTGAGAAAGCCTTTCTTTCATGCTTCAATTTCTATTTATTCTCTGGTGGACTGCAACAGACAGAGTCACTCAACCAGATAACTAGAAAAACACATTTTCCACAGTTAACGGTGTAATCAAGCTTCTTGAAAGTCCTTTTTCATTTGTCCTGTATGTACTCATTCAGACCTGGGACATTAAGTACCAGGAAATTATTTGGTAAAGCTTCAAACTAATCCTTTTTAATTAATCAAGGTATTACTGTAAATCCATGTGTGCCAGTTAGTCCACAATAAGGCCCTAACATATATATAATTAGTCCTTATCCTTTTTGTGTTAATAAGGTACTTTGTACTGTGTTATTATTGCAGGTCATACAGGACTTTATAAGATTGTTAAAGAGTTATGAGGTTTTTATTTATTTGTATCACAAATCATAAATACCATTTATGGTATCATAACTTTGCTCTTCACCTTAAATGATCAAGGTCATAATGTCACAATAACTGTGTTTATGATGCCATGATTAGAAAGGATGAACACAAATTAACACATGATAAAGTCAATAAACATTTATTGTGATTTATAAGGGCTTTACTCCCTATTAAATGGTGATACAAGGACCCTTTTATAATGTTTTGCCAAGATATGGGCCAGGAGTTGAGAGTGAGAGTGAGGGTGAAAGAATTGATTGAAGGGCAGTGAGAGGGTGAAGGTGTTTGATGACAAAGCAGCTTTATCAAGCAAAATGACTTTGCTTATCTGTTCAATTAAAGCGGATTAGGGGGATGCAGTAGCTGGTAAACCAACCTTGCTCTATTGGTCACACATATGGTTGCTGTCTCTCTTATGTGCTCCAGACCTCATCTCCGCTTTTCTCCTTCCCCTACTCCTCATCCCGTCTCCTTTGCCGATCCCTCTTTACTCTGATGTCACAGTTAATCTGTTATTCTAAAAAAAAACCACAGTGCTTTTACACTTGGATTGCCTCTGAGCTACCTACAAGGCCTGCCAATGCCTCTGTGCCTTTTCCTCTATTCCATGTAAAGAAGATTAGGAGCGCATATTGATTTGTCTTTGTCTCCAGCTGTTCTGTGACAGCCACGGTTATTGGTAACCCATAGCGACAGTATTGCTGTGGTAACACTTAGCGTTGATGACAGGCTAGGATTGTGAGAATCAGAGGTGCTGTCGGCGTAAGAGCAGCATACGCAGGAGCGACACGTACTTGGGGCGGTAGCACGTGACGCCTAACAAGTGTGTATGCATGAGTAACCACATATGATAGGACAACACTAATTGGGAAGATGCTGCAGATAGTAAAGTGCTCGTGTGTGAGTGAGGAGACACCTTTCAAGCGCGGCGGTACGGCAGGCATGCAGCAGTTCACATCTTTCCCATCCCTCAGACTTTATTCTTTACGGGGAAAATGTATTCATGCCGTAGGCTAATATTTCCCTCTGGAATATTATTAACTGGGCTAAATGTGGAATTGACCTATGGCTACCAAATATTTCTTTCTGAGGCAGAGGCAGCTCATTTCGTAAAAGTATTAAGTGTAAGATTCACAGCTGGTGAGAATCCACCATGACAAAATACACTAGAGGCTCTAATCTGTTGTTTGAAGAGTAGGTCAACAGAGGAAAACACAAACCTCGATTGTTCACAGTAGGGGATATGGAACATGGTTAATAATCCCAATGTGTGAGCGTGCATGTGTTATTGAGTTTCCTCACACATTTGACACTATCATACCATATATTAAGTGTTTTTTTTGGGGTTTTTTTTTTAACACCAGGTGATGCTATATCTTATTGGGTTATTCCTTCCTCTTCTTAACTCAACCTTAGGTCCTACAGATGTGCAACACTGAAGAGGAAACTTCATAACATGGTTAAAGTGAACAATCTTCTATACCTTCTACATCCACTGCCAAGATGTATACAAATAAAAAAATAAATAACACAAAGTTTATGAATAGGCCTTAACCATACCAACATATCTCTGAATTGATGAAATGGTAAAGAAATAAAATTAGCCTTTTCTAATAAGCGACATCAAAAAATAAAAAAGCAACAATTACATAGTCACTGATTGACTAAGCATTGCTCTTTTATGTAAAAAGTCACAAAGATGTCGTAAAGACGTGTATGCCATTACAATATTTGCCATAATTTGCCGTTTCTTTTTCCATCTCTCATTCTGATATCTGTTGAAAAGACACTGACTTCACCACAACAGTGAGGAGATTATACGTTAATTATGAACACAAAAGAATATGTCTTCAGTAGCCACAACAGCTTCATATTTACACAGTCTGTTTAATAAAAAGGCCTGCAGTAAAAAAAAACAAAAAAACAACAACAACAAATAACCTAGAAAAGGCAGAAATGACAGTGGGATTGCTGCCTTCTGTTTGAGCTGAAGCCAATCTGGCATGCTGCATCGAATTGTTATGAATGAGAAGTTGAATTCAACTTTATAATTGAATGTCTGAATGTTGTTGTAGACAGAAGTAGAAAATTAGTGCAAAATGAGGGATTGGACGTCGGGAATATATTCGAAAATCTGTGCGTGACGAGTTGATGTGGTTACTATAGCGATGGCAGCTCGTAAGATACAGAGCAGGTCCGTTAAAATACAGAGGGCATCACTGACACGCCTTCTGAAAAAGTCCTTGTAAATCAAGGACTGTAGTTCGTGTTGCTGAAATGTCTTCAATGTGAGTGTCTCAAGGCTTGGATCAAAGACTCTGAAATAAGTTTTGTGAATGTAGAATCAAAAAGAAAGGGCAATTTTAAAATTTCTTGTTGCCCAACGGTGGGAAAGGTTAGTTGAAATTGCACTCTATGGAGAAGCTGGATGGTTCTCCTCTCAGTCAGAGAGTCACAGTTCAAAAATCTCATGAAACCTGACAGATTTGTTTACGTGCAAGTAGAAAATTATGTAAGAGTATAATAAGAGTGAAATTTGTGAACTCGAGAACAAGTTGAAGAAACATTTTTTTTGGTTGAACAACCTCTCTCCACTCTGGCATGTGATGCCATCCACTTTAGCTCTGAACGTTCCAGGCAATAAACACAAACGCAAACAATTTGGAATGGGAGGAATATTCCATTTCAACTGCATCTGTAAAAAAAAATTAAAAATCTGTGAAGGTCATGAAAGAATGATGAAAGTCCCACTTTTTGTGAATGAAGGTTGAGTGAAACTCCTACTTTGGAGAACATGGAACCGGTAAGTGTAGAAAATTAGCGTTTCTCAAGTGCAATTCAATTAATTTGAATGAGAAACTGTCCTTGACAAACCTGACTAAAAAAATAACGATATATTCCAAATTTCTGAATGGGCTGAATGAGGATCTAATTGAGCTGAATATTTTGAAGTTTAAACGAAAGCAAAAAAAATTAATTAAAAAATTAATATTTAATGAAATATTCTAATTAGAAAAATACAAGCAGTCTGCAGCAGAATAACATATACTGGGAGGTGAGTGGTATCAGATTTAAGTATAATAGTATCATGAAATCATGAAGAGAGGAAGAGGAGTGACACATGGGGAGCATATGCTCCTCTCGGGACATTTCCCATTCAGTGGTCTGTCAGATAAATGGATATTGACAAGGCTCAAAAACGCAAATGCATTACTGATGTGATCGATCTGGAGTCTGACATGGTTGTCTGAGTGATTTTGTAGCTGACCTAAAAGTGAACATATGAGCTGCCATACCTGAGGTCATGCGTTTGGCCATGACACAGTGAAAAGGCACAGAACATAAATGCATGCGCACACAAAAATGACATCCAAAGACAAACTGCTGCATCAATAATGCTTCTCCACACCTTAAAAAAGCCCTACAGATGCCATGTGTGTCACCTTACAGCAGAAGACAGCGTGGGTCACACCATTTCCCAGTGGGCTGAGGAACTTTGGGTGTGATTGAGTGATGGTATAAAAAGCAGGAATGAGATGATGGACCTCTTGCATCAGAACGCGTAAAGACTGAAAACAGGACTTTTTAGAAATTTCTAAAATATGGCTTGACGACGTACTGGAACCACAGTGAGCATAACTTCTCCAGAGACGCTGCAATAACAACAATAAAACCTCAGCATGCTTGATCAGCTGTTCGCTCACAAATCACTGCACCTGCTCTTCATACTGCCTTTAAAAACTTAAAAGGTGCCATAAGTAAGAATGTGGCCAAAAAAGGTTACTACATTCAGATTCAAAATACTGAGGTCTTTTAGGTTTCGTTTTCTGACGTAACTGGCAACCCGTGGTTGCTCAACAGCTGAGACTCTACTGACTGCAATGATTGGTAGACGGCGGTAGGTGGCGCCACATGCCAAAACATGAGTTCAAAACATTAACACGATTTGCAGTATGCAAAATATTTTTTTTAATGCTGTTGTTGTTGGTGAGTTCAGTTTGTTATATGAACATTAATCCTGAGTCTCTGTGACATATTAGGAGGATTTTATGGCCAGTTGCTTTAGATTTATTACATAATGCACCTTTAAAATAAGTCAATAATCAATTATTCTTCTTCATCAACAACAAAAAAATTAATACCTCATTTTTAGTTCAACAATATCTAGTTTCAAAACAAAAATCTTTGCTCAAACTAATATCCTGCAGCTGGCTCGGTGATAATCTGTCAAGTTTGTTTTTCATCAAAATCTATTTAAGAAACACGGCTGAGGGCACGCTTGGGTGCGTCTCGCCGCATCATAATGCAGAGGGCAGGGTTTTGTCATTGCACGAACATGCGGCCGTGGTGTTCATGTAGATATGTGCATGTAGATAGCCTGTTTTTATTTGATGTGATGTGAAGCGTCACTTTTGGCTGGTTGATATCTCCTCCTGATTTAATTTGTGTAAATAGTGTTTAGCAATGCCCGGGGCCCTGAGCGAGACAATCAAACAGACTGATGAATGCACGCCAGAGCATCTACTGTCAATACACAGTTGCTTTTTTCTCTGTTGTCGGACACTTCCATTCATGCAGTAATTACATCCATTATAGAAGACATGAACACTTAGGGTTCTTTCAAAGCCGTGTGGATGAGGGAGTGGGATGAAGTGGGATGTTTTTGTCTGCGAGAGTGAAGCAGTTTTTTTTGTGTGTATTTGTATGTGAGTGGGTGGTTAAGTTTGTCATAGTGAATGAAAATTAGCCGTAAGTTGATTTTTTGTTTTACATGTTTAATTGCTTTCTTTAGAAGTCAACTGACATAAATTACTTTTTTTCCATTATTTTAAATACCAAGCTATTAGAATGATATACATACCTGACGTGTGCACAATAAAGTGCCGAGTGTTTGTCTACATTTATGCGTAAAAGAGTGCAACAATGTGGCAGCAGTTATAAATCAAGTTACATAAAAAGCTATTGAAGAACTCAACTGAAATAGAATTTAAAAAAAGTAATTATTGAGGGGAACATAAGGGGTGAGGGAAAATCAAAACTTACAAAGTGCTTCATAAACTGTAATAAAACCAGACACGACAAAAATAACCAAAGCACATGGGAGGTAATACAATGAAATTAAAAAAAAAGTGACAAAAGGTTTCAAAAGGGGAAAAGTTTCAAGACAGCTTGTGAGTGTAAGCGGCAATCAAGCTTTTGAGAGTCACCGCGTCCATGTGTGCCTCCACTGCCATTGTTGTAGAGCGCCGTTAGACTTGTTAAATGGTTTATTGAAGAATTCCAAGAGGCTTTCCCACCAAAATTGCTTTTGGGAGACAATCTCATGACTTCATCGCTAATTGAACTTTATTACCAAACGCAACAGTCGAAGCTCACAGAATGAGAGAGTGGCGATAATGCAGGCTGTCGCAGTCGCGGCGTAGTCTAATGTATCCAACCAGAATGAACATTTTTACATAATAATAACATGAACGATCATCAACTTAGTTTTTGTGATGTTGCTTCATTGTAGCGCTGCAGGGACCTCCCTCCCTCTCTCTCTCTCTCGCTCTCTGTCCCTCTCTCTATCTCCGTGGAAACCCAGGAGTGTTCATGGACCATCAATTCTTTTACAGTCCCCAGCAGGCAGCTAGAACCCGTCATAACATCCATATAGTTTACACATCCTACAATTGGCATGCAGTTCTCAGCAGGCAAACAGGCCTTGACTTAATGTCTGCCCTCTCTGTGTATCTGTCACCTGGTCATGGCTGCGTATGAGAATGTACTGCATGCGTACTGTTCACTGTGGCATCACAACCATCAACACTTACTGGCTCGTCCCACACACACACACACACACACATAGAAACAAACCTCAGCTTTGATCTTGTTGTCTCCAAAGCAGAGATGCTGTAGGTAGGCTGCTGCATTGGATTGCACCGATGGGAACTGATGCTGTAACATCTGGATCACCTCTGGCAGCTCCGGATCTCTCCACCCAAATTCCCTGTAGAGAGATGCACAGAGACACTTAGTCCTCAGCCACTTCTCATAGAAACCCCCCCCCCCCCCCAAAACAAATATGCAAACATCCACTTACGTGATTACACAGTGCAAACACAGACACAGTCCGAAAAAAGGAAAGAGATTTAAATGACAAAAGCTACTTTGTTCTGTTCGCAACCAAAGAGTTCTTCTTCTGAAAGTAAGCTTTCCAACTCGAGCAACACAGTGGGACAAAATTGATGCAAATGACACAGTGAATGTTCACAAACGACTGTTGTTTGCTATATAATCCTTGCACATTTTTAAGGAATGGGTAAAAGTCCATATTTAAAAATAAAGTGAAGAACAGTTTGTTTGTTTTTCTTGAAGAAGAATGCAGTGATGCTACAATAACAAAATAATAACATAATTGTGCATTCACAGACGACTGCAACTGTAGTTATGCGAGTGTGACAATGCCGTGTCTCACTTACAGAGTCTCAGAGGAGATGCAAAGGAAATCGGACCATTTCCTGCGTAGTTTGACTGGCATGTGATTTTAATGCAAAAGGTAAAGTCACTTTAGAGACGAATGTTCAGAATCAAATTGAGGGGGGTAACTCATTTCTGGAGTTAGCCAGTGAGACACAAAGCATACAAGTTATTTTCGAACAAACACAAAATAACTCGAGTCCATAGACAGTTCTGTTTCAGCTCAGTAGAGGGGCTTAAAAGTTGAAGAAGAAGAATTGCACCTCACAGCATCATAACTGCTTGTCTGCCGTTTGTTGTTTGAGTGGTGTGTTATGTTCTATTAGGGGTTTACGCTATTTTGAGCACACAGAACAAAGTGAAATAAATGTTTTGTCCCCTGGTAACACCTGTGAAATGGCCTCCTTTATTGTATTATCGCCTGTTAATAATTGTTTTTCTACCTTCCCCCAGATGAGGAAATTATGAGTGTGTGAGAAAGTGTGGGTGACTGGGCGTGTGTGTGCTTGGAACATGAGTGTTTGTCTCCTGTGTAGTGTAATATTTTTTCCAATAACCACCCTGTAAACTGATCATCCGTTACGTTCTCTGTTCCTTTAAGTGATTTCAGAAAACTGTCAGCTCTCAATGTGAAAAAAAACCAAAAAAAAAACAGTGTCTCCCATTGACTGTGGTATTGTAAGAATGATTTTTTTTTTTTTTTTCTGCTAGAGCGCTCACCGCTCCATAACCAAAATGCTACTTTAATTCCCATTGAGCCTTCTTTGCTTGATGGGAGCAAAGTACTTTATGAGTTCAACCATGCCAAACATGAACATTTGCTAAATATGGCACAACTGGCCTGTCCATCTTTGTGTGTGTGGCTTTTGCAGCAGAAAATTAAACCCAGACACCACATGAAACATTTGTGAAAAGTCATGTATTCACAGGGAGTCAACATGGCCCTTAAAGATAAAGCAAAGACTTCTCTTTATCTGCTAAATGATAAGTGTTCATTCAGCCAGTAAGCAGGTCACAAGGAGGGGAAGAAAGAGGGAGGGATTCCCTGGGCATTTAAGCGATTTAAGAGGAGAGACCCTCAAACGCTCCTTAAGTCACACAGGATAACATCAGGGCAGTTTGTTTGTTTTTGTGTGTGTGTGTGTGTGTGTGTGTGTGTGTGTGGCAAGATTAAGATAGGATCATGAGTGTGTCAGTTTGTCCGTGTGTGCACACACACAGGTTTATCTGAACCTTGAGGCTTGAGAGCCGAATGTGATTTTAACCATTTCTGGAAAGAAAAGTGAGCATAGTGATCGATAATTAGCATGGCTAACTTTAACCCCGACTTTAAAAGGGCAGCAGTGCTGATGGATCTGTGTATGAATGAGTCTAAGACCATTCAGATAACAGCAAGCTTCCAGTCTGGCTTCAGTTCTTCCTTCTGCATGGGTCTGGTTTGGTTGGTACAATTCTAGCCTTTTTTGAATTTAGTCATAAACATTTGAAGACATGGAAACCTCTATTTTAATGTATGTACTGTATCAGATGATGTGCAGGTGCATTCTTGTGTGTGTGTGTACGTGTGTGTAATCTATCCCCTATGGCCACCAAGCTTCTCCCAGTGTTAATAGAAAGTAGAGTGATAAGCTGCTGATAAGATAAGCATCATGGCTCACCATTAATTAAAACCCCCTGGTAGAAAGAGAACGAGGGAAAGAGAATGACAATTAGGACGAACAGCTGAGGAAATAACCAGAGCATTTGACGGAAACGTTACTCTCCTTCAAGAGAAAGCTGATAGGAGATGTAAAAATAAAATAATAGGGTTACACAAATGGGAGAAACAGCCCTCAGATGAGATGCCAGTCATGTCAACACACATACTAATGAGCGCTACAGGCCTGGCAGACGCACCGCCAGGCGACAAGCCAACACTGTGAAACGGTGGGATTCAAACAGAGAGAACTACAGCTTGAGGAAGGTAAAACTGATCAAAGGGGCAGTGCCAAAAAAAACGGCAGGCTTCCCACTAAATACCCACACATGGCTTTCTGACCATTGGGGTCTGATCTTCAGGTACACTGCAATCTCAGGGTAAATATCCATCTTGGACTAATCAAACCCGTCCATTTCCGTCTAACAAGACAAAGGAGCGTGTGCCAAGAATTAGTGTGTGGATGAGTTGCAGCACCTGCCGTGGCTGAACATCACACATCTCCACAGTTTTTTTTTTTGCTTGCATCTTCTGTTGTCTGTGCACATGCTCACTCTCCTGCAGCAGGTCCTTTCTCCTCACCTAACTTTCACTGCAGGTGCAACCACTCATGCTGTTGGAAGTCAACACAAAAATCTAATGTGAAAAAACTCCAACATAATAAGAAATCAACAGGCTTTATTCTCAACGGTGTCAAAATGGTAGGTTATTATTGCCTTTCCTTTAAGGGTTTAGGATTGTGGCCATTTGTCGCCCAGTTTTAGTCCGATTCAGATAGCCAAACCCCTATTGGTTTACCACCATTTTGGAGGCATGATGTTGTGGACACAGGCAGGAGAAGAGTCAGGCATATACTGAGAATAAAGGAAGGTGGCTAGGGGAGTTGAGTAGAGGAGGAAGCGGTGGTATAAATGGGACAGAGGAAAAAAACACTGTGTGATGGTTGAGCTTTGATGCAGACAGACACGTATGGAAGGAAGACAATGATAAGAGAGTACAACACAAATATGAAATTTGCTTTTCATCTCCATTTTTCTTCATGTCCATGTCCCATGAGACATTAGAGCTTTGATCTGGAACCCCAACGTGACCACTGAAGTACACAAGGATATGTGTATGTACAACAAAGCCTTTCTAATATGAAAACACTGCTGTTTTCCACACAGATGATTTGACTGCTGTGAATAAAAATAATAGTTCCTATAGAGGGAGGTGGATGTTTGGGAGACTGGGAGACAGACATTAATGAGACAGAAATGCCTCTCCCCTCACTGTGTGCTCATTTACTGTCACGCTCCCTGTGTCCTGTGTGAATAGGTGAAAAATGTAATTGAGAAAGTGATAAATTATGGCTCAACATAAAACAAAAAAAAAATAAAATAAAAATGTAGGCAACTGTGCTCATAAGGAGTCTAACAGTAAGGATGCTATACCCCGTGGATATTGATATGATGAATTACTGTATACCTGCTTGGACATAAATGACTTACTATTGTTATACAGAACAAAACACACACTATGTGACCAACTCTGCAGCTGGGTGACATCAGTAAAGAGACCATACCTCAAGTGGACAACTTTTGACTGATTTGCAGTCTGCAAAATGTTTTTTAATTCAAATATTTTGGCTGTACAGTTGTTGTTGGTGAGTTCAGTTTGTTATATGAACATAATTCCTGAGTCTCTGTGACATATTAGGAGGATTTTATTGCCAGTTGCTTTAGATTTATTACATAATGCACCTTTAAGTTTTATTTGTGCAAGAAGATAATTACTATACGACTATGTCAGAAAATATTATTGTAGATTAACTCGCTAGTCTTAATAATATATCTTTTCAGATTTTAATAGATGCAAAACTTTCTCTTATTACTTTGCATTATAAGTGTAGTCACTGGAAAAACGCTCTCAGCAGTAAATACTAATTCCCAGAACGTTCTTATTTGTGTCAAGAGTTGCACATAAACACACCTGAGTGTGGTATTGTTTTCTAATTTTCTATGTTTACATACCTCATAAACTGCATGGTTATATACACATTTTAGAGGTGTAAAAATAGAGTCTCATAGTTGAATGACTGAAGTGATAGCCCCACACAGGAAGCCTGTCCCACTGACCTTAATGTGATCAGACAAGGCCTGTCATGTCTGTTAACAGATCGGAGGGCTACAAATGGACAGGCCGGTAGTGTGCATACAAAAGCAGATGCTAATTAGGACCTGAACATCAATCTTGCTCACTACGTCAGGATGAGAGGGGACAAAGAGAAAGAAGGGGGCGTTGTGAATTGATGACCACAGTGACAAAGGTCTGGTACAACTGCGGCTGGTGAGCTTTGACAGGTCAGATTACTGTGGGAATATTGGCTGCTACATTAATCCACACCAACTTTTTTGTGGTCCCTTTTCTCTTCCTCTCTCTTTGTATTCCTCTCTGAAAAGGCAGTCTCTATCTTGATTTTTCATCCATCCATCCCTCTTCTACAGCTTTCTCCTCCACATGAGACATAGGTTGAAAGGTGGGGTACACCCTGGACAGGTTGCCAGTCCATCACAGGGCCACATAGAGACAAACCATCCACTCTCACACTCACAGTCAATTTAGAGTTTCCAATTTGCCAAATCCCTATGTGTTTTCTTCTTTTCATAATTAAACTGTATATGTTTATATCTTATGGATGTTTATTTGCTTTAGTCTGCATATGCACTAATGTTCTGTTTGGAGGTAAATCGTTAATACTGTAGGTTGGTTACACACCATTTCCTTTGTACATTACGTGTGTGTGTGTGTGTGTATGTGTGAATGCCCTCTATATGCATCCTGAGACTGAGTGCATTAATCAAGGCAAAGTCAATAAAAAGTAGAGACTTTAGCAACTCCTCCAATAAACAACAGTCAAAATAAGATGCAGGTGAAGAGGCACCAGCACTGACTTTATATGCAGCGCGGGGACTCTCTAATTAAAAGTGCAACTTAATTAAGATGCTATCCAGGAAAATGGTGAACTCTGTTCATGGACAAACGCTTGACAGAAAGTTTAAGACTTTATGTGGTGTGCACACGCACACATAGCCGGGGGCAGCTCAAGTGCAGATAGATAGATACAGTAGATCACGGACAGACAAGGATATCAGATGTTTTTTTGTTTTAATTCACAGTCATGTGACATGTGTGACATTTTATGTTTCCCCAGCATGTAAAGATAAGGACATAAGAGTTTTAGAAACTAAACGCCACATCTGTTCTACAAACTAATTAGTGCTGCTTAATAACATCATGGTGGAAAACATGATGTCACTTTATTGCGTTTGTTGTGAGTGTTTTGTTTCTTGATGAAAAGCTGCATGGAGCAGGTAGGACACGAGGAAAATAACTGTATCAATAAGCTCATGTTTCATGTGAATTTGTTCAATATACAAGTTTGAACACTTTCTCTGACAAAGTATTTTAAATTGCCATGACAAAACTCAAAATATTATCATAAAAAAACAATATTAAAATGAACCACTGAAAAAAAATGTTTTTATTTCATGCATCATTGTTGTGTCTAAAACACATTAGCTGATGCAAATTTTGATGTGTTTGACAATAATGACTAAAGAGATTTATCTTTTCATTTTCTTTCAACTAATGTGTTCTTGTGTACTCTGTAATGTGTACAGTTCTTCTGAAGAGAACACACCTTGGCCAAAGTAAATGGGTCAATGAAAGGTGGGGGATGGAAAAGTGTGACTTGGTGAGGGATGCAGACACACGTGAAGAGAGAGATGAGTGACAGAGGAACAAAATAAGGTGAAATAAAAGGAAATCAGGTGCTATGAAAACACTTCCTGTCGCCATCCACTGCTTTGCTCACTATGGCTAAGCAAATTAAAATGACTCTGGTAATAACAGATCACACCTCTCTATGGAAACAGAAAATTAAGCTACAAATATCATTGCCACAGAGATGAATCCTTAACAGAAAAAAGAAAAGAAACCCTGAAAACAACACAGTGCAGATGAGAGGCCACATGAATGGAAAGAGTGAATGCAGAATAGAAGTCCAGGAGGTCACATGTGACTTTCTCTCTCTTCTTTCCCCCCTTTTGTTCAAACAAACCACCATACATGTTTTTCATTCTCTATCTGGAAGGAGTGTGGACTTTTTTTTTTTTTTTTACACCCAGAGCCCAGAAAGCAACCACACAGGCTAAGAGAAAAATCAATAGGCTTTCTCTACAGCATCTTATGTACAGCTGGAAATAAGAGGCTCAGGAGGTTGAATAAAAGTGAGCAAAGGGCAGAGAGAAGAATGAGAGGTGTCGAGAGAGACAGACAGAGAAACAGGTCGTGGTGGAGTGAAAAGAGCTGGTAATATTGTAGGCCACGCATGCTCGAAGAACAACATTATTAATGTTCTATTATGTATTACGCACAGTAGAGAAGCGAGCAAAAGTCTGCACTGCTCATATTTATTTGTGTCGTGTCAATTAAAAAAAAAGAAAAAAAAAGAAGTAGAAGATATCATTTTAACAAAAGTTTATGAATAATCTATTAAAGCTGATTGGCAAAGTCATTATGATTCGTACAAAGTATGATTTCCTTTGACGAGCTCAAACATCATCCGTCTTTATTTGCTTTCTTGTTTTAAAGCCAGTATATCTTTCTGTGAATAGCTTTTCACACTGGAACAGGGCACTTTACCAGCACAACTATCTGTGTAAACAGTGTCAAATTCAAAAGGAGAACAAAAGTGAATATGGAGCCTTTTTTTTTTAAGTTTAAGTGCCGTTCTTCCAAAAGATTTGGCCACTTCTAATCTTCTCTCTTTTGATCATTTTGTGTAAGTGTGTCTACTCTGAAATAAATGCTGACAAAGCCATTTAATTATATGTGTGTGTGTGTGTGTGTGTGACTACTATGGGTGGGGCTGCTGAAGGAAACCATTTGTGTGCACTGTGCAGAGCTATAGAGCAATTTGCCAGTGTAATGAAAACAAAAAAACAACAGCAATAGCCCTTGCAATTAGCTGTACACACAAAATTGGAGGCCTAATTGAACATGGCATTAAGCTGATAGACAGGTGTTCATTTATAGAAACGCACACACACACACACACATTGCGAAGGGCGTGCACATAGAATGCATACACACAATGCAGTGAACGGACTTCAACATTCAATAATGCATGTGCACTCATTCGCACACACCCTTGCATATTGCTTATCCATTACAAACACACACGCATACAGTTCCACATCTACAAAAGAGGACAAGAAACACACACACATATGCACACAGTTATTATCCCACATTTGCTGGTTAGTAATTTTCAAACCGATAGCTCTATTGCCCTCTTACACTGTGAAATTACTGGCTGTATACAGAGGCACACTAAAGGCCAGCGAAACATACCATACACTCAGTCAAACAGTCATTAGATGAGTCAATAGAAGCTGAGGTGACCTACACCATTACAATGTATCACACGCTGCAATCATTAATATTGAGCGATGCATTCTACTGTATCCAAAGCAAGAACATCCTCATATCCCCACATCTATCAATTAACAAAAACAACAACAATACTCATTTTAAGTTTAAGCCTCACAGTCACAGAAATCCAGCAAGAGCCGATAAATGAATGTAGATGAAAAATACAAGTAATAAAAACACTAAAACACATCAATCATGACAAGAAGTGCTGTGTACATGAAATATTAAGTGTGATTTTAATGCTTTTCGTTACATTTTCCCATTTGTATCAACCAATCAGCAGAGTGCCCAGCGATGGGACTGAGAGAGGAAACACTCTAACTTCAGCTCCGTTGCAACGTGCAACACAAGTGAAGAAATTGACCAATCAGACGTGCACTCGTGACACTCCGTCAGTCACAATGCAGACGGATGATTAAGTTGGAGCTTGCAGGAAAAATTACAGCCGCATTGTCTCTTGATTTGCAAGCTGAGATGCAATCACGTCAACGAGTCTGCTCTGTCCTCTGAATGACAAACAAGCAGGGTGAGCGATTTTATATCATGATGATGCTAATGAGGAGGACGGCCTATACATGCACGTGTTTGTGTGTGTGTGTGTTTATGTACGTCTCATCTATTTAGGATCTTTTCTATCAACACTGACCTTGCCAGGACCGGTAGTCCTCAGGGAGACCAAAACCTGGTCCAAATAAGGCCCAAACCGTGTGTGTGTGTGTGTGTACATGATATAACAAATGCACCTTCATTCTTAACCCGTAATGAAAGTGTCAGCACTGTCACTTTGTGTATGTGCATCATGTAACCACAAATTATACAGACTTGCTCTGCCATGTGAATCACACTGATAAGGTCAGGCTGCATATTAGCACTGATATGTGCGTGTGTGTGTGTGCGTGCATCTGCATGCATGTAATACATTCATCAGCTATTGCAGAGTTGGTCATTCATCATAGAGGCCGGAGAGCTGTCCTGACATTAAACAAGAGAGATTGGTTGCCAGACAACATGGTCACACTCGGCTCACGCATACACAAACTTTTTTTTTTTTACTTCTTCTGTGTGGATTTTTTGGTTTCCTAAAACTACACACACATCTGTAAATGTTTCCGAGTGCCCACACACACACACACTCTGATTCACTTGTGCACTGAGGTACACATAAACATATTTTTTTTATTTCTTGACTCACCAAGTGCTATGTTATTTTGTCTGTGTATTTTTTTTCTTTTGGCTTTGCCATCTGTCTCCTTTACCTGCTCCTTGATTTCTTAAACACCAAAGAGAGAGTAGGGTAAGGTGAAAAATTGCACAGCTACAACTAAAAGCAACTGATGTATAAAAGATGGAGTAACTCAACTCTTTGTGAAAGTGTAAAATAAGAAATTCAAGTTTGTACATTTGTATAAACGATTCATATCCGTTAAAATCAATGCTTGTGTCTGAGGTTCGGCGTTAGAGAGCAAGGGCGTCCCCGTCACAAATACACGAATGTAGGAGTTGCAAAACTAAAACACTGGCATAAGACAATTTGTGTGGTGCAGAAATCCTGTGAAGTCACAACCTGATGTGCTACAGACCCAACAAGTTATTTATCTATGCATCACATCCTGCATGGCTTATATTCAGCAAACAATAGGTGTTTTCATCTCAAACACTTACAGCATTGGTTCTCAAAGTGCGGCCCGAGGGCCAATGGCGGCCCGCAGAAACATTTCTGGCAGCACGCAATGAATTACAGTTCATAGTTTTAATCCAGGAGCTACTAAGCTTGTTAAATGTTTATTGGACATTACTGGATACAGACCAACAAGTGTAAACTGTAGAACTGCAATCTGGTCATTAAAATTATTACAAATGGGATTTATTTCTGTTTTTTCCTTTTTTTTTCCTTTGGTGGCCCTCAGTCCAATACTGGGTTCCTAAATTGGCCCTCAGGTATCAAAACTTTGAGAACCCCTGACTTACAGGAACTATAGTTTACTATGGACAGGCGATGAACACTCACTTTCATCCTGTATGTGTGATTGTGCACGTAAACGGCATTTTTCCACTGAAAATATTCAGTGACATGTTTTGTATCAATGTATCAAAGTCTAGACTTTGATACATTTTTTGATAAAGTGGAAATTTGAAATTCTGCAAACAATTAGAATAATAATGTAAAATTGAATAATTTTTTTTAAATTTAAAGTGCATACATACAAATGAAAAGCAAATAACACACAATGACCCATATCCAATATCGTTGAAGCTGAGCTTCCTTGGAAGTGTCAATGTTGTCGCATTTGTCCAATCACCGTGGAGCTCACCGAAAAATCTTACAGAAATCATAAACAGTTGATTCTGAATGAACCAGTGACACGTGCTGATCAAGTTCTAGTGCACGTTTAGTATTTAAATGTTAATACAACAGTCCATTTTAGAGGAAGCAGAGCATTCCTTGCTGTCTTAGAGCCATCACCGATGGATTAAATGTCTTTGTTGTCTATGGCTTTAAGCCTGAATGTTTGGTAATGCAGGATTGGTCTATTTTATGGTGATGCTGGAATGGCCACGGGAGATCTAACACTAATAAAGTGCTACCAAAAATGTAATCACCACAAGGTGTTTGACAGTGCATTTGTCTGTGAGAGTGGGAGTGGACCGTAAAACAAACAGCCACTGGGCAAAGATTTCGAAAATAGTCTCCAACATGATGCGAAGATATCTTTCAAGCACTTGCACTTTTCGGAAGTTGTATTTTTTTTAACACAGTTATCTAGAGGCTGTGGTTTAGTGGCCCCCGACTCCATGTGTATAATTTCAATTGCTAAAGTAAGAGCAGCATTTTTCCTTTGGCGGCCATTGAGAACAAACAGTGAAATGATTACTATAAACCTGTTGTATTTCCAAACTCCTTTTTATCCAAACCTGCATCTAACTTGCTCTTCGGAATAGGCTAAAAACTAAAAAACAGCTCCATGGTGTATCCTGATTTGCCTCTGCTTAGACATTACACAGTGATTTCAAACTTAGCTTACAGTTCACCTTGAGGTGACTAAAATCTCAGACGGGCACTGTGTGGGTTTGGATATATTAATATTTCAGCGCTGCCTTGTGTGCAGCCTGTTTGTGTGTGAGAGGGAGAGAGTGCAATCAGTGAGGTGACGCAAGAGGGAAGAAAAACTAATAAACCAGTGATTAGCTTATGCACCTGCTTTTCTCATTAGTTCACACAGGAGCAATAACACAGCACAGCAATGGAAGGAGTACAGTATTTGCTGCTAAAGGCTGTGTAAGAAAATACAAGGAACATGCTGATAACAGTGCTGACTCTGATGATGACATTAAAAGTAAGAAGATTGTAGCAATCAAATATGAATAAAACAACAAAACATGAAGTGAAATGAATCATTAAGGCAACTGGACACAATTATTTTACTATTTATACTATTTTGTTGTCTTTGGCCAAATGTGTCTCGTATAATAAGGCGTTGATTTTCTTTCTATTTCTTTATATAAATGCAAGAGACAACGCTGTTTAAGTGAAGTATCATTTGCTGGCGCTCCATCATCTATCGGGTCATAAATATAGATCACACAGACTATTCACAGCTGGGCCAACTGAACATGAAGTACAATGATATTATTATTAAAGCAATATACCGCTATGGAAACATCGGCTCCTTCATTAAGTGAATGTATGAGCTTTTTCACATTTTATTATATCAGTTATCAGTAAATCTAAGGTTTATTTCCTCCCTAGTATTCACTAAGCAAGAATTCAATGATACAGATGGCTGCATTCTCTTAAGTGGTATAATTTGGTAAGAAAACTTATTTTCCATGTTTACCCATCCTTGAAAAATGATTTCTGCCGTGAAAGTAAACCCTGTGATTGAAATATACAGTTAAATGATCAATTACAGCAATATTCGTTCAACCAATCCTGTTTCCAGAAAATGATGTTCTGCAACAGCAAGTTGAAGGGAAAAAATAATCAGTGGCTGGATTAGATTTAAGGGCTTTATGTTTGTGTTTTGTTTTTAATAAGCACAACATTTATTTATGATAGTGGAGTCAGCAGGACGTGTTTGGGGGTAAACTGTAGGCGTAGAAAGCACACAACTGTCACGCCAGGGACCAGAGTTCACATCCAAAAGCTTGACTGCGGTTTACGTTTATGTAACTAAAGTGCTTTATTGTTGGTAAATGTAACCAAACAAAGTGTCAGCCATTATTATTAGTTTTTTTTTTGTCAGAGTTACAGTAGACAACAATATTTCTGTAAACACAAAAATATATTGTCTATGAACAAATCTTTATACTTAGATTAGACACAAGCATTGTCAAATTAAGTTAACATTGTTATATATAGAAGCACAGTTTTAGGATCTGTGTACTGCATATGTCAAATATCAGTATCTCAATATGCATTTTAAACTCAGACTAACTTCTCCAGAGCAGCAGTTAATGCATATCTGACAGTATTAAATATAAAACAACAAACAAATGAGCATAAAAAATTTATGTGGTCTGCATTTCACACAATTCAGGACTGAGCGCAGAAAAATGCAATTCCAATACCGCACAATCAGTGAAGTGATTTGGAGCAAAATACACAAAAGGTACAAACTATATTCACCGGGGGGAGAAAGCAAACATGATCACGCATGAACGCACGTTACTTCCCGTCGCTCAACGGGATGTGCGTGCACACACGTGCACACTCCGATAAGGGGAAGGACAGCACCAACAACCTTGGTGTCTCACACAGCAAACCTGCCATACCTCTGCATCTCTGTCTGCACAGATTCGTGTTCTTTACTTGTGTCACTGTGAGGATAAAGAATGTGTCTGTCTGAAAGGACAGACACGTGTGGCCAGGAATGCCTCTCTCAAATGCAAACAAACACAGGACTATCATTAACATGGAGAGTGGTGTCTTAAGAATCCTTTAATACCCTGCAGAGAAAAAGGGGGCAGAGAGTTTAATAACAGGGAAGCGAGCGAGAGAGGGTTAGAGTGAAAGTGAGACGCAGGGGGATTAAAACAGAGACCGGACAGACTGCTTTAAAAGACACAAGGAAAAGAAACTGTTGTGTTTCATCCAAGTAAGGGTTAAAACACTTCAGGTGCCGTATTAATGCCTATACTACCAACAACCTATCATCACCGTCAAGCTGTCTCCACCTGCAGAAGTGCAGTGTAGAGATGGAGCGAAAGAGAGAGAGAGTGATAGAGTCATCATCATCAGTTATTTTATCATGACTCAGTGGAAAAAGTCCACTGACGCTGCAGATCACGAGCGAGGGGAGGGCCTGTGATCAGAACTGAGAGAGTTTCCCCGAGAAGAAAATAAATAATGAAATTAACAATGAGAAAACCAAACATTTACATGATTAATCGCTGTGTCTCTCCCCACAGGAAATAACTACTGTTGGGTGTGTATGTTTACAATGGCTACCATTAGCAGTGTGAGATGTTATGCTTTATTTAACAAGGCTAGATTCACTGTGCACACACTGTAATCTAGAGGTGACTGAGCAGTTCCACAGTGGCAGCTGAGAAAGTCAAGGTCCTTGCTCAAGGGCACTTCGGCGGTGGGAGGTTTAAGGGCTCCTGTTTTTACCTCGTCATCCTGATTTATCCCGACAGTCAGGGAAGTTAAGCAATGACTTTCCAGTCAAGTCTGCTTCTGGGCTTTCCATATTAATGTACTGCCCCAAATGGCAGATCTGTATTTATATTAATACTCCTGGGATCTTGCCGTTTGAATATAGCTAATGGTGGTTGTTGACGACCACCCTACAATACATTAACATTTAGTCCCTCTCCTTTCTAGCACAGCAGTGACATTGAGTTTGTTTGTTTAAGGTTACTAAAATGTTATTCGAGCAATTTACTTTCTCTGCTAAGACACACAATTAAATCAAATGGGAGCATAGGGAAACTTTCAGGGAAACTACATTTATGATATATCAGACTATTATACATAGTGGTTTGAAAAAGTAATTAAAGTTTTTTTTGTTTTTTTAAGTCAGTAAGCTGCTCTTTATTGTATTGTTTTTATTTCACGTTGTGTGCAGCAGCACACCTGTGAGCCACTCTCATTTGATTTGAGAAACTTAGATTAAAAAGTAATATTGGTGTGAGTTTCTGTAGGCTTGTGTGCCCGTCGAGTGTGAGCGGGCTTTTTTAATAAACATGTGTTTAACAAGATGAAGTGCAGCATGCTACAGCTGGGAGATGTGGACACAGCAGCCTGGCTAACAAGAAACTGTTGCAACTGTGATTTCAACTCTCTACAATAGGTTTACCTTTGTGTTTACTCTCTTGTGCGTTCAATCGGTTTTTCTGATTCTAACCTCTATTTAACGTCTGGGGTCATTTCTGACTCCTGCTGAGTCCAATAACCACACCTGATGCACGATTCCCTGCAAGCAACTCATCTGAAAGGTCACAATCTCTCTCCAGCATGAGAGCAGTACGTCACACTGACCTTAACACCTGTAACCCCAATAAATGAATGAGCCTTGTGCAAAATGGTGCCGACAGGTCAGGACGTGCAACTGCTTGAAATTCATGTGGTGAATGTTTAGAAAAACGGTAATTAATACATTTATCAGAGTGTAAAGTTGGTAATGCACAGCTCATGCATGACTGCACTTAAGTCCAGGGATGATGTACACAGAGATCCATGTATAGGAATGTATACATAACAAGGGCTCAGCAATTAATAATTAATAATTTGAAATTGCAAAGGCTGCAGTTTAATGTTTGATTAACACTTTGATTGCTTTATGTTTTATGCCAGTTCAAAATATATTATGGTATACAAAAATACATATATATTCCTATCTTTAAAGTTCCAGTGTGGCATCTCTATTGCCCCCTGTGGGCCTCTGAGTAATTACCACAACACAACTTTGACCTAGTTTTTCTCCAGCACTCCTCTCCCCAGTCCCTCTCTCCCACACTCACATGCACAGAGTGAGTGACAGAAATGGAGCCATCAAGTCTTTTTCTACATTGGTTTGATAAGTTACAAGTCGTTTAACCGTGTTTTACCGCAGCGTTACTTGTCCAGACTGCATCCAGGAAACATAGAGCTGTCAGGTGCAGACACAGACAGATTGGCACAGACACACAGGCTGTTCAGGGAGCACTTGAATGCAATTGGCAGAGCATATATTCTCAATATCGGACAATCACATTGTGAGAAGCTAGAATTATGACTGTGATAACAAATATGATTGTGAAGTCCAACTTAACATCCAGGTTTATCGTTTCATGGGTGATTCTTAGAATTTTCAGCCAAAGTGCTGCTGTATGAAGCAGTTTTACTTAATTCACGCTGTGTACGCTTCATTTCCTCCTCACCTGCTCAGTCGTGACGTAAAATGCATCACTGTGTGCTGCAGCGTGAATGATATGGAAGAGGATTAGGGTCAAATGTAAAATACATTTAGAAAACATTCTGACTTAACTCTCAGAAGTTGGGTTGTTTTCCAAATTTATTTCTGTAAAAAAAACTCCAAAAACTCCTAATACAGAGTCAGTCATGTTGAGCTGGTTGGCTTAATTGACAATGTATGAACAGTTTTGGCAGTGGTTTGAATGTAATAGACATTTAAATGTGACCAAACTACACATTTCATTTGGTAATGCTCCATCTTATGCTGTACAACAGAGTAAATATCGAAGTAAAGCTTGATTTAAAAATCAATATCACAAAGGGTATTCAAATTCAAAATGTCACCGTTTCAGGTATGTAAAAAAACACTTATTTTTAGAACAGTATCACTGCATATTAAGATGAAGTCTGCAAATCTGTCAAAGCAGACACTCGTGTGCTATATATGCTTAGGTCTGTTGATAAAGTGCGGTTATGCTGTGGTGTCAATTGCCAGCTACAGGGGAGGAGAGGTGAAGTAAGGCTTGGGGAGGAAAGAAGATATACAGTAATTGTGCTGGTGTGACATTTTCCCATAATCCCTCTGAAATGCCGCCAGTGTCAAGAGACGGGGGAGGCACAGAGGTGGTGGGAGGGTGAGAAATGGAAGGCATCTATTGCCATACTTTTTCCTTTTATTATGAAGCAGCAGCATCTTTCCCCGGCTCAGTGCATTAGTGCTTGATGCCTGTGTCTCATCCTGTATATATGTGTAGACCGTTTGATTGATGTTAATTGATGAGACTGTTAGCCGTGGTAATTATCATAAAAACAATAATGAAATGCATGATTCAAAAGAACATGACAGATTCAGTCCTGACTACACATGCACACACACACACACACGAGTGATCACAGCAATTCACAGTCATGCTTTTCAATTCTTCACTTAACAGCAAAATATCATGTAGACATTAACCTCAGCCTCTATTTCAGTGTATGTTGCATCTGATTTAATCAGCGTCAATGTTAAGTGTTGCCACCTGATTCACATTAATGGCTTTGCCTCTTTTTGATCTATCATTTCATTTTAGTGGTGCGGCTCACCACAGCAGAGAGAGAAGGCAGACGAGCGTCATCCCAAGGTCACGCACACATACACAAACGGACAGGACACCTGAGAAAAGGAAAATAACCACAATGGGCAATTTAACCAGAACAGGCAGGATGATGGTCAGAGCGCGCGTACACACACACACACACACACACACACACACACACACACACACACACACAGTTGTGCCTCAGGGCCAAGGCTCTGGCAATGCATCATTACCCTCCCTTGGAGGTGATTCCATATCCCAGCATGCATTTCTCATGTGGAGAGGAAATTACCCCTGGGCCATGCTGAGAGCCAATAGAGTGTGTCCTCTCTCCTCTATCTGACTCTCTCTCTCCTTTTCTTTCTCTTTTTTTAATCCCTTGCTCACTCCATTGACTGTGCCCATCACTGTTGCACAGTTCTCCCTCTCTGGCTCTGTCTCCCCAAGTCACCCAGTCACTAACCCATCCATTTATCTTCCTCATCATCTTTCTCTCATTGCCAACTCATTTCCCTCTTCTCCTCTTTTTTCTATATCTGATGTAGATCACAGATTAATAACAAAAGGACAAAAAAGTCACTGACAATTTCCTGCCCCCAAGTCTGATTTTCAGTCAAGCATTTGTTTATAGAAAAGTCAAATATCTGACTTTCCAATCAATGTTATATAGTATTTTACTTGTGATTAATCCAAGTATATATATAAAAAAGAGTTTTGAAGAATAAAATGACCCCCTGTTCTTGTCTCTGTCCATGGTGCTGAAACATTCAAAACTGATGCACCTTTGTGTCTCTGTCCATCCTGCATACTTATGGGTCCTAGAAGCTTCTCTGTTTATTACAGTACATGTCATTTAGCAGACACTTTCTGTGACTTACAGTAAGTTCATCTAGGTCAATATTCCTCTGTCGTTACTCCTCTTACCTGTGGGGTGCCTCTCAGGGTTCTATCCTGAGGGCCCATCCTTTTCATACTGTACCTTCTCCACTTGGGGGGGGGGGGGGGGGGGGTATATTTAAAAGATATGTAATTAAAGAAAAAAAAAAAAAAAAAAAAGCACAACATATCTCTCCATCTTTTTCACAGTGCCATTGGCCATTTGGTTTAATTTTATCATGCATCTGTAAGGAATCTTGGTCTGATTATGGACAGCACCTATAAACTTGAGGACCAGAGAAGCTTAGTAATGAAAACAAGCTTCTTCCATTTCAGGCTCATTGCCAAGGTGAAGGCATACACCTTCCCTTGTAAGACTTTGAGCAGGCAATTTACACCCTCATTAAATTTCGACTGGACAGTAACGACTGTAATTCCCTCTATGTTAGTCTTGATCAGTTGTCTCTTCAATGCTTACAGGTTGTCCAAAATGCTGCTTTTCACCATTTGACAGGGACAAAACACAGAGAGCATAATCACTCCTGTTATGGTCTTTTTTACACTGGCTACCTATCTTTTTTAGGATTTTAAATGTCTCAATAGCATGTATACCTGACAGAGCCACACACTACAGGCAAAGCTCTGAGGACAGCTGATCAGCTGCTCATACACATGCCTAGATCACGGCTAAAGAACAGGGGAGATAGAGCCTTTTCTGTCGCAGCTCCTAACCTTTGGAACAGCCTTCTTCAGAGCTGTTCAGACTCTTGAGTAATTAAAAAAATACTTCACAACACTTCTCTCACTGGCTTTTCACACCAGGCCTCACTGTGCAATCATGAATTGTTGTCTTTTTTAGCTCTTGTTTTTGTTGTCATTTTGTTCTTATGCTGTGGGTTAATTTTCCTTCTTCCTCTTGTTTTCTCTCTTTCCTCCCATTTTACTTGTATTTTAACAAACTTGTTCTATTGTCTGATTGTTGATTTTCCTCTTTCCTGCACCCCATCTGTCCTCTCCGATTTTCCTTGTGCCCCAACCGGCCGAGGCAGATGGCTGCACATCTTTTGAGTCTGTTTTTTTTCTCTCCACTGATGCCTAGTGATTGCTCATTATGTAAACTGTTGGGCAAGATGCCATGTATTTGATTAGGCTTGGTTGACTTTTGTTGAGAAAAGTGCTATATAAAAACAAAGTTTATATCCAAACTATTTCTTTTACTCTCTTTTATATATTCTGTACCGTTTTTGACTTGGATACAGTACTGAATGTTGGGTTACTGCCAAAATTAGGCAACCAATTAGCTGCAGGTTTTCCTGTTCCTCTTATGTAAATGTTGACATGTGTGGGAGGAGGAATCAAGGAAAAACTTCAAGGGTCAAGATATTGATTGGTAAAGAGAACCAATAGCCATAAAAGAAGTGCACTAGTTAAAACAAGAACAGTACTGAAAATGGAAAACACTGCATCATACAGTATATAATGGGAAATGCCCCTTGGACCACGGCACAGCTCTAAATCAAGTGAATTTAATCAGTTTCAAGTTTAAACTAAAATAAATCTCAAAGAAAAACCTACTCTACACTGTGAAAGACTCATCCTATTGCAGAGATCCACACACACAGCTGACCAAAACTGTTTTTCCATAAATAACGTGTTTGTTGCTCTCTAAGCCAACAAACATTTAAAATAAATTCAATGTGTTAAATAAACAGCAAATCATGTCATGTCAAGTAGAGCTATTTCATTTCATTTCTATTTTGTCTGAATAAAATCATGGAGGGACAAAAGATGCAACAGAAAGTGTGTTTTACATAGGAGTAATGTGTCTCTGAAATGTAATGTCTTTGTACTGGATTTTTGTTGGTGACTTTTGTTGAAACCTGTCAGTTAAATTCAAAAATGTTAAGTTAAAAAATTGCGGTAAAAAGATGTCATCATCAAACATCACTGCCACTGCCACTAATGCTATGCTAATTTGTGGAGAAAATGTAAAAAATGGAGCAGTTTCATTTATCTTATCGTGATTTAAGTGCCGTGTCTTCATTCCAGGTTGAGTGATGAGATAAGACAAGCACACCTGTCAGGTGAAACAATAGTGCTGTCTTGTTTCCGAACACAGTATTACATCATGTCTTCTTCCTTCCTCTTGTCAATCCTCGTTTCCACGGACAGAGTGAATTCCACTCGTTCACAATAACTCAGCTTCTATGATGTTTTTTTTGCCCTCTACAAGCTCTGGAACAATAACCATTGCCCCCAGTCTCTTTGGTCCCCAAATCCCATCCTCCCTGAGCTAATGTTCCCTCCCCTCCCTGTCCTCACTCTCAAACCTGCACTTCGCCGACCAACAGTTTGTCCTTCTTTTCCCTTTCTTCTTCCTTCCCGCCCTAAATGCACGTCTGCCTAATGCCCTTCACACTTGTCTCTGTGTGCCTTTTACCCTCATTTTTAATCCCCCATCCCAGATGCTTTACTCTTTAATTTCCTCCACCGCCACATTTTATCTCCTGCTCTTCACTCATCCCCTTCTTTCTTGGTTCTGTACATCTGAATATTTTATTTTAGCTTACTCTCTTTGGAGGATTGCATGGGCTGCAATGAAATGATGTAAATTACTTCATTGTTCTCATTCAAAACAGACATTAATAAATCATCTTTACATAAATTGGCTAAATTAAAAAAGTAAGCCATTATTTGAAATTATAATGGGCAGCTTTGCAAATGAAATATGGATGTCATCGGTTTTTAAACATAATCTTTTTGCCATTTGATTTGCAAGGTAATTTAGTTTTCCTCTATTTAGACTTTCAATGCAGACAGTTGAGGCCATGCATCCCAAATTAACCAGTATGGTACCAGATAAATCAAGTTAAACGGCAGGCTATCATACAAATCATAGTGCCTGTTACATGCCATGTTACATATTTGTTTTAAAACATTTCCCTATGAATCATTTCATAAAAGAACTGTATGATTAAGCAGACTAAATTTGACAGGAAAAGGCAAAGCAGTTGGACGGTGGAAATTAAAGTGCCTTTTTTATGCATCATTGAATTATGTAAATGAAATATTTTCATTATTTGATTTGTCCATTACAACACCAAACAATGAATTCCTATATAATTGAATATATTGATGAAGAGATTGAACTGCAATTACATTTAATAATTAATATTCATGTTCAATTATTGATTCGTCAACTAAATGCATTTTTTTTCCTTCAGGCACTTCACAGATCTGTACATAGTTTTTTTAATCACCAGGTGAGGTGGGAATCCTAGATGAATGAGAATCCGAAACAAGGTTAACACTTATTACATTATGCCCCCGGCTCCAGCCTCTCCACAGCTTCTCCACTACTTTTTTCATTTACCTCCTTCCATCTTGGTCTTTATTGATCTACCAATGTTCATTTTTCCCCTCTTTCTGCCAAATTCCCCCTGAACCCCTTTCATGTATTCCCCTCTTTCTTATAGGCATGTGCCTCCTGTCTTTCCTTCCACTGTGCTCATCTGTCTCCTTGCCTCTAACTTCATCTTCACCCGACACTCCTCCTTCTTCCCTACTACCCCCCCACCCTACCCTTCTCTGTCCACTCTACTCCATTAGTGGTTATTGAGTTTTCTTTTTCTGTGTCACTGTCTTCACCTCTGCACACACACACACACACACACACAATACTGTGCACACCTGCACTGTAAACGACCCCCAGGTCATAAGAGGCATAGAATATACCAAAAAATAGTCTCCTCTTAGCACACAGCGTGCTCCCACATAGGCAACCCAACCTGTGCCCTCACTCCATGTTCCTTGTCTCTAATAGCTGCTGACTCATTTAGCACTTCATGTTAGCTCAGCTAGATCCAATTACTGCCACAGAGAGAGTGAAGTTTGAGTGGGAGGCTATTTAACCTCGTGGCAAAAAGAAATGCAACACAAAGCACTGATTCATTGAAATCAATTAGGTTTAACAGATCGGTAAAGGTGTTCACGGGTGGAAATTTGGGACTCAAATTAAATGTAATTTTTTAAAACGAACAGAAACTGATCTGCATGACATTTATTTCTGAATCAGGGCTAGGGTTAGGTTTGTGCGAAGTTTAAAAGGAACAGAATAACAGCAGGTAACAGTTGTGACCTCTAATTAGACAATCACAACAACACAAATACACAGGGTTTGTTTGGAAATAAAATATTCCATGAAGCCTTCTTCCTGTATCTTTTGTTTGATTTTATAGTCCGACTGTTCAGATGTTATAATATCATGTTTGGACTGTTAGAGTCACTGCATTATTGTTATAATACAAACTCAATACTTCATGTACAGTAACTGTTTCAAATTAAAAGGCCTCGAGTGCATCATTGAACAAAAACAGCAAGGTTTAACAAGGTTTTTAACATGAAACACTGAGAAGCATACAGTATGTGAAGTGGGATTAAAGGATGGCAGAATAAAGCAGATTATCAGTGATTAGATAGGGAAACCCTATTATATTTTAAGGTAATATAATAATAATATTTCTGGGACAGACTTTTCACAGATGTATTAATTTAAAAAGATGGACAAACAACCATGTATGTCCCCAGAAAAACTGAGAAATGTCATATTAACAGGGATACTGCATTTAAATTTGAAATTCTCATCATTTACTGACTTATGTTTCCAGGTCCTGTGCACTTTGGCTACCTGTGGTTCCAAATAAAGTGGAGCTCATGGCTGGCCTAAATTACAAGTAAACAACACACTGAGTCTTAAGCATTTTCACATTAAAAGACTGAAGTTTAAAGTAGCCTCGGACAACTTTGTAACTTTTAATTAAATAAGGCTTTATTGAACTCTGCAGGGGGCAGCGAACACACAAAAGAGCTCTGAAAAATATTGGGACCATGAACAAAACGGATGCATTTGTTTATTAGTGGCTGAGGAAGCTGGGTTTTAACAATGTTTGGTTATAGCACATGCTGAATGTAAAGTGTGAAACATTAACAAAGGCAAAGTGATCTCTCATGCATACTTGTGCATAAGAGTGAAGGTGTTAATGACTCCGAGGGGCAAATATTAAAGACTCATTCAAAGTAAAGTAATTACAGTAGTTTCTGTATGTCTGAGTTTGTTTGTGAACTACATTTACTCAAACCAGTTTCTACGTGACTCCGCTACAGCATCTGTTTTGTCAAGTCATAAAAAATATATACATAATGTAATAAAGAATGAGCAGGAGGTGGGTATATGGGATTTTATGTTGTATTTACATACAACCTTTAAAGGTTTAGCACACAGTTAAAGGTAAACACTTGTTTGTAATGGTTTGAACAAATATTGTTTTGCTCGTGCACAAATCAATCCTGTTTTTGCTGAAAAAGGACGTAAAAATATGATAAAAGATAAACAATAATACCATCGTAGTGGTTGCAACACAGCAAACATTCATAGACCATTATACTGCATGGTACTGAATGGCAGCAGTGACATTTTGTGCGTAATTATGTCACCAATTTTGATCTCCCTGGCAAGATAATTAGATTAACAAACATAAAGGACTATCCCTTAATGAGAGTTAATTCATTTGAAGACAATATGGCATTTATCTCCCATTTGTTTCATCAGCAGCCAAAGTTCACGGTGTGAACTACTGAATGTTTTTCTTATAGTGACCCGTGCTGTTATGTGTTGCTTGTCCTTGTCGCAGTGTCAGTTTGAGAAACTCATTTTTTACCAACTGTTGAAGTGTTTATGTAATTGCTGTGTGACTAATGTGCCTTTGTCACAGAACTGGCTGGCACATTGTAGTGTAGATAAAGAAAACACAGCATCCTCGATATTAGTGTTTGGTTTGTTGCCGAATACGGGAGGAATTTTGTGTTCATATGAGCAACAAAGGGTAGAAAACAAACTAGGTACGAATGGATAAAAAAAATGCACTTTTGAGGGAAAAGAAAAGCTGAAATGGCCTTTACAGCATCAGAGTCACCAACAAATATATACATTTGTTCTCAAAATTACATCTAACCTTTGAAATGTTTTCCACAAGACGACACGAGTGATGCATGCACCATGATTGATCACTCTTGAGAATCATCCATGTCATGAGCTTTTTCTTTTTCAACACTTTCTCTGCCATTGTAATAATTTGCAGCCTCCTCTCCTGATCTTTTAATCTCGTTCACAGTGTCTCTCGCTACCATTTTTTTTTCTCAACTCTATTGTCCCTCTCCTGTGATTGACAGCTGCTGCTGGGACAATCCACAGACGTATCAGTCCCCCTTGCTCTGTAATTAAAGGAATTATACATCAAGAGTCGTGTGAAATACATACACTAAAAATAAAAGGGAGAGAATAAGCTTTGCTTAATTGCAGAGACGAGAGGGTGGAAGTGATCACAGCCCAGTAGGACACTTTTACACACAGCTTGACGTAGAGGAAATAGAGCGTCTGAAGCAATTGACGTATGAGTCCAACGCTGCCTTTGATTAGTTGTTCTTTTCTTGAAACATATGCAGCAACTCTGCCTTGGATCAGCCATGGTAGCAATGAGGCTGCATTATGACCAACATTAGCACTGTGTAAAAAAAAAAAAGAAGAAAAAGAAGAAAAAAATACTGCAGCCTCCACATTTATTTCAAGAAAGCTCTGCAGGGATCCAAAGCAGAGAGAAATACTCAAACATAACCATAATATACCGATGAAATCTGTTTCTCAAAACACAATTTTGACAGGTGAACATGGTAATTCATGTGCGTGTCTCACACTTGTGGATAAAATGTCTTGTAGAATCTTTCCGTCTTAAAATCTTTCCACTCATAAGATTGAAACGTCTTTAGGGCGTTTGATAAGCCTCCACACTCGCGAATGCATTAGTTACACAATCCTCACACATGCATCATATGAAGCAGCAGGCCCTTGCATTGCTGAAACACAGTGCTGTTTCCAGGTGGTGAGCCTTGACAGAAACTGGTGTGATAGAGTGTGAAGGTGAGTGAATGAATAACAGCGTTTTGTGTTTATTGCTACACCGCTATTATTATTATTATTATTATAAGACAAACTGTAAAGGAACAGTGAGAAACAGTGAGATTTATCTGTTTACAGTTAGTCTGTGGTAACAAGTACCAAGTGCACCTGAGGTTTGTTTGTATCAGACCACAGGCAAAGAAGAATTCACTTGGAGAGCTTTACTGTGGCTACAATCATCCATCTTCAGAGATCAAAACAAAGCTGTTCATTAGGATCTCCTCATAAATGTAGCAATACAAAATAAAGTACTGGATGCCTGTGTCCTTAAGTGTTCATATGTATTCCATGCCACACATTACAACACACACATACTCATTTCATTCACACCAAACATGCAGCCTCTTCATCTTCTTACCTTGGGTCCTTCTGAATAGAGTCAATAGAAGGTGAGCGCTGCAGGCTGCCTTCAGGCGGCAAAGCTGGCCCCGACTTGCTGTAAGGAGATTCGACCACCGAGGGGCAGTACTGCAGGGTGCGGTAAGGGTCAGCCACAAAGGGGTCCGAGCCGTACATGTCTCCACCTCCGCCACCCCCGCTTGAGGTGTAGCCTGGTCCCACTGTGGCATAGTTGTTGGTCCCACCTCGGCTGTAGTTTCCTGACCCGGTGCTGTGACTTGCCGTGCGCTGCAAAGGGGCGGAGTCGACACCAGGGGAGGAGGGTGCTAGGACAGGAAAGTAGGGACAGAGGACATAACTTAAGACATGGTCATGGGCACGGTGGGTAAGGTCTGCAGGGCAGCAAGGAGGAAAGAGGAGGAAAGGAAAGGAAGAGAAGAGAGGAGAGGAGAGGCAGAGGCGGAGATGAACAGGTTGTTGGGAAAAGACGAGCGTGTCTCCATATGGGTGAATAAATATTGGCCACATGCCCAGGATCATCAACGAGGAATGTTCAACAGGGGAAGGATTGAAAACGGAACAAGAAAAATATTGACAAAAGTTGAGTAGACATAAGTTTATGATCATAAAATGATCTGCTCAAATGAAAATATGGAAAAATACAAAATACTTTCATTATCTTCTGTGAACTATTTCCAAAGTAATGACTGGGCAAATATATAATGGATCGATGTAATGTATATTCAGTTAGCGTAAGTGCATCACAGCAATTTGGCTATTAATCTACTGAAATATGAAGAACTGTAGACATCAGAGTCTCTTAACGACACTCCCACAAACACTGCAGTGTGTACAAGTGTTTTTATTGTAGTATTATTTATTTTATTTTATCGTACTCCATAGTGTTTAACTCTATTTTATTGTGGGCACAGATTGCTCTGTTTTCTTACTATATTATTATTATACATTGCTGACATGATCACAGAAACCCGTACTGCATCTGTGTGTGTACAAATAAAATCTAAATAAATCAAAAAAAAAATCACAACACTGTTATCCTATAATTCCAGTCCAATGCTCATAAGCTTATTTGCAGGTAGCTCAAAGCCCACAGCAGAAACTTTCTATTTTTGTGCCAGGTGAGCAACAAGGACAAAGAAAAATAAACATTAAATAAAAAATAAAAAAATAAAAAAATAAAACTTTGAAATATATCTCTTTAGAGTGAGATGAAAATTGAATAGGGATTTGCTCATGGATGTGAGCAGCCTGCAGGGGCACAGTAGCTGTCGCCTTCCCTCACCATTGTGTCGGGAGTGGCAGATCAGTGATATATCAAGGTGTTAATGTGAGTCTGGGAGCCTTGTTTCTCTGGCTATAAAAACATTGAGACAGATGATGTTGGGGTGGGGTGGTGTTGGTGGGTGAGATGGGTGTTCCGTCCCATCTGTCAGAACAGCCAAGGTATGTGTACAAAGAAACAGACATGTGCAAACATGCAAAAACCCCATTAATGAGTTCTTTAGAGAGCAATGCGATAAATCACAAAGCCTTGAAATCAATATTGAGGCCATGTGATTGACTAAGGCTTTAATACGTCCCAAGCTTGCTCTTACAAAGTGAATTAGCCTTTAAAAGTGTGTCTGGATGAGAAAACCCACACAAACTACAACATACACACACACTAAGGACACGTCATGTATCTCATATTCAAGTAAGAGAAGGGCCTGATGTATAACATCCACACACATCTACACATTATACAAACCCCTGCACTGAACTAACAAAGGACGTTTTTCGCCGAGGCAGAGTCCATCATTGTTATGTGACAAACAAACTTTGCACCAAAATGCTGTCTCGTGTCGTTGGCATTTACTTGACCTTCACAAACCCAATCTGTTTCTTTTTTCCACCCCTCTCACCAGATGCGTGCACGCACACATTATTACCACCGGGCGGATTAAAGCTATCTTTAACTGTCACTTTACTACGACGGTGTATTAGGGCCAAACATGAAGACATGTATTTATGCATTTATTTTAATCTTTCAAGGATAAAAATCCTAATTATTCTTACAGCTAAATCTCAGATGATCAGCTGTGACCTGTCAAGATGAGGAAAGCGGAGCATTTTTTGTCAAGTTATATTTTAGTTTGGGCTTCACAAATAAGGAAACACCGAATCTTTTGGCACATCAGCACCACGTTATCATTCGCATCAGCACTTTGAAAAGATTGTGCAAGAAACTGAGTCAGTTTTGAAGAAAGACTCACACAGACTTGGCGGTAATGATGTCTTTTATGGAAATGGCTGGTAGTGGTCGACTACAGGGCGACTGCTGGTTACATCGCATTCTATTGCTATATAATCTATAGAATATTACATCTTTTTCTTGTAATATTACACCTTTTTAATATTACGACTTTATTCTTGAAGGATTCCATTTTTTTCCTCTTCAGTTTGGCCCCAATACTCCGTTGTACTTTACCAACTCTCTCCTGGCATTTTTTTTTTAATTTCCTGATTCTAAAATCAACCCATTAACAACCAGTCAGTGGAAAATTCTAATTTGACCGTGCGGTGCCCATGAGGCTAAGGCCTGTGTGAGCTCTATACTTACATTCCCACAGTCTCAAACCTTCATAACTGCGTCGATAACATCAGTAGTTGTCTGGAAATGTCCTACCACAGTTATTTTACTCTCTTGCCAGTAACCTCAATCTAAAGCAACACAGTCTATCCCCTTTCTAAAACTCTCACTCCTTAATAAAAATAAATCTTATTGTTCTATTTGACTCCCTGTTCACTTTTGACAAAGGGATTTCTCGTGTTGTAAAGGGTGTTTTTTTATTTTAGGTCACCTTCTCAACAGCTCTTATCAGTCCTCATCTCTCACCTGAAAACTAAAGGTAACAGATAATTCACTGTTGCTCCTAAAGCTCTGGAAAGACTCTCCCATCCTACAGCAGACCCTCTCTTACAATTGATGTTCTTAAATCCAATTTAAGGTCTCATATTTTCAGTCTTGCTTTTAATCTTTATTGTAATAGATTGTAAACGTCTATTACTTATTCTTTGTCAGTCTTTACCATCTTGTCTAAACCTCTCGCTCGTTTAAAGCACTTTCGCTCAACTCCCGTTGTTTTAATGTGTTATATAAATAAACGCGACTTCACGATACTGATCCTGAGATTTAGGTAGATGAAGAGAAACAAGGAGTGAGAGAATGGGAAATGGAGAAACAGCTGAGGAATGAGTTATGGGGCTGCAGTTTGAAAAACAAGCAAAACCAGAGGGGCAAAGGGAGGAATTAAGAGGCAATGAAGGAGGAGACAGAAGAGCTGCATAGAACAGAGTGTACTGGGGGTAATGAAGCAGAATTATTCCCATCAGAAACAAATCCCAGTCTTTTCTGCACTCTTTAAATGGTGTCTGTAGTGTTTCTGCCTGAATGTCTCATTAGTAGCAGAAGCTTTGGGCTACCAGTGAACACCACCATTATCAGTGAGCACTAACAGCGAGACTTGACACCCAAATAAGATAGATCCTCAGAGAAAATACAGTGAAGGGAAGAGAAAGGGAACTTAAATCATCCGTCATATTATTTTCACAGCCTGTGCTGTGAACATTGAAAATGGAAGTTGTTGGGAAGGGGCTGAAAAGGGAAGAAGAGAAGAAAGGTTTCACAAACACGCAGATGACTGAACAGTTCTCAAAAAGTATCCAGCCAAATTACACTTTTTTTTGTATCCAGCTAACTTAATATTTCCATCTACTCCCACCATCTTCCTCTCCTGCCTTAAAGAAATTGAGACCTGCTGAATTTATCATTTGCTCTGGTAATGGTGGGCTCTGACTGATGACTTGACCTTTGGAGCCAATATTGCCTGCAAAAAGTCACCATGCACGAGTGATTATGTACCTTTCTCTCTCTCTGTTACTCTGTCCGTCTCTCTCAGTGTGTGTGTGTGTGCACTTGTTGTTGTATTTCTTTTCTTTGCGAGAGCCCGGTTTTTGTTTTTGTAGCAAGTTTACAGCACCTGTGTTAGTTAGTCTTTCAGCTTCCAGTGTGAGAAGCCATTTTGGCACATCTCGGCACAAACTGTGCCATTTTGAGATTCCTCCTGAATATTTTCTCAGCTAAACCTCCAGCTTTCCTCTCCTTCACTTTATTAGCATAAATCCTGAACCAGGTAATGTTAAAATGTAGTTTTTGATACCAACTTTATTCAGTTGCATACATGCTATTCACTTCAGACACATGGTTTCAAACAGGACTGTGTGAAAAGGGCCTGGATGTTAACCTAAGAATCTGACTGAAGGTCGAGGTTGAGATAAGGGCTTTTTAGAATAACCTTGATAAAATATAAAAATAAAAGGCGCTCAGACATTTAGTGAAAGCAGACAAACTCATTGCGCTGTGTCATGAAATATTAAACAAATTGTGAAATGTGGTATCACACACAAGCACACACACCTCACACTTGACACTCTCCCAGTGTGAAATCGTGTTTGGGAGGAAATAAAAAGGTTGGGTGTGTCTCTGTATACCCCTGCTTCACCACAGAGTAAACAAGTGGTGGCTGTGCCTCTGTTGGCATATTAAAGAACACAAAAGGAAACGGTATTAGTCATTTGACACAGTGATACCTCTGCAATTAGCCAGCCGAGGCTGAATGGCTCTCTACTTTGGAGCAGGACTCGCTTTTTCTTGGCAAGGCTGAGAGAAAAAAAGCAGCCACTGCTGAATATACAAGTCAAAATATGCAAGAAAACAGTCAGAGAAGAAGGGTGGGGGAGAAAGTGAGAGGAAAAAAACCAGAGGGATCAAACCAATCCTCTGAGCTTTTCCACGTCCATCCTCCCTTCTCATACTTTCATCTCTGCCTCCATTTCTATCAATCCTACTCTGTCTCGCTCACTTTTTTTTCCGCCATCACTCCCTTACCCTTTTACACTCTTTCTTTTCATCCTTTCCTGTCTGTCCACAGTCCACACCACCATCCATCTTTATTCTCAACCATCTCTTTTGAAATCTTTGTCTTGCCTTCTTGCCTCTCGTGCTGACCACTCCTCCTCTGCTTCATTTTGTGGTCTGTCATCCTTTCATCATCCGTTCATTTCATGTTTTTCCCAATCCCTTTCTTCTACTAACACCAGCTCCATTCCCTCTCTCTCTTTCTCTCCCTATAGTAGACTCTATGTGATCAGAGCTGAGGACATGTCCTTTCTCTTGACACGCTTCAGCGCTCAGCACGATTACACAAAACCCCTCAGTTCAGACTCTCAATCTCACGCATAGACGTAGACACACACACACTCACAGAGACATGCACAAGGACACAACACTGATTTCTCAATAAACTAGTGATTGGCATGGGTGAAACATGTATCCCTGTACCACATCTTTTTCTCGTGCTTTGAGGTCAACAGCATGCATTTACCGGCTGGATGTGGAGAGGAGTAAGGATTAGATCCCCTTTCAGTTTATCCCTGAGAGAGCCTTCTGGCCAGCACGCAGCTCTTGATGTTCCTTAGCTGGAAGCTCTCGAGGACATGCACACATTTGTGAGAAAGCCTAATGCACTCGTTGTACATTAAGTGTCAAAAACTAGATTCCAAACCCCAGCGTAAAGCCTGATTCTATAGCCTGAAAGCAAAAACGTATTCTAAACCTTCAAAAAAGAGGACTGGGGTTGAACAATATGGCCCAAAACCTTATCAGGATAAAAGGCTTTCGACTTTGCGATAAATGTCAGATGAATTTAGATAGCCTCTTGCTCCAGTGTGAAAGTTGTAGAAAGCAGTTCATTGTGGGTTTAAACTTCATTTATGGACCAAAACAACAAACACTAGTTAAAACAAAAGAGACGTTTAAAAGAAATCGGAGGGAAAACCTTCAAAGCAAGTACACATTATGTCTCTATTTATTGTCTAGTCAATAAATATAAATCATGTCAAGAGCAAATTTGTGAATAATATAATGTTTCTGACTATTTTAATTGCCATTTCTAAATTCATTACTTTAATTGTGAATTTAAAACAACTTTCTTTGTCTGACAGACGGCATATGTTAGTCACTGTCATATTGACAAGTATAAACAAGAAATGATCATGTTATGGTGGGTCCTATACTGTATTGGAAACACGTTTGCTTTGTTCGTAGCACTGTGGCTTTGCAATACGAGCATACATTTTTTCAGAATTCAAAATAAGAATATAAGCAAAATAAATTAAAGGTTATCTGGGGGCCTTTCTGCGTGTTCGATTTTCTCTTGTTTTTATTATACAGGTGCTCCTGTTCTATGCAGGTTAGGTGGGTTGGAAAACCCTTCATCATCCTGGGGTAATGTGAATTTTCCTTTCCCCTGAGCACTCTAGCTCTGTCAACCACTGTCAGCTCAAACAAGCTCCAGCACCCCCTCGACCTTGAATAAGATAAGTGGATCAGAAAATAGATAGAGTGTCACATTTGCTGTGATCATGACTGATTTAACACATTTGAGTTGGAGTCAGTATAAATAATGTAGGAACAGTGGAACTTAATGAGAAAAGAGGCTGAAATAGGTTTTTTCATACTTTTCTTATGGGAACTGTAGGTTGTGCTGGGGACAATATGGAGACAAATAGCTAATGCAGAAATAATAAAAATGACTACCAAGATACACTGTGAATTCATTATTTAATAAAGCAGATTTAAAACAGTATATATGAACTGCTCTTTGCCAATGCTGTTTTTGTGATCTCTGAGGAGCCAAACATATCAATGTTTGCTTCTATAGTTACAAATGTATTATTGCTGATTAAAGACTAATATAGTATGATAATCATGTAAACCAAGACATCAAGGGACACATGTAGGATACTTTAATGTAAATGTTTGTGTGGTCACCACCTCAAAATACATATGCTTTGTGCTTATTATGTATCACATACAACTTTAACATTAAACCTACATTTCAGAAGTGCCATATGTTTTCACAAGGGAAAGAAATTGTGCTGATGTGTGAAGTAAGTCAGATGCGTTGAGCTGGTAATTAAAGCTTTCTGATGCTTCAGCAAAAATGTACAAGTTTAAGCCACATGGATTTAACTTTTAAACTAAGCTCTTGTCCAGTAAATTAAATTGTATTATATGGGTCACAGTTGCACGTGCTGTCACATTGAAAACAGTTTAACAGGACTAAAACATTCATTTGAAAATGCAAAGACATAAATCACTTTCTAAAACCTTTTGTTTTGTCGCGCTCCTTTTCCTCCTTCTTAATTTAACACTAACTACCAAAGGGGGTCATTTTGACTGTTGACTTTGTTGAAATCGATCGGTCACTGTTAGGGAAAAAAACAAAAAAACAGACTGGACTCTCATAGTTCTGCTTTTACTCTCAAAATCTGAGAAAATCTATGCAACAAGCATTAGCAAACTACCATAATTACCAAAGTCAAAGTCAATATGAATCATAACAAAACAACCTGATTACTTATTCTTCCTGACGTTCAAGCAGACTGCTATGGTAGATCTGGGTTAGACAAATTTCATAAATGTTTATAAAACTCTTTGACATAATATTTGAATTTGTTAATTAATTCACATGTTTTAAGGTTTAAGAAACAAAGAATGTTGTATCTGCAATTTCAACAGCTGCTCCGATTTTTGTTGGTCAATTAAATAATACATGATCTCACTTGATGTTTGTTTCCTCTTGTTTACTATCACCTATATTCAAATATTTATTTTCAGATTCGACTTTATTTATTGAAATTACCTGCATTACATGAATCGTTCTAGTCAAGGTACATCATTTCCGGTAGTTCGAGAGTTACACTGAGATGAGACAGTCGTCTTTAAGCTGAACGACACAAAGTGGACATTTTACCAGCGGCAATGTTTTCACCATGAAGTAAACAACACCTTTTAAGTGGGCTCAATTTCCCAGCTCTTTTACTGGTGTTCAAAAGACAAGCGCGTTCATTAAAAGACCAGCAGGATCAGAGGCCAAGCTCCAATTGATCCTGGCCAAACAAACCTAATCTAAGCAAAGGGACTGACAGAGCGTGGTGAGTGACACCTTAAAGTGACTGGGGAGATGCTCGAGCCAAAAGGTCTAACAATGCTGCGGCGTCTTATAAACCCACACTGAGGATTTATCAGTTCTTAATGGAAAAAGAAGTGTTGATTCAGGTCTAGTAAGAGCAATCAATTCCCAGTGCTTGTTATTCATGCATAGCTGCTGAAACAGTATGGAGTCATTCAGCCAATGCGGGTGTTACTGCTTAGTGTATTGCTAATAAGTCAGTTATGGTAAATGAGACTCTAAATATCTGCATACTATAATAATCAGTAATAATGAAATTAGTCATTTCAATCTGTGTTTCACTGGGTTATTCATCAGCGGTTCCAGAATGTATGTTTTTATTAGCAGTTACAACTAAAGACTTGAGTTTGTTTACTTTCTGTATGTATATTACAGTAAGTGAAAATTACAATTAATTCCATCTGTCAACTTAAATTAATCACAAGTAATTAGCGGTGAATAAAAACATGCAGATTTTCATTTTATGCTGCAGTGAAAATATCCCTTGTGGAAAAAAGTACAAGAACTAGGCCCAGCTTTAGTAAAATTTAGTTTTTGTTGCAAAGATCAAACAAGCACCCTTTGTTTATGCCGTTGAAGTATTCAGCAACAACAATAATAAACACTATATTGTGAGGTAAAGGTTTTTATACAGGGCAGGTTTGGTATTGATCAGGTGCAAACAAGATTTCTTTGAGGTCACCCCTTTTTGGTTTAAGCACATTTCCTTCTAAAGGTCACTGCACAGCCTAGCTCTCGCTGATCTGCCCCCCCTCATTAGGAAAATAGATCTCATTACAGAGGGAGCACAGCGGATTTAAAGGAGAGAGCAGATTGGCTTAATGGTTTGATGCAGAGCCTTCCACATATTCCTTTTCTTGCCTTTGTTACTGCAACTTCAAACACGACTGCTTTGCTTTCCAGAAACGTATCACAAACACACACATATTTCTGCAGCTTTTCTCCTTAGGACACTGCATTGACATCTATTACTTTAGAGAGCCTTAAGAAAACATTATCCCTGACCTTAACCAGAACTGGTAAATGCTTCATCAAAACCAAACATACAATTCAAATTTTAGCCCAAAACAGTGTCTCAGAAATTAGGTTCTTCCTCATTTGGACAAGGTAGGTTTAGGTCACCTACTGGTCTTGACAAGGTTAGTGTTCATGGTGGAAAAAATCTAATGAGGAAACAGACAATCACACACACACACACACACACCCACACCCACACACACACACACACACACACACACACACACACACACACACACACAGAGGTGCTTATGTATCATGGCTGTTCCCTTGTCTGGTCAACTGTATAAAAGTAATTTGAGGCAGAGCCTAATTTCTGAGGAACTGGTTAAATTTAGAGCTATAAGATTTTAAACGTTATGGTTAATGTCAGGGTTAAGCAGTAACTGGTTATGGTTAAGGTTCAGAATAACACTTTGTTTAGGATGTCCAAATGAATGGAAGCAGTGTCTGCATAAACCTCTGTGTGTAAAACAGCATTTTTCCTCCAGCACCACAGCTTTACCACAGAGAGGAATAAAAACACAGCGTGTGAAAAACACCATCATTCATCTACTAAAATTCAGACAGAAGTCAGAAGACAGAGCAAGGAAATTGATACGACAGCAGAAGCTGCACCGCAGACCAAGAATATATCCTCAAACCTTTGTGTATTCAAAACATTCACCAAGCCAAGCCACTGGACACAATAAACATCACTTTGGTCAAGAAAGCGTGCATTTGACTTTGGTAAACCGCACTAAAGCTGTGCGTGTAAATGTCTTTATGGCACAATTGTCACCACACAGGTCATTGCCCTTTCATAAAGTCTGTAGTGACAGATAATTCTGCAAAGCTTTTGGAGTAATGTAGATGCAAACTAGAGCACCGTCTGTGGTTCGGCCCGACTGGCAGGTGATACGCCATAAACACTTAGGTAGAACAGTGTGTCTAATGGGAATTGTGTTGTAAAATGTATGTATGGCACTTAAAGCAAAATCCCAACCTTTTTTCCCCCATAGACCATATGGTTCTGTTAAATGCTCAGGAAAAAGAGCCTTGTTTCACCATTGCATAGTGAATACTGATTGTTGAAGAATTTGTGTCCGTCTCCTCGAAAGATACTGCAGGGAGCAATGTTAAACTACATAACACCCCTTATCAGCAGCAATAGCTCAACCAGGCTACTAGATGCACTTGACAAATAGCCATAGCAGTGAATCTACCCATTCTCACTGTCACCATCTGAGCTATGTGCAGGCCTGATGTTAAGCTATTAAAGAGAAAAAGTGCCACATCCATTTAGAGACACTGTTATTTCCAGTGGTCAGAGTCATTAATACAGGTCAAGATAGCTTTCATGACACACAGTAAGGACAGAAGGTGCAAAGGCAAAATGTAAGAACAAAGGCAGAGGGGGATAACAAAAAATAAGTAAAGAACAATGAGAGGGGTTACAGGAAAGACGAGAGGAGGACATGAAAGGCAGTGAAAGAAAAGCCGAGGATTTAACTGACAAGCACCGTCTATTGAGTTAGTTGACATTATGAAAGACGAGACAAAAGACACAAATGGAGAATGACAACAGATATATGGCCTACAGTAAGTTTCTATCTATGAGAATGAAAAAAACTAAAGAGGGAGGGAGAGACTCTCTAAAGAGAGTACAGACATTGTAAAACGCAGAATAAATGTGAGCGTGTAGGTTGATTTCAAACAAACACCACCATGTCACTTTGGAGAAATAAACAAATGTGTAAAACACATCCTGAGGCATTTCCTTGCAACAGTTTTTTGTACCAGAACGTACGTGTGCTCTGGAGACACAGTGACCATGCAGGAATTATTACAAGAAATAGGCCACATTAACCTGCAGTTCTCTGGGGCACTGGCCCGGTTTAATCTGAGAATGAAAAAACTGTGTGTCGCTCCCGTGCACACGTGCATGCAAATACACACACACACATAGAGACTCGCACATCACATCACAAAGGGAGAGAGCGAGAGAAGGACAGACAGAGAGGCAGACAGACGAACATGTAGAAGTTAACTGAGCTGTGACGAGAAGGAAGCCGTGGAAACTGAGCAGACAGACAGGTTAAACAATTGACAGTGTTCTAAACTGGACCTGACTGAACTGTGGAGCATGTTGTCAAACTGCTGTCCGCTGTGCTGCACAAAAACGTCAGCAGACTTCCTAAGAATACAGGTTCTGTTTGTTTACTGCTACTGTTATGGCTGGATGGGAGAGGCTGAGAGTTGCCATTAGACTAGACACAAATCACAAGTCCCTGAAAAATACAGAGTAAATCCTCAGCTGAGAGCGCCACTGTTAAAACATAAACCAACTAAATGTGACTTGAGAGTAGACGACTGAGCCCAAGAAACACAATTTGCATGTTTTGGTAATAAATCAGACACCGTGGCTCCATAAACGCTCCAAATTTGATTTACTGCGGAGTATCGTCTTAACCCTGCTAAGTGTCAGCTTCATATACTTCCTGCTCATGTCCTGATTGTTCTCTATCCCCACTTTGCCCTCTTGACTATTTGTCCTAAAATGCAGCCAGTAAACCACCTGTATCATCCATCCATCTCATACCTCAAATGTTTATACTGGGTTAAATCAGCAGGACACTGAGGCGTCATCACCTCACTCCATCCTTGCGGATTTTGGAATGTGTTCCAAACATCAATGTATTCCCCTTCTTTCCACTGACTGCATGACTTATAGCATTAATTACGTTGATCCATGCCAGCTTAATGAACCAATAATGTGAGCCTGCCTTTGCCAAGAACAGGCACTATGACATAATTAATGACTTATCGCTCACAGTGTCAGCATAGCTCTTATCAGTTCATTACATGCCATCACTCTGTGCATTATGAATCTCCTCGTCAGCATGCATGCTATTCACATGACTTAGAATGTGCTCCAATGTGATGAGGCTGTTATTATTTACTGTCCACTGACTTCCAGGTGGCATTTCCAGGAGTGTTTACCATTGTAGTGTCGAGGAGTTGGACACAACGGGGTAACACTGCACGTGCATGTGAAAAAAAGCTCATGCTGATGTACGCTGATGGACAATTTAGCACAACTAAACGAGACAATCTATTAAAATACAGTATCATAGCAGAAGAGTGCTGTAAACTTCAAGTGTTGCAATTAAATGTACACGGTCTTATCCACAGTCTATTGATTTTTGTAGCTGCAGTGCACATTTCCTTTGTGAGTTTTCCTATAACCATCTATTCAAAGTACAAATACAAAGTGTAGTAAATTATAGATAAGAGTGGATCGACGCTGCATACTTTTCAACTGCACATATTTAATTAACTCCTGTTTGCAAAAGACAATCCTATCACTGCATACGCCGTTCGGAGTTCCACTGATGGAAATCAAAGCAATACATCACCTCACAACAATAGAAGCAAACCCAATGACCCTTTAAATCAAGTATGAGTCAAGAGCTATATTTAAACCGAGTCAAACTGATCAACTCGATCTTTGCTCTAGACTGGCATATTTACTTGACCCGAAAGTTAATGATAGCTATTAAGGCTAGGCTGTGTAATGACACAGAGGGAGCTGTGTATGCGGCGTGACCGACTTGTGTGTTTTTCGTGGGGGTATGACACCGTAATGGGATTAACATGGCGTACCTAAACCCAAGATGAGATAAGCTCAATCAGGCTCCATTAAAAATGCATCGCTGACAGCAATGGAGCTATTGGGTAACGGGTGAAAAAGAGCGTGTCTGAATGTGTGAGTTTGATTAAAAAAGTGCCTCACTGATATTCCCACATGAACAAACAGGCACACAAAAGTAATAAATGCGTAATTGAAGGTCTTTTCTAAATTCATCACTTCCTATTTTGATTTCTCCTCTTGTGGGTTGGACGTAGTTGAAAATGTACTGGACCTGCTACACGGCACAAAAGAGCATTTATAGCCGTTATAAACCACCAAGAAAAACTAGGACAACACTTAAGCTTTAAATATAAACATCTATCACACCTCACGTGGCAAAAACATTGTCCTGGTTAGTGTTGTTTATCTATATATCATGTAAACCTGACACTGAGTAAATGAGGAGATCAACATGAGGTGAACACATGCTGCGTGACTGTCAGAGCGATGGAAATTTAGCTCCTAATGAATGCATCCTTTGCCTCCTCAGCTATAGGTTTGCATCAAGGCAGTTCTAGTCCATAATCTAAAATGTGTGTGTTCTGTCAACAGGAAATGCACAAAGGAATAAAACAAAAGCTTCTACAATAATGGGAAACTCCGCACCATTTGTGAAAAACATTGTACAATGCAAAACAACATATTGGGGTGAATGAAAACACAAACTAGCGATGAATAAAGGGCCTTACCGGTGTTGTTGCGATAGGGGCCTGCGTCTGGCCCCTGGCCCTGGCTGAGGCTCCTCATGGGGCCCTTGTTGTGGTAGACACGTTCTTCATAGATGGGATCTATGTGGTGCTCTGGGGACCCCAAGGGCCGAAGGGGCTCCTGACTGTGCTGACTACTGTAGGAGCCTCGAGAGCCTGGAGAAAAGAGAGATGCAAATATGAGATGGTAACGGAGTTGAGACGGATGTTTGTGGAGCAAGGAACAGAAAGTATGCAGAGGACAAATTCTGTGCAGAGATAAGTGTCTTTAGACAATGTTTTAGTAGTGTTCTACTTGGTTTTCTTGGTGTAATAAATATGATTATTTTTCCGCTGCTTCATCGACAACATATACAGAAATGCCGTAGGAAGGAGAAGTGGATGAATAAATAAAGATAAACAAATCTGGTAGAGGAGACATCATTATCCAATGAGATCAAAGAAAAGAACAGATGCAGTGTGAAAATACAGGAATGGAAAAAAAAAAAGCTGAGCTCACTTAACCACAGAGAAGGCCTTTATCATGACTCTGTTTGTATAACCTGCTCAATTTCACTTTACACATGTGTCTGTCAATTCAGTGTTATAGTGCCAGGTGATTTGTATAACAGCGTGTGCATGTGTGGTTATAGGATGCACCAAATCAGAACAACACAAGAAATGACAGAAAAATAAAGACAGACAAGCACAGCGACATGTAATGGGAAACAAAAATAGAGATGGAGGGAGAGGAAGAGAGCCTCTGTATTTTATTTGTTTTAATCTTTACAGAGCACATTGCTGGTTGTCAGCTGTAAAATAATGAGATGCAGTGTACCCCCCCCCCCCCTTGCTCCGTGTTTGGCACAGATCCCACATACATGGGGCAGGGAAGTCACTGACAGCAGGCATTTGCTCATTACACAGCAGAACAAATGTAAGGCGGGAGCCTCTGTATGGAAAACATTGACAGCAAAATTAAAATTAGGAAAGAGGGGAAAGGTAGGAGACATGGCAGGAGATAAAGTGGAAAGACTTGCACATATTCATACATGCAAACTTGGGAAGCAATGAGTGATGAAGAGAAAGAGAGACGGTACAATGGAGCTAATATCACATTAGTTGCATGCCAAGGATTTTCCAGTGGATAAACTGGGAGGAAGTGCAGTGCTCGGACTCGGTGTCAGGCCTCCTTGTGCATTCACCATCAACTTCACACAGTCAAAACCCCTCGACCTTTCACATCACATCAGAAACCAATGGCACTTAGCTGTGAAGCCATGCTTCCATTTTATTGCAGCTTCGTATCAATGTTTTTATTTTATTATTATTTTGTCTTAACTGTCCAACGAAACCGGCAGAGAGTCTTTTAAAGATGAATCGGAGTGAATACTCAAAAATAAATATGCACCAGGGACCTATTGTCCTAAAACTTCTGTCAAATAGTCTTTGAGGTAGGATGAATAGAACAATATGGGGTATGAGCATGAGGCTGGCCGCACTTGCGGTACTATAGTATGGCGGCGACTGGCGAGTGATAAAGCATGACTGTGGCAAAGAGGGTATTACGTTTCCCTGCAACTGTGTCCTCCTTTTTAGTGTGGTTAACCAGCTGGCCTGTTTACCTACCCCAGGCAATGACAAAAAAGGTTAGCTCCATCCAGTCACACTCCCAACAAACCAGCAGTTAAGCAGACAGAACATAAAACAAAAGACAGATGAGAGACTCAAAAGAAGGGAGTAAGAAAAATACATGAAGCACATGGAGAAAATAGAAATGCGAAGGGATGGAGCTGAAGTTTTGGACACTATTGCACCTATTGAGCTGCAGTTGAAATGAGGTTATTATTTAGCTCCAGACACACTTGAAAAAAGAGGCAAGCAAAAGACACCAACCATCAGAATATGCATGAAGGACTACTAATTAGAGTCATGGACACACCCAATAACAGCATGACTCATCCTCAATCTCTCTCTTCCTCTCATTCCCTTTGTCTTTGAAGTCTTGGTGATTCAGATTTTATTCTTTATTCATTTATTTTTTTGACTCGCAGGGGTCCAATCAGGGAAGTACTGACCTGTTTCTTTTAAAGGGTGATGGAACTTAAGGCGAAAAAGACAGAATGATGCTGAGAAGAAAATAGAGAAAGATGTCTTGCTATGATGTTTGATGATTCAGTGAAATATTTGTATCATGCATTAGCTGAGGAGACAGTTTCTTTTGGGGGGGGGTTCTGTTTTGTGTAACTTAACTACAGTAAAGATCCTGCATTGACAGAAAAACTAAACTAAACAAAAAAAAAACTGTGACTTTATTGATGAGGATGTCACACAACTCTAAGTAAGTAAGTAACTCTTGAACTAGCAATACATGTTAAATTACAGAAAGCTGATTTATGGATTTATTAATTTTCCTAATAAAATCAAGCACTAGCTCTCCTTCGTACAAGCTCATCAAAGTAAATTCAAACATAGATAGATATCTGCTAATAGGAGAGCCAGTGTAAAATCTATTTTCCACGTTTCCTAACTCTGAGATTAACATTTCTCTCCCGGCTTTTTTGATCAAGTAGACAGCTTTGTGACTGGATTAAGTTTAATTCGGAGGTGGTCTCTGCTACATGAGATCACACGTAGCACATATCTTCCTCCAATAGACAAGGAGTCTGCCTTTTCAGGTCATAGCTAAGCAACTCCCCTTTAGCATTCCTCCAATTGACAAGGAGTCTGTCTTTCCAGGCTGTGTTTTCACACCTATTTGTCTACTGTAGGTATCGGGGAGCTGACTCCCTGCAGATGTTGTAGGAAGGTGCCAGTTCAGTCTCGACATCCTAATTACACAATATACAACACACAATACACAAAAGGACCCGGTATCTTGCGTTAGAAAAGGGTGATGGGCGGTTGTAGCTCTGAGACAGAGAAATTGAATTTGCCATACACTTTTAAACGGACTGAGACATCTACCTTCCCCAGAGCTTCAGATATCGCTGTCTGGTTCAATCAATAGCCTTGTCTAAAACTTGATTTGTCTTGCTGAAAATGAAGGCTCTTTATTATACAACCACTTCACAAATTGCTAATACAGGAAGAATAAGTAAAGTAGATGATGAAGAAATGAGGACTAGTCACTTTCCTTAAAGGCCCAGAAAAAAATAACTTCACTTCACTGACCTTCATTCTCTAAAGCTCAAGGTAGGACAGAAACCTTAAAAACAGACTGACGTTTACCTTGAAGAGCACTTATCATGACATCCTTGAAACTGTGTGCACGATCTACAGTATTTAATTAAAATAAAGACAAACAGCCAAACTACACTAACCTACCAGGGACCAGGAGCAGTTGGCACAACACCTTTTCATTCTGAGTTTGCCATTCAGCCAACTCAATTATAGAGTCAATAGAGAAACCCATTAAGCAGTCAATGCAACTGTGGAAGCAAAATATGTCCTGACATCTCCCTCGATGTACAATTGTTGTTATATAGAGTCGACAACTATTGGGCACCAACCACAATGCACTGATGTGCTTATTCATAGACTGACTAATTTAGTAGACTGAAATACAGCAATTGACATTTCTTGGAAAGGCAGCGAGATGCAATGTAACACACAAAAAGCTCAAAAAAAAAAAGCTCCACTAACACCAGACGTTGATTCAACAACAGACAAAAACCACCATTTACCACCATCAGTGCAGGTGATTTTTTTCACAAGAGCTTCTTATTTGCTTAAGGTTTAGGTGAGTGAACTCCCACCTGCCAGACTACCTGGTCTCTGCAGTGTAGCAGTAGCGTAGAGCTCGTGGGAGATCTTGTACTGGTCAGAGGCGTGGTGAGATGCCAGTCTTTTGGGAGACAGTGTAGCATAGCTCCCGATGCCCGAACTCATCTGAAAAGTCAAGAACGTTTTATTTTTTCCCTTGTTTTTAAAATGTATTGAGGTGAAAAAAAGAAAGAGAGGTACATAAATGCAATTCAACACATTCTTTACATAAACATATTCATGTTCACATACTAAGAGTGTTAAAGTGTCTACCTGGTGAAGGGGGGATGATGATGATGAGCTGGCCCCTCCCCCTGCTGCTGTTGAGCTGGGCGGAGATGCCACCCTCAGGGGAGAACCCGCCCCTCCTGCTGTTGTCGCAGCAACTGTGGTGCTAGAAGGCAAATGAGAAACCCAGGAATAATCACGTCAAAAGATAAATTCCATTTGAAAACTGTTGCCTAGAAAGTGCGATGGAAGTAACATTTAGCCACCAACGGCGGAATCCGATGGTTGCAAAAATACTTCTCTTAGAATGGAGGTCTATGGGAAAATGAGCCAACTTCTTACTTGATTTACGTGAGTAAGCATTTTCGTGAGGAGTTAATGGTTTCTGGTGGCAGACAATTGTCATAGTGCCATGCATTTAGTCATATATTTTCTTTATCATATGCTGCCGTACTGGGGAGCCCAATCAGACTTGGTATTCCATCCATCCATCCATTATCTACCGCTTTATCCTCCACTGGAGGGTCTTTTTGGTATTCAATAGGGTACAAGTATAGTGAGGATAGTAATGAAAGTGACCCTTCCCTTCAGACCATCTTTGAAGGTTCTGTATTCAAACAGGCAAAGAAGACTCTATTTGAGCCATCACATGAACTGTTTTGTGACTGTAATCTGTTACCCTCAGACAGACGTTATAGAGCAAGTGTAAAAGCCAACTCTCAAAGACTCAGATGTAGCTTGATAAGCACTGTCACTATGGTTACTGGTATTTTAGTGTATGTATTACTTTGTATGTGTTTTATGACAATATTACATTTTTATTCTGTGTTATTTATATTCTGTGAATTATATAACCATGCATGCTGTTTGTTGTCTCTCACGCTGTGTTCGATTCTGCAGCACTTTTGCCCAAAATACATTTCTCTCTGGATAAAGAAAGTCTATTTGATTTGATATGTAAAATACAGCATGGGTGATATTTGCAGTATACACACAGAGTGCTGCATGATAGAAGAGATTACAGGACAGTGTATCCTATAATTATATATTTACTTTCTATTCAGTCATTTATTCTTCTTCCGGTCTCCTTTATCTACCTACAAACACCATCAAACTCTATACACCAGCATTATCAGTAATACATCAAAATCAATATTAGTGTCACGGTCACTGAGCCGTTATACCTGTATGACTTGGCCAGTCGATTAGGAGGCTGTTTGTTTGGAGAGGAGGAAGGAAGGCGTTGAGTGGTAGAATACCCTGGTGAGTCAGAGGCTGATCCCAGGCGCTGGAGCTTATTAGGGGAACCAGACCCTGAGCCTCCTCCTCCAGACAGAGGGGAACTGACACGCTGGGCAGGCAAGGTGGAGCTGGAGTAGTAGATACCTAAAGATCAAGGGAAGAGGAAAAAATATATGAATAAACATGTGATGCAGATGATGAAAGAGAATATAGTGCAGCTGATGTTAATGATTTCCAGATACAGGCAGGTCACAGAGCAAAAGAGTAATACTGTGTAAAAAAAACCACACAGGTTCAACTCAGGGAAAGTTTACTAAAGCAGAAGACTTCACAGACAGTTTTTGGTACAGCCTGTTCATAAATTATGGAAGACAAATGCTCTACTACCAAGTAACAACATTATACATGCAGTCTCTGAAAACACTGTGCTACTCGCAACATTTTTATTCCAATTCTCATGCATGCCTATCAGCGTCTCCAGAAGTCATCGCTGCGTATCCACAGAACTTCATGCTATGCCACATTCATTTAATATGTAGAAAAATGCGTATTCACAAATAGAGAGAAAAGAGATAGGAAAAAGAGAGGAGAAGAGCAGCAAATGCGTGTCCTGACCTGATCCTGCACCAGGTTGTGATTGTTGCGGTTGGGCAGCACGACTTGATGTCACCTGAGGGGACGCAGAGCAGCACAGAGTGAGTGACGGAAGAGGAGACAGTGAAGAAGGGACAAATCCAGAGAGTGATTAGTGGGAGAAGGGGATATTGTATGGCAGAGGGAGTTCAGAAAAATGGGATCAAAGTGAATAAAGAGCAGAGGCCATGAAAAACTTTTATGCACAATATGTTCACTCAAGCCTTTGAGGATCCCAAATGAACCTAGAGCAGCAAGTAATGAAGTCCCCACAGAAAACAGAGGGGTGATTCAAACAGACTCATAGACAGACGTCCACACAGCTCAGATAAATGAAATCATTTCTTATAGAACATTGTTGCACCATCTAAACTAAGACATAATGTAAGATAGCAGCCTTTTTTTGAGCAAATGTTGAAAAAGATCAGGGGAAATAAATACATATTTAGGCTCACTCACTGTCCTGATACCTACAGCTTTAAAAGCAATATGCTATGAACTCCTTACAGGCAAAACATATTGTGCAAGTATGTGAGGTAAAGTGTAAGAAGTCTTTTGTACCACACATCACAAGCTGGTCTATCCAAATATATTCTCCTCAATGTCTAGGGGCTGTGGGGAGAGCATATGCCAGTGCTTCACTGAGCCTCATATACTTATGGTGATGTTTAGAGCTGAAAAGATGATTCAAATACATTATTACATATAAATGCAGTGGTGCAAACCCTACAGTATAAGCAAACACACAGTCACCGTGCTTACATAGTGCTGTAAAGTAAGAATGCTTTCGCAAATAAAAACTCTCTATACATTTTATTTACAAAAAAACAGTGAGACAACAGATAAAAATGCATATTAAATCTATATTTGGTGTGATCATCCTTTCCATTCAAACCGGCATCATTTCATATACTGTCGGTACACTTGAACAACGTCATTTTCATATGTGGGTTGAAACACAGTCAGTTAACTGAAAGTCAAAAAATTGTGTAAGAGGCTTGAAACTGGGTGAACAGCCAGACTCTGCTACCAAGTGGAGATTGTGAGAGACAGTAGTTTCATGTCACAGGTCATATACCACTGTGAGACGGAGTACAGCAATAAGACACAAGGTAGTGATACTACACCAGCAAGGTCTCTCCCAGGCATAGATTTCAAAGCAGACTGAAGTTTCAAGATATGCTGTTCAAGCTCTTTGAAGAAGAACAAAGAAACGGGCAACAAGAAGGAAAGGTGTGGTGCGGCAGATAAAAGACACATCATGCTTACTTCCCCTCAAAATGGGAAGATGTGCAGCCGTGCCATCAGCTCAGAATTGGCATAAACCTGTGGTTTCCCAGGTACACTCATCTCTTGTTTGAAAAGCCTGGCCAGAAGTGGTCTTCATGGGAAACACTGCAGCCAGAAGGCCATACCTCTGGCCAAGCAACTCCACTATGCATGCAAACATAAGAACTGGGTTTCAACAAAATGGCAGCAGGTGCTTTGGACTGAATTTGGCTGTACAATAATGAGTGTCTGCAGGCAATGGTGATGCATGGTGGAGGTTCTTTGCCATCCATCATGCAATTTTATCAGGAAGGCATCTACTTGGCCCCAAACTGAATTGGCTGCAGGACAATGACCCCCAACATACACTTCCATAGTCCTGGAAGTGATGGTATGGGTTCCACATAGCTCTGATCTCGACAAAATTGAGTGTGTCTGGGATTATAGAGACGAGGATTTAAGCCAGCCTACATCAGCAGATCTCCAAATATTTGAAACAACCACCTGTTGTGTTCCTATCAGAATGTATACTGTTTTGAAGGCAAAGGGTGGCAACACTAAATATTGACAGATTCCAATGTTTCTTCTGTTAACTCACATAACTTCATATTTTTAAATTTCTCAAAATAAACAATTAGAATTTATATTAGCGATAGAATTCTTACTTTAAAGTGATTTCCACACAACTGTATACATTACATTATCGCTAGTGTGGGCACACACATCGACACATAAACAATGTGGAGTCATACTTGGTTGGTCATTTACCAGGTGAGAACATTTTCAGCTTTACAGTTCTCCAGAATACAGTGGAATAAAAAAGAAGCAAGCCTGCTCAGCAAATCTTCCCAAGATAAATGTACCGTCACGCACACACATACATACATACACAATCTCCAATTATCGTTTCAATGGCAGCCTCTAGTTGTATTTGCCTTCTTTGTGAAAAGTCAAAGTGTGTCTGTTTAAGACAACTGCCCTTTGGTTTAGCGCCACTGTTTTTCACAGGGGTTATGGAAACAGTGGCTGAGAGGATTAGTAGCGTCTAAAAATCTTACAGTCTATTTTGGCAGAGAAGCAGAGACTCTCAAAGACTAAAATAATGGAAATATACTGTACATTGCAATGCAGCATAATATTGCATATAGTGCTTCCATTATATAATGTCCTTGACACACATTTCTGACAACGTCCACTCACAATATAGTGCATGCACTATGTGGAAATGCTTACAGTATGAGAATGTTACATCTCGAGTTGCTTGATCATCCATGATCTCGTCCCACAAAAGTAAGTCATCTGGGTCAACTGTCAAGAGTGTGTGGAGAACATCCCATTCAAAATAACAATGGAAAGTGAAATGAACTTGTGGAATAAGTCTGTGAGTGTTCTTGGCCTTCAAAGTCATTGTATCTGACAGAGTGTAGATAAAGGCAACTGGACTTTAATTTTTTGATGATATTTCTGTTTCTGCTTCTTTCACATATAAAAAGTGATTTTATGACTTTCATTAATACACAATATAATCTCCCCAAGCTGTCAAAAGCAATCCCAGTTCAGGTCAGTATATATACTACAAAAAGTCCAGTCTCCGATGTGACGACAACATCAACATAAATAAATCATTATGTTGATGTCAGTCCCTGATGTTACTTACACTTACAGCAATCTATCTCTGGTCTGTTTTGATCATGTTATTTCTCAGAGCATAAGTTTACCAAAATATCCCAGATTATGTGCGTCTCCTTTACCTGAAACTAGAGCTTAGTATGGATTCCTGCAATGGCATCCAGTCATTAAAAGGGTTGCTTGAGTGTTTGAGGTGATAATAGGATTGATGTGCACATTTAAATGCTTTAAATATACAATGGCACTCCATCAGTTTAAGTGCATGTGGATAAAGGGATATTTGAGTGGATTAGTAAATGCATCTATAAATAGCCAGGGACTCTTAACAGGAATGTGAGAGCAACTATTCAAAACAGTGTGAACTATAAAGTTCTTCTATACGTCCCCTGTGGTCATTTAGTAGGTTATGAAGCCAAGTGTGAGAGCTAATGCTGATGAAATGCAGCCAACAAAAGTGAGTTTAGGAACCACGTTAATGGTTTCTGTCACCTGACTGTGTTTCATACTGCAGCTGCATCGAGATTTAAAGTGAGACTGAAATGGACTAAGTCTAAGGAGAAGGCGCTTGGATGATGTGGCATGAACAGGTGAATGGATAGATAGATATAGATATGGATGGCTGATTCACTGAGGTAAATAAATTATGAGTATAGATGAATTGGCTGAGTTAACTAATAGATGAAAAGCCTGACACACTATGCGAGGGAGAGCACTCTGTGTCATCTCACACTGCTGCTTATTTTCTCCCCCAGTAAAACACTGGGATGTTTGAGGTGCCATGTATCTATGCATTATTAAAGCAGGGCCTCTCAGGGTTATAAATACCCAACAGAGAAGCAGCGACATGGCAGACTTTTCATTTTCTCTCCCTAAAAATAATAATAAAAAAGGAAACTTTAAACGCACTGATAAGTAGGAGTATATAAAACACATACTTCCTTGTACACGAGCACCAACAAAAACATGAATGTACTGCACATGAATGCAAGCTGCAACTGCCTATCCAGCAGCACTGACATTCAAAAAAAAAAAAAAAAAAAACTATTCATGGGCAACGAGCCCTGCTGACAACACTGGCCCCATTACACTGACAAGCCAAAGACATCAGAGAGGAGAACACACATATACAGTACACTCGTACTCTGATATAAACAGGCAGGGTGAGGAGAGGAAGAGAAAGCAGAGGAGAGAAAACAGGACAGAAATACTGCAAGAGAAGGGCAAGAAATTTCTTCTCTGCCTAATCCATCTTCATTTTTCAATCCGTATGTTTAGTAATATGGTTAGTAAAAGTATTTACAGAAGCAGAACATTGTGTCACTATGTGAAGAGACATGCCTTTGTCCACACACACACACACACACACCCCCACACACACACACGTGACTCCTTGTCACTTTCTCAGTCACATAAATCTCCCAAATAAAAAAAAAAAACACCTTTCACTTTGATGTGCAGATACAAAGATTTACAGAGATACATAAACACAGCATTACAGAGTAAACACATTTGATCTGAAATATCTTCTTGCTAACTGTCCACTTTATTTACACACTTTACACAAAGTGTATACACATCTTTCACAAATGGAACATTAATGTTGTCCCAGACACTGGCAATATATTTAATTGAAGAACTGAAGCTGCTGATTTATTGGTGTCTCTTTAATGTACATACATATGTACATGTGAGTGTTTGTCTGAGTGTGTGTGTGTGTGTACACGCATGTGTGTGTGTGTGTGTACACGCATGTGTTGCCTCGTTAGGACCTTTTCTGGCATAAACACTGACTTTGTCAGGACCAGGAGTCCTCATGGAGAACAAAACCTGGTCCTGATGAGGCAGAACCTCATTTCTGAGGAGCTGCTTTCGTTTAGGACTAAGATTTGGATTGTGGTTAGGTTCGGAACTAGGCATTAACTGGTTCTGGTCAAGGATTGTTTTGGCTGTCTAAACAAAAAGAAGCCAATGGACAAACGATAGCTGCACAAACCTATGTGTGTGTAGTAATGTTGTGAAATGTCTCTATTCAGCAGAAAATTCCCAAGTCTGGCTGATATCTGTGTTTTTCTTTATTTAACATAATCCACATTTTGGACTGTAATAATCTGATCATCCTTCTTTTACAAACAATTTTGAGGAATTTGCCACCTGTTTTTAAAAGAAAAAGAAAAAAGCTATGGACAGCTCGTCAAGCCACTTGCAATGACTGGACCTCCAACTTCAGCAAAAGTACTACAACAGGACTCTGTACACATGGATGTGACTCAGATGTGATGTCTCATACATCCACAATCACTGAGAACAAACAGAGTCAGAGTTACACATAGCTGGTGATGCACTTCTCAAGTCTGAGTGATGCTCACTGTGTCTCTGATAAAAAAAAAAATCTCAATAGCAAGGAGTCTGACACAAGCAGACAGTTTATCTAAACATCATGCTGGTCCTCAAAGGCTTGAGCAAAGAATACAAAGAATTCAGTGAATTCAGTGAAACTTTATCTATAGAGCTGATATTAGCAGTTTGACAGTACTTTTCATCAACAACACCAGCAGCCTCATTATCATCCAAGTAGAGCAGTTTTTTTCCTACCTGGTTGTAGCTGTGCACAGCTCCTCCAACCTGCCCGCTGCGCTGAGGAGTTGCTGCGGAGATGCTGTCACTAAGGGCGAGGGTCTGGTTGCTATGGTAGCTGGCAGAGTACTGGAGCGAAGCCTCCGGGGTGGAGTTGAGCTGCAAGGAACTCTGGGAAAGAAGAGCCGGTCCTACCGATAGAGAAAGAGGTGGTGTATGGTTGGGCGGGAGGTGGTGGGGGTTGAGTTGAGTTTGTGTGCATGAAGAGCGGGGAAAAGTGTGTGAAGGAGTGAGGAGAGAGAGATTAAGAGTGAGAAAGAGAAGGGGCATGAGGAGGAGAGATTGAGAGGCGAAGAGTGAAATCGGGAAGAGAGAGAGAGCAGCAATTTAGAGCAGATAGTGCAGCAGTGCAGCACTTCGTGAGTTGGCGATGGCATACATAATTTATTAGCAAAGGGAAAGAGAAACAGAGGAACACAGAGAATGGGAGGAGGAGGAGGAGGGAGATGGAGAGGATGGGAGGAGGGCTGAAAATAAGAAAGTTGTAATAGATGGAGCACCTAACAACTTGAAGCAACCATTTTTACCCTACCGCCTTGAACCAAATTTCCCTCCAGCCTTTGTGTAACATATAAGTTTACTTTGGAGTGAGGGCCTAAATATTGGTTTATTTATGTTGCTGTTTCGTAAGCTTTGCAGTTTTGCAGTATTTTGGAAAGTGGCTTTTCATTCTCTTGCTAAAGTGCACTTGAGTCCCCTTCCAAACACCTCAACAGTGACAGTGAAGGCTGAGAACATTATGAATCAAATCTGTTTTAATCAATGATAAGTATGGCTTCAATAAAACAGATCATATACGACACATATCAGAGATGGTAAAATTCACTGATTAAAGTTACTTCAATGGTATAAAATTTAATGATACAATTCCCCCCACTAAACGAAAGAAATGTGCACTGGATATGACTTTTGAATGAGCCTGAGCTACATCTGAAGCATCTTAACACTGATAAATCAGATTCATTTATGTATAATTATAAAAAAAAAAAACTCAATGCCGTTTGGAAATGTGCCCTTATCATTTATATTGATTCCTCCTCTGTAATCTGTTTTGTCAAGCGTGCTCTCTCACCTCCACTGCTGTCAGTGGATAAGTCTCCAGCACATTTCATTTTGGAACACTTTCATTTTTCAAGAGAGACAGTTTGTCAAGACACATGCAATTTGTAAAGTACGCCTCGACAGTATGAAGCAAAGAAACAACAATGCAGATTTATCATAAGGCATAAGGTTCAGGTCTCTTTTTATAAATACAACATTTATCACAGACGAACTGGAAAATAACAGATCATCTATAACATTTTGAATTGCATACCATAATATTCTTCTTTTTTTGCATCTCATTTGTGTTGAGTTGCACTGTCTTACAATCGGGGAGGAAATGTCAAGTATCATTTAGTAGTTTACCGCGTATGTATTCAATCATCTGCGATACACTGAGATGTGTATGACATTGGCCACAGTCATGGAAATGCATCACTATTACACTCCCCTAAATCACTTCCAGCACCTGACACAGCCGCTGCTGTAGCACCAAACAATAATCCCCCTCACTCTGATTCAAATGCCGGGCACTTAAAGCCGATATTGATTGGGAATACGAACATTATAAGGTAGTTACTAAGATGGACTATCTTCTAAACTGTGTATGAGGTGACGAGGTCAGGCGAAGGGAAATTTTTCAAACTGCTCAGTAGTCTGCGGTGCGAGTGGCTGTGTGGGTTTTCTGTGTGCATGTTTATATGTGTAGTTAAGGATCTACTAAGGAGCAGTTAGGTCGGTGACCTGTTCACTCAACGGTGTATACATATTTCATTAAGTTGCTATTTTTGCTCTCTCTCTCTCTCCCTCTGAATACAAATCTCCTGTACATGAAATGTATGCAATTATAGTTGGTCGAGTAAGAAAGTTAAACCAGGATCTCTCTGTTCCTTACTTTTTCAATTTCAAATGTTTGAATATCATGAATATATCCTCATAAAGGCTACAACAAGTGTCTTCCCCAGGGCTCACTCGCATGTTGGTTTCGTATTCTTAATAACAAAGAGCCTTATTATTTGCTTGTTCTCCATGTCTCCCTCCCTCATGCGCGCTCTCTCTCTCTCTTTCCTCCTCCATGAATTCCTTTCTTCCTATGAGTCTGTGCAATCTGAACTACGACCAGCTCCAGCTTCTCCTCTTCACAAAAGACTTGCCTTTCTCTCATCTCAATTCATTCCTAGCTTTAGTATGAATTATTAAACAGCACTTTGTGTTACACAGAGCTCCCAAAGTTATCATCACTCAGCCTCGGTGTTTGTTACAATGTGCTTGCCGTGTGGCTGAAGCTCTATGCGTTTATTTCACTGTTCATACATGCAATGTAAAAGTGTGTTTGCGCTAGATCGTGGTCAGATAACAGCCAAGTCATTCGTTTTGGTCAGTTTGTGCATGTGTGGCACGAAGTAGGCGATGTGAGTGCACTGGATGAAATTAACTGAGAGTGGATACGCAGAGTTGGACCCAGAGTCAGAAGACACTGTCGCAAGTGAAACACCTCCACAACAGATGTTCTTCTTCTTCAGTACACAAAAAACATGTACGCAACCGGATGTGCCCGGATTAGTGCCTGGAGCAGGAGGATCTGCTGTTCAGGAGAAGTGAATACAACAAAACCCAATGTTCTCAGCAGTGACTGAACTGTTTGTTTTTCGAAATTTTAGGGCTTCATAAACGAGGTAATGGCGCAGACACACACCAAAAAAACAGCATTAATTGGAACTTTAGTTCTATGGGCGGTTTAACCTGGCTCAAAAACATATGAGGACTAAATGCCTTTACAATGATATATTTGAGCAAAAATACTGAACTCTGAAGACGTTATATATGAGAAAGTTTTGATTTTGTCATAAAAACTGTTTGCTCCTCCAGAATCTTCATATTTCTACTTGTCAGGTGAAGAGAAACAGCTAAAAGTAGGAGTTGTTGATATTAAAAGCTATTTTTCTTATCGCAGTAGCTGTGAACACAGAGCAGGCAAAGCCAAAATAAAAAAATTAAAAAACACACTTTTCTACTATTTACTGACTGTGTTTTATTATTAGCATGATCACCTAAATGCAGCAGGTATTTAATATTTTTTTTTGAAAAAAAAAAACATCAGGCTGACTGACTGACAGGTGATGATGAGCACTGATTGGATGATTGTGTGATGTGATCGTGGGTACCCACAGTCGCATAACAATTCAATTTACATTACAACTAAACCTAATAATACCATTTTGCCCTCATCTGAACATAACCATGACCTTTGACCCTGGAATTAGCTTCACAATTGTAGACACAGCTTTGTGACCAACTGAACATGCCCTCAATTAACTGGTCATTACTGGTCATAATTATTTGCACAAGAGAAGCCTAAAAACGTCTGGTTTTAAAATAGCTTATTAAACTTGATCTCTCTGAAGAATTTCTTTTTGGAGTGTTATACATGAGAAAGTTTTGATTTTGTCATAAAAACTGTTTGCGCCTCCAGAATCTTCATATTTCTACTTGTCAGGTGAAGAGAAACAGCTAAAAGTAGGAGCTGTTAATATTTATTAAAACTATTTTTTTTCAACTACAGTGTCAGCTGAGAGCAAAAAAGTTTGCGTTGTGCAGAATTTCACAACAGACAGAATCATACACTAAGTATTTAACACATAGCTATTTGTAGTCCTCCCCTTTTGGGAAACACATACACAAACAAAAAAAGCTGAGTTAAAAGTATGATGCTTTTGGAGCACGTCCATTAGTAAAAGTGGGGGAAAAACAGCTGGTATGGAGCACCTCCAAAAGTACTGCTCACAATGTAAGTGCCATCTATTTGAACTCAGATAAAGCCTGAGAGACGCCCATGCAGGGACTGCCTATGAATAAAATCAAACTGAAATGATCGGATATGTTTCCCCATTGTTCGAGCATTTCTGCCCTATATACAGCTCAAGAAATCTGCATTGTATCGGTATCTGAGTCGGTTTGTTCGTGAACTCAGTTGTGGCTCAGTTTGTTCGTGAACTCAGTCGTGGCTCAGTTAAATTGACACATGGTATGACTTAGAATAAATATCAGTTCGCTCTTCATATATAAATGCAATGAGCATCGTGTTTGCAGCAGCTCTTAAAATGCCATCCATTACTGCAATATCAACTATCAAAAAGGTCACCAGACAATAAGTGAAATAGAAATGCAGCGTTCCACAACCAATGACCTGCAAGGAAAATGCCAAGCACATTTGGAGAGACCTCTCACACAGTCAGCCTCTCAATCATCAATTACATTTGTTCATCAAAACCCGAGGTCTCGAGTTGGAAAAGCTGCCATAGTCATTGGTACAGTCATTACATCAAACGAACAATGGCATTTTTATATGGTCATGCAGGAACTCTTGTCGTTAATCATAAAGTGTGTCATTTTGTCATCAGCGGTGCATTTCTTTAGTGTTAAAGGGTGATGTAATGTTATTGTCAATTTCCTGTTCCTGTTCCTGTTCCTGATACCACAGTGGACCTGTGACAGGTCTTCTGGGCCCAAAAAAAAATATAGTTTAGTTTCAGCTGCAATGGAGCAGGACACAGCTTGAATATGGAGAGAATAGAACAATATAATAATAGAACAAAACTATTAGACGGTGATTCGCATTATTCCGTGTATCAGTATTTTATGTAGTGTCAGCAGGTAACGTTTCCGATTGGGCTGACGAGGGCTGACGCACATGCTCGACACACTTGTACTTCAACTGGGCACTGACTGCATCCTCACTCTGTGTTTTGGTCGCTTTTGGGGTTTAAGAAATAAAGAAATCATTTTCTGTGCCATTGTTTTCCCTACTTTGATTTTGACCAGCGCTGACCCTTATGCTTTGACCCGAGTGTGTTGATGTCATCACGTTAGACAGTGGGAAGCAATAGCTCAACATAGTTTAAAGCTCACATAGAGTGGTCCTGTTGCACATTTATGTTAGTTATGGAGGTCTACTTACATTAACTTGTTTTTATGGTCAAAAACCTCCTAGTTGCTATCAACGAGCCTATTGAAATCTGTCTTTATTGAAGCTGTGGTCAGCCGTGCTGTTTCAGACAGAAATCTTGCCGGAGAAGACAGACTGTGTTGTGATTGGCCAGCCAGTGTAGAGCCTTCCCAACTGTCTTGTGATTGGCCAATACCCGGAAGTGACATATCAGCACACCTGCTCTCAGAAGCACAGCTCCCCCCTCCGGAACGGTGGATGCACTGCTACTCATTATCAAAACATTGTTTTAACAATGTTCAAAAATAGTTTCTTCACGACTCCCAGTCACAGCCAACTTTTATGAATTTGACCCGGAGTCAGACCCAGAGTCAGAAGACACTGTCGCTTGTGAAACACCACCACAATGGACGTTATTCTTCTTCTGCGGTTCAATGTACGTAACCGGATGTGCCCGGACTAGTGCCCGGAGCAGGACGATCTGCTGTTCAGGAGAACTGATGTTTACGTAACTGGACCGGGTTTTTTCAGAGATCTCACTGAGCCCGAGATTACAATAAAACACAGCGTTCTCAGCAATGGCTGAACTGTTTGTTTTGAACCTTCAGGGCTTCGTAAACAAGGTAATGACGCAGATGCACACTAAAAAACAGCGTTAATTGGAACTTCCGGTCTAGGTCCGCTTTACATGTTTAATGTTTTAATATATTATCAGACAAGTAAATTATAATCCACGCTTAAAAACTACTACAACTATTAAATTTCTGATTTAAAATGAAAAACAAGCAACTATTTTCACGCTGTGTGCTCCACCCTTTGTCACCCCACACCAAGTTTGGTTGTTCACTGTTTCATAAACAGAAATGTATTTGTTTTTAATTATTCCTCTTACATTTTGTGTATAGTTTCACATTTTTTAACATTTTCTTTTTTGTTTACATAATGTCTTATCTGGAACAAAATCCTCCCTTGACTCAACTTGCTTACTGTAAGTAGAAGTGAAATCTGAGCAAGGACTCAATATTAACGGAGGGAATTGCTGCACTTACGCCAGATTTCTAACGGCCTAAGGGACTAATAAGGGTACATTTTCTCCTTTGTTTTCAGCAGAACAAAACAATTACTAAACAATACACAGAGCGGTCTTTATGTATTTAAACCAACCACAGGTGCACATGTTCTTTTTTTAAATCAGGAATGTTTCTCAGTTGCCTCGGCCCTTGTTATTTGCAGAGTGACTGCGCAAGACTGTTAAAACATTTGGTTGATATTTGTCTTGAAGAAATGCCTGCTACAGTGAGGCAGACCCAAAAACAGATCATAATAAAGCTCTAAATTGCTGGTTACACGTTCCTCAAGAATAAACTATTTAGTTTGCTTAACAGAGCTTAACACAACATGTTGACAAGTACACTTACGTTCACCGCTGTCAAGTATTCCTGATTCCTGTAGGGAGCGAATGCAGGAATCCACCAACTCCAAACCTGTCGTCAACTCGTCCTCGATGTCTTTCTGTCCGTCCGCTGTGACAGAGAAAATGGGGCGAGAGACAAGAGGAAGACACGGGACAAAAAAAAAATGAGGGACGGCAGCAGAGAGAGATGAATGAGATCTCTTTGAACTGTAACTTCAATTCTCTACTCTCACACTCCATAAAACTCCACACATTACATCTTGGTTATGAGCTGTGGGATGTTTTGATTATATGCTGGAAAGGACCCTGATAAGTCTTCCCTGGGAGTTGCCTGAGTGGAAATGAAGTTGTTCAAAAAGGGTATTCGACTGAATGTTAAGTGTGTGTGTGTGTGTGTGTGTGTGTGTGTGTGTGTGTGTGTGTGTGTGTGTGTGTGTGTGTGTGTGTGTGTGTGTGTGTGTTTGTGTGTGTGTGTCAATGAATATCTGTATGTAAACCAGTAATGAGATGTTGAGCAGTCAGGTTAAGCTTGTTACACGTGGCTGAGCAGTAAGTGCGATTGTACGGTGAACTTTACCTTGAGCGTTCCAGCGAAACTGCTCATCTGTTGAACTGCAAAAGAAGAAAACAGTACATAAGTAGTAGGACTTATTTCAAAAGACAATGCTCTTATTATTATTATCCTCAAAAGCAAAACACTGTACATCCACAACCACATTCGCACACGTTCATTCCCATGGATACACAAGACTTCTTTTCTATCCCCTTGATCACTGTCAATTGATCGGTGATTGATGGGGGAGATTGAACCCAGAGGAAAAAAAGACAAAGCAAGCCCGAGGGAAACAGACAGGCAGAAAAAGAAAGTTAGAGATGAGTATCGAGCCACCAGCTGTGTAATCAATACAGACACAGACAGACTAAATGATACATATAGACTCTTTCATCTGACTTCATCTACACCATTAGTCTAGCTGTCTGGCAACGTGGCTCGTTTGTGCACTTGTCGCATTTTCCACTGCTTTGTATTCAAACCAGCCCAACTTTGTAATTGAATGTCTGTCACGGTGTGTGCATGTGTGATTTGGATGTCAAAGTATATTTTGCGTCGAACGGGCTTGAACGCCGTCATGTGTGTACAAGTTTGAAGTACACGCGAGCGCGTGAATACATTTACATGTGTTTGTCTGTCAGGTTTGAGATGAAGTTATTATCTATGATGGTATCGGTCTTCCAGAGATGCAGAAATCTGCAGGATTTCACAGCAGGCAAGAGGAGACATTTAAAACAAAAGAGTGATTGATGTGTGACAATGCAGTGCTATTTATTTTGAAGTTTGTTTGACTTTTCATTTGTGTGATGAAGTTCTGACATCAGTCCGCTTGTTAGGGAGTTTGCTTAATCGCTGTCCGTTTACAGCCTGAAGATCTATGCTGCTTACATGACAGCCAGTCAATAATCAGGTCAGAATTTCTGTGTTCTGCTGAGGTTTCAGTTTACTAATCTGTAAGGCAGTGGCTCTCAAACTTTTTTAAACCAAGTGCAACCTGAGAAAATATTGATTGAGCTCTCGAAGTAACACCATTATCGCCAACGTTAAAATACAGTGGTGCAAATAGGCCGAGCAAAGTCAGCCACGGACTTTAAAGTGGTATAGCAAAATTAGATTAAGTTGTTATTTGTTTCATTTTCTACACACTCTGGTCAAAACTCCTCAGCTCCACTTCGATCACATACCCTGGTATATACACTGTATATACCATATAGTATATAGTATTTCTGATTTTTATATATATATATAATTATTCTGTAGACACCAATAAATATAACCATACATGTCAGTAGTCTATGCAAACATAGATGCAACAAAGAACGAAATAACACAAGATTAAATCAGTGCATACTTTTACAGCAAACTGTATATGATTCTGTGCTCATCTTACATTTCTTCATCTGAAAGAGAATCTTATGCAATAAATCCACTGAGACACACGAGTGCAGCACAAAAGAGACTGGAATTAGCAGCAATGCAGAGGAAAGTCAGATCAATTAAGAATGACTAATTATACAGAAATTGAAACATCAAATCTCAGCAATGTGAAAGAGATCCACATTTATTAACTATGGACCCATTTTACTTTGCTAGAATACTGTGACTGATTTAAAGACAAATTATTCTTCATTTATCATTTCTCTGCTGCCTTGCTCTAAACTAAATGACTAGCTTCACACTCAGAATTTCTCGCTCTATTTCAGTATTTTTCACAGGAAATTATGCAGCAATGTAAGACATGTAATGCTCTATGGAAATGACTTGTTTTGGATTCCGTGTCACACAACAAAGAGCTCAATGACCAAATTTGAACGTGCTGTATGTCTGTAATCAAAAAAGTGAAATTGATACTTTAAACTGAACAATTACTCTCCAGCTGGGAAGCAAAGGTTCAGCTTAAATACAAAGAAAAAAAATCATCTTGATGGGCTAATGAAACACAGTCAGCATGGGACAGTAACAGCATGGGGGTCAGACAGGTGGAGTTAAGATCAAACGGCCTTTTGATCAAACATGCAATCCAGCAGAGAAACGTATTCAATATTTTTAACATTGAAAGTATTTTTACGAAAAGTATTATCACCAATACCACCTGCGTATAAGTCAGCTTTATTCGTGGCACATCTTCGCGATTTGAGATTAAGCATCGAGGTATAGTGAGAGAGCAGCTTTTCTGTAATTTAACTGAAATGTGTGTATTATTATTCATGTAAAAATAGGTTGGGTAACATAAATTAGAGGGTTGATGTCGGACACAGATTGAGATTGGAGATTGGATTTTAATGACAAAGAAATATAAATTATTTAATTTAATTTACTGACTTTACTTAATGACTAAAACATTTTGGTTGATTAGGGATCTGCAAACATGAGGGAGAGACCATCCCTCCCAGGGGGGAAAAGAGAAATTGTATTAAACTGGCCTAACTGTGAAATGTCCTCATCATAATCTCACCGGCCTGTGGAGAAGGTTATGTCTTTGAACAATCCTAAAATGCCAGATCTAGGACATTGCATTATAAATATTTCAAACATGTTTTGATGCCTTTAAGAACTTGTTCTTCAAAGCAAACATTTCACTTTTAAGGCTTACTTCTGTCGCCCTCCCAGGTAGATAAAAGCATTTGGTTCCATTTTAATAAAATGATTTATTATTTAAATATGCATTTTTTCATATATATATATATTTTTAGACTAATTGGATACTACAAAATGCTTTGCTGTGCAGCTGCCATAGAGTTGCACTTCTCTGCAAGTCACACGGAACTACTCACAACTGCAAGCAAATTCTCGTCCTTTGGGAAACATTGCCAAATCTAATTATAGGTAGACTGATTGCGCGGCAGGTGCTGATTCAGAAAAAGAGTGCAGCGTACAGTAGGTGACAATGACATCATGCAGATACACACACACACACACAAGCACAAACCAATGAGAATGTGAGCTATGCATTTGTATAGCATGCAAACGTTGTGTCACTGTGTTGAAGTGTGGCAGAGAGAAGACGGTTCAGAACAAGACAGAGGAAGAGAACTTTGCACGAGACACTAAGACAGAGCTCATAGTCAGGAGAGAGACATTTAATAAACATTATTCCACAACACTGCACACTCTCGCCTGCAATGCCACAACACTACACCCCGTAAGGCAGTGAGTCTCTTAACAGCGGGCCCGCTAACCCCACGTCTCCACTGGCGTAGACGCAGCACAGCTCACGTCAACAGTGTCCTCTACTGTTCCTGATGAAATCTACATCATATTAATTTCAGAAAATTTGAAAAGTGCAGTTCCCTCCTTTAGTCCTATTATACTGCATGTGCATGGGTATTAGTATTAATGTCTACTATGAAGAAAAAGTTTTGTTGTTTGTTGTTTTTTACATTTTCAAATGATTGTTTTTTTAAGCACATGTTTTGGTGATAACCTGTGGTGACAACTAATCTTTATACATTTTAGCAATTATTAGAGCGTAAGAAAATCCCTTCACATTTTATTCAACATTAATACACATCACAGTACAGTTTGAATGTGAGTCAACATAATTACATACAGATAATGTACATGACAAATTACATATTTAGTAGAGATAGAGAATGAGAACATTTCTATTGATGAAAAACAAGGGTTTGATTAGTCTGAAATATCATGGCCTTTGTTGTCAACAAAGGCCAACCCAACAAACAACCCAGTGGTGAAATATTAAGGAAACATTGGACATCACCCATCTAAGGAGGATGGAAGATGTTGGTCCATCTGTAGAACCAATACCAAGCAACTCTAAAGCTGATAGTTACTCCTGTGGATTATTTTTTTCCCCGTTTTAATCCATCTACATGTGAGCAAATGCACAAAATGCTTTCCTTGTCAGTCCTGTCTTGTTCCCGGAAAGGTGCAGTTTTCATTTGTAGATCACTAATAAAAAACTGGTAAACATGCTGACAGCGTTCATGGTAAAAGTATGAAGCCATCGAGACAGTAATCCTAGAAGCCACAGCCTTCATGAGTTATTAGGTCTAAGCTTGTTATACATTACTCTGAAGGAGTTACAAACTGTCACACAGGGTTCTGCTTAAACCCTCCAGCTGCCTCCCTTCACAGATAGTAACGCTCCTTGTCCTGATAAGGCTGTCAGGGGGAAAGTGTGCACGCTCACATCCACAGTTTACTCTCACGTGAGCCAGAACCTAAACACAAACATACACTCTATAGGTAAGGGATTCTGCTGTTAAATCTTCAGAGCACTTTCTTTGTTATGTTGTCATAAGGCTTGTTAGAAAAGACAATCAAGCATGAGCTGTGAAGATCAATAGATTCAGATAACCCTCCAAAAAAAAAAAAAAAATCTCTACAACCACGAGGAGCCTCACATATTCTGGTCTCTATTCTGTCCAGAGAATTCAGAGTGAGCAATGACATTTATTTCCTGGCTTCAGCTCATTCTCCGCTGTTTTTAAAGTAATTTCATTGGTAAAAATTTGTTTTTCCTTTATTAACAACACTCACTGTACATTTACATGCACACAACCGTGATAAAAAGACCAGGGAGGAAATTTTGGTGCATTCGCAGAAGGCCAATTCCGACTCTGGTCCGACTAATAGTGTACATACAGGAATAATCGGACTATGAATTGCATTACCTCGGTATGTTAGTCTGACTAAGACCAACTTGATTTTAGATAGACTAACATATTTACATGACATTATGGAAACTGAATTATTTAGTCACTTGTCCCATTCATTCATTCGTTCAGCAAACAGCCTGACGTATAATGGATACTTGTTTTCTTTAATTAAAGTTTAAGGTCTCCATTACCTCTAAAAGGAGATTACAGTATAAATTCAACTTTGTCTTTTCAATAAAAATCTGTCTCCAGGATCATGTAAATCCTAATCTGATCTGCACTAAACTTAATGGATGGATGAGGCCCGAGCGAGCCAGGGTACAATTAAATTTTAGTGTGCTTCCAGTAAGTGGGAAGCATCCAGGAATATTGGATCAATGGATCAAAACTGAGATACTGATGAGATTGTATAATTTATTGCACATTATCAAATTCCTTTCACTTCCTTTTTGATTTATTTCTTCCTTCTGACATAAGAGTTATGGAATACAGTGTGTGGGGGGGATTTTTTGGCCTTGGCAAAGGTTATGTGCTTTACTGCCCATATTATGAATTCCTCTAAATATGGAATGAAGGACAGTGAAGAGACAATTGACCGATTATTTTGGGCAGTGAAGAACCAAAGCCCAACACCGATATGGATGTGTGGTACATCCAACGTTCACACCTCATCAGTGTTAAACTATAATGATCTTAATTGTGATGAAGCTGATTCTTTTAAGTGTGGACTACAAATGTAAGAAGAGAAAATGTGCACACTCACTTTTAGGCATGGAGTCGTTATGGGAACTCAAGTGTTTTTTGACATCTGTCTGTCGAATGAATACAAACCTACCCAATGGGGGATGTCATAACAACAGCTTTCCACTTCATCATCATCACCATGACAGTATGACATTACAGTAATCTGTCAATCTAGAGTGGGCCTTTATGCTGTGTACAGAGGGAGTGGGAGTAGGGAGTGTGTCTGCATGCATGTACGTGTGCACATGAGAGAGAAAGAGGCCTTTTAAATTGTCTTTGTGGTGGAAGTGGGTGAAATGACAATGTGAATAAAAAGAATAGAATGGACACAAAACAACACAACACAATTGACACACAGTAACACAAAAGTAAGCCTAAATATTGAGGCTAAAAAGTGTTTTTTGACTAAAGCATATGAGCGAGTGTCAACGTATGTGTGCATGTGGTTGTACGCTTATGCGAGGTCTCTGATACGCTATTCAAAAAGCTGTCTTTTGTTCTGGAAACAAGGCTGAGGATAAACCTCTGAGGATGTGACAGCTGAAAGACAGAGTGGCTGGAACAGAATTGTCTCGTCAAAGTGTTCACTGAAATTATTTCTAATGCCCGACTACTGACAGCTGCAACAAAAACCCCTATTCCTCCTAAAAAGAAAACAACAATAGGGATGTTTCAACTCTGCACAGCTCTCTCCTCTCTGACTCATCCACTTTCAGCTCCTAAACACTCACGTTAACCTACCAGTATACTCTTTAAATGTGTATGTGGGCTCTGAATTATGCTTATGGGTAAACTGATATAGCATTGACACACTAAGTGAAGCCTGTTATGGAGTCTTAAAGTCGTCATGAAACTGGCCTAAGGCCTTCCACATAGTTATTCTCCCTTCATCGTATTGACTGCTATTAAAGTAGCAACCAGTCCCACTGCAGCTACGAATACAGCCTGTTTTCTGTTGTGGAGGACTTCTCAAAAACACCGTCACCTACATCTGTGGTGCAAACCAAAGGAAGTTAAGAGTGATGCTTCTAAGGGAAAAATATGACAAGGACATTTCTGGAGTGAGGCCATATATGCTTAAACAGATACATGATGGCACTGGTGCTGAGGGAGAGACTCGGGAAATTCAGGCTCATCTCCGCGATGATGCATCTGAAAGGTAAGTTGGATTGGGGGGCGGCACAGCACTTGACTGGATAGGAATCAGTGAACTTTGCCGAGTACAAGATGAGGCATCATCATCATCATACATAATATGCAGAAGCTACTACCGCTCTGACATCCGTGTCATGATGACTTTAATGTTACCTTACACACACACACACAGTCAGTGTAGTTACTATTTATGTGCCTGGAGAAAGGAGAGCATTGACACCGAATACAAGCCCTCTGGACACAACACAAGACAAGTTTGGGCCAGATTTGGACAAATATTTTGAAATTGTAAACACGTTTGGGTCGTGCTCAGTCACATTTTCTGCTGGCCCGAGTACATGTGTTTGGAGGTGAGCGATTTTTTGGGGCACTGAGCTGGAGAGCGAGGCAGTAGCCAGTTGACTAATCGTGCTCTTCATTTTTATTGCAGAAGTGGATGGATATGGCGAGGCTGAACTGCACACAGACTTTGTAAGGAAAAGATCTCGAGGAATTCCAGGTACTGAAGTGCATTGAATTGTGTGCAGTATAGATGAGAAAAACAAAGGCTGCATGGAGTCCCAAAATATCAGTGTTTTGTTTTGTTGTTTTTTCTCTTTTACGATATTTCTGTATTAACAACACACTTTTTTTCTACACCGGGACACCATAAATGCCTTTCTTTCAGACTGCCACTTGACCACTGTGGTACGTTTTGAATAGATTATGCTCTGTCGATGTGTGCTCTGTGTCGAGTGAACCCACCGAGGTAGCAGGCGTGTTACAGTGTGCAACTCTGTGTGTACGGTCTGTCATTTACACTGCACTGTCTTGTAAGCAGGGAAAACAAGGGCAGGCAAATGTATTTATATAGCACATTTAATCACAAAGAAACACAAACGCACAGGTTTGTGCAGTGATTCTTCTGATGACACTGCATTGATTTCCATTCAGCCTAAACAAAACATTATCCCTTAATGCCTAACTCTAACTCTAACCTCACCACAATTTAAATCTTAGCCCTTATCTTAAGCAAATCCTCAGAAATAAGGTTCTGTCTTATTTGGACCAGGTTGTATACCCCTGGCGTACACACACACACACGCAGTCATATTAACACTGGTCAGGTTTGATTAAACAGACAGGTTTTGAGTTTGGACTTTAAAAAGGAAATGCTATTTGCAGGTCGTATTTCATGAGGTGAAGTATTTGAGAGAGCAGGTCTACAGTGAATAAATGTGCTTTTACCTGCTGCTGGTATCATTTGAAAACCACCGTCTGAGGACCTAAGAGGTCGGATGGTATGGTAGTTAGTGCACAGGTCAGAAACATATAGGCAGCTGAACCGGGCAAGCGATAACTGTTACATGCCATGGATAGGATAACTTCAACACAGCTTACACTGACTTCATAATGGCTTGGGTCAGAAACAGACAAAGAAAAAAGCTCATACTCGCTCAGACCGTGCAGTGCTCAAGTAGATAGTATAAAAAACTAATATTTACACACCCTTCTACTCCAAGTCAACACTGCATTAGGTGATATACTCCAAGAGCATAAAAAACTTGACTTACACCGTTTACTGCATCAACCTAAGACCTTCAGTTTCTGCAGTTGGATAGTGCACAGTGTTTCTGTTTGTCCAGTGTGCATTAACCAATAAGTCCTTTGAAAGAATAATTTTCCATATTTTTCATTACACAGCAGTGCGCACACACCAATCTCCAGCAAGAGTCTGCAAAGACCCCTGTTGGGCAAAGTACAGTCTCGCACACAATGACTCCACAAAACATTTTAATTTTGTGCCCGAGACACTTTCATTCAATCTTTTGTGCGCGCATATAATACGGACAACTGTGGGCTTACACTGTGAGCAGGACCTGCTGTTTGCACTATTTCAGCTCAGGAACATCTGCTGTGTGTGTCTAAATCACCAGGCTATTATAGTTATGATGATAGGTGGGCTATCGCTGTTTTGTACCAGCACCAGATAATGACAGAATACCCCCATGCATAATTCACAAGGGACACGTGGCCTGACACCAGGTGCGCCCTGCATTATTGTGCTCCACACACACACCATTATACTCATCTAACAAGGCTCACTGCACCAAGACTGATATAACATGTTATTGAACTGGAGATTAATAACTCTGTTTCTCACATTGTGAAATGTAAGAACAAACATTTTAGTCGTGCTACTTAAGATATAATAAAGGTTGTAATGAGATTTGTTTAATCCTCATTATACAACTTGAATATTAATGTCATATTAATCTTTCTTTACCTGTTCTTTACTGCAATGCAATATTGAGAACATACAGTAGAGCTGGTTTATGACATTTTCGGAATATAAGATGGCTGTTTGTATTTCAGGTCATGTAGAGATCCAGGAGACATGTATACATGTATGTATTTACTGTAGGGGTTGGTCAAAATATTGATTTGGTGATTGCCGTGCTTCCTTGGGCAATACAATAATCAATATGACAGGATAAATATCGACATTTTAATTCATAAATTAAGGTGCTCTAAATGGTCCATGCCAGTTTCCCTCGCCGGGCATCATGACTTGATGTCTCCTAATAATAGGGTAATGGACGAAAAAGCTACATTAACCGATGCCCCATCCAAGCTCAATACATAGGGTTAGGGTTTGTGGCTTGTGGCTTAGCACTAACGATGCTGTTGGTGTAACAATTAATGTTTTTGAGGAGTTTAAATGTTTGTTTGATTTTAGACAAAAATTCTCCAAAGCCAAAACAAAACGAGCCTCATTCGACTTCATTTCTGTCTAAATTTCCACCGAAGGTTTTCCATTGTCTCTGTGGTCATTACACATTCAGCTGTGTCACTGCGGCCTACATACTGCATTCTGATTGTTCAGGTTTTCTTGAAAAAGTAACATAACCCTAATTGTGCTTTTAGAGGCGGAGTGCATTAGTCCTCTGAGGTTTACAGGGGTTTTCTTCAATATACTTGGTTATAATGTGATCTCAACAAAAAAAGAACATTTTAACAAGCTTGTTAGCAATCATTCGAACAATATGAACAGTTGGCTCACAATCGCATGTGACAAAATAGCAAAGATATTAACATAATAATTAAGATTTACACATCAGTAACGGCATCACAGGCTGCTCAATACAGCAGAAACTGGAAGTCAAAAGGCATACTGATGTGTCACACACAAAAGGCTGCTGAATTTAGGAAACTACCAGGCTACCAGACAACTGATCCACAGTACAGAGGATCTTATACGAATCAAACAGGTTTCAGTGTTGCACCGCAAAAAAAACTGTATTTCAAATGTTTCCAGCTGAAGAGAAGTAGATGAAGGAGAAAATACCAAAAATGCATGCTGCATGTTCACACATCACTGTATTACTAGGAGACAAGCAAGGGATTAACAGAGATTACAGAGGGCAAAGTGAAAACACTTGGCCAGAACGCCAATCAGAATTTCTCAACTGTGTCTCTGGCTCTCACTCACAAACAGCTTGACCTCACCCTATGAGACGATTCTACACTTACAAGCGTCAGTGAGGACAAGACACATTTTCTCTAGTTGTGACTTCTGCTAACTGCACTGTGCTCTCTGCAATGAATCTGAAGAAAAATGTTCACAACTTTTTTTTTGCTTTTATTTGAATCTGGCAGTTCCACCACTCCTCCCATTCACATTAGACACATTTGTTCCATCAGATTAATGAAAGGAAGTACATCTTGTTCTCTAAAGTGTGTATATTTATGTGAGCAGACCCACATTACTGCAATTGCTCGTTGTAGTCTGTTATCTTGTCGGCGACAAAAACTGTAATCTCCCCGCAGCCTGTCAGGCACTGCGAAATCCATATGCACACATCAATATAACACAGACACGCACACAAAAAAATCACACATACACACATGGGTAGTAGTGTGATGTCACAGGCAGATAGGACACCTTAGAGCTTCGCAGGCTGAAGCAGTCAACAGCGTAAATCAGCCATTCCCTAGAGGATCATCTTACCAATGATTTAGTGGGAGTCACCGAGTCAGTCACAGCTTCCACTCCATAAGAGGAATTTATTATGTGTGTGTGTGCACCTACGTATCTTTTTAAAGTTGTGTTGACAAATTGTAGTTTGCAATCGGTGTGGTCTTCACAACGTTGAGACTATAAGACTGTTTTTAGGGTTCAGGTAGAATTTAGTTTGAGGTTAGGGGAAAAGAAAATTGTTCCCTTACAGCTATAGAAAGACAAACTTGTGTTAGAGAGAGAGCATTCAAGGAACAAGGAGTTATTCACCTTACAGCGTCTCTTCCTTTGACACCCCATGAGACCAATTATCAATACCGAATGACTAAACACACACACACATGCGCATGTAATCTTACACCACACAGGAACCACTGCTGCTTGACAGTTAGATCATCATAATGGCTCGACATGAGCCTCATGCAGTCAATATTCATAATTCAGGGGAGACAGCTTGAAGAGTGATACTTATTATATAAAACACACATACAGTAGCACATACAGAGACACTTTTGTGAGTATCCGTCTTTCCTGTTGCCAAGAAAGTCTGTTGCTACTTGAGATCAGTGAAATAATCAAATAAACCAAACAGACAAAAATATTTGCCCTTTGTGTAGTTATGTAGATAGGATTTGCCGCTAATCTTGTTTAAGAGCATGTTGGGCTTTAAACTTCATTCATCTTAGCACATAAATGAACAGTTATGGTCTAATATTGTTTAAAGGTCCCATAGTATGCCCTATTAACGTTTATTAAAGTTTAACTAGGTCCTGGTGCCCTAATGAACATGTCTGTGTCATGCTTTAGTCAAAATATAAGGATGAAGCACAATAGCAGTTCAATAACTCTGCCAAAATAGCCTTTTTCAAAACGCTCGGTTTTGTGCCTGGTCATTTACATGTGAATGAGACCCAGGTAAATACACATCCACTGCTTCCAGGGGAGTGTCGATCTAACTGTCGCCACTTATCACCTATTGTCATGCAGTGTCGTCACAACCCCCGCTCCATATACCCCATATTAATGTCCGTTTACCCGTTGTTACTGAGTTTCACCGTAATGCTTGTGAACATTTTTTTCATAAATAAAATATATCCACTGGACACAAAATTCTTCTGAGGCTGGAAGTTTGTGTAAAACACTGTGCTCCGCTCTTCCTCCCTCGCCTGCAGTCTCGATTTCACAGGGACAAGGGGGAGCTATGGTGGAGCTGTGAAGTACTCTGTGAAGTACTCTGCCTGGCGGGGTGCCAACATTCACGGTGAAATGTACGCACTGTCGTCACTTGGTCGGGAGGTGTAAACATCGCATGTTTTATCGCCTATACTTACACAAAGTGGAACCACTAAAACATGACTGAGTCTTGTTTTTTTCATATTTTGGGGACTGGTATGGCCCTCTGAGTCCCAAATATCAGTACTAAAAGATCAAAAAGTTGATTTTTCACAATAGGGGACCTTTAACTTGCTTAATATGCCTGTATATATTTTGAGAAGCTGCAAGTGGTCAAGTGAATTCGATTTATATAGCCCAACATCACAAACTTTAACATTCTGTACATGACACCCTCTGTCCTTAGACCCTCACATCGAGTGAAAAATGCACAAAAACCCTTGTTCGGTGGGGAAAAATGGGCTAAACCTCAGGAAGGAGGAAGGATCCCTTTCCCAGGATGTACAAAACACAACATTTTCAATGAACCCAATGTATTCACTTTTATTTTTCACATTTAACACATTCCTACATGGCAAGGGAAGTGGTGGCTAAAAACAATATGATAATGTGTACTGTTATTCATCTCTCTCATAGTCCCTGACTGTAATTAATACTATAAACAATGACTTATGTTCCACAGAAAGGTGACATGGTATAACTATAGTGAAAATGAATAATGATCCGTTACACAAGTAACACACAGTAGAGACGCATGTAGGTGTAAATGACGATGAGGCTGTTCGCGTAGCTTAAATGAATGAACGCATGCATACAGTGTGCGGGACTTTATGAATGTATATCGTATATGTAATTGATTGAGGAGTGAGGTAATGTGACATGAACTGGCGCCCTGAAGGCTGAAGTTTTAATTAACTGGTAGGAGACGAGCTGGCTGGTTCAGCTTCCATAATATATCACCATGTCTGGTCTGCAATGACTCCTAGAGCGCACACACACGCAGGCACACACACACTCGCACAAAAGCCACCTGGCCATAGCAGGGTGCAGCGAACTTGTGAGTGGATTTAACTGTCCCTCTTTGTGCCAGAGATGGGAGTAAGTCACACATATGGAAGTCATATTCAAGTCTTAAGCAAACCTGCAGTCATTCTTGCAAGAACCAGGCAAGTCAATTTGCATGAATATCGAAAAATGAAGATGATTTTCCCAGATATTCCATGTTTATTATGCTAAAAAAAACAGCTAGAGTTTTATCAGTTTATCAGAAACAATGTATTGGTCATACAATGTAAGGGCTGTTCAATAGTCCCATGGAAAACAAACCTAACAACAAAAAAATGTAATAATAAAACTACAGAGCCTAAAATATAAAGAATAGTGACATTAGGTTGCTATTCAAAAGTGAGTCTTTTACCAACATTAGTCGAGTAAGTCGAGTCCTCAAATTTGCAACGTAAGACGTGACGAGAATCTCCCCGCCCTGCTTTGTGCCTCTGCGCGTGGCATACAATGTTATTCAGACTGTTATCAATTGGCACAAAGGGTGTCAGTGTCAACACTGAAGGGAAAGAAAAAAGATGTCAACATTTGATTTCGTGACTAGGGGGAAAAAAATGACTGTGCAGATAAATTCCTTGTCCTCTGCTATGTTTTTGTTCTCTTTCCTTTGTGCAGTTCTACCTCCTAGTACTGAAACAACACAATTACAAAGGCATGATGCCACCTCATTGATTTTGCATTAACTAGTGAAAACAAGATTCAAAGCTCATTTCTGTGATTATGTCCATTAAATATTGGAGCAGAAAAGGATATTTTCCATGTGCAAGAAAGAACAGTTTGAAAGAATGGCTGCAGGTAAATTACAGGCCAACAGTTTGCAATCAGTCTATTGATCCAGGAAAAAAAACAGTGTTTAGTTGGATTATTGTATTGATTGTCATGTTTTACCAGGGGTGAAGATTTACGTTCACATTCATGGTGACAACTGAAAACAAACAGATGTTACTCTGATACACAGTTGACAAGGAAACTGAAACCTACACCGCCTATCAGTCAACCAATATATTTCTTTCCTCGCTGCAAATGATATTAGAAAATCAGAATATAAAAATTATGAAAAAAAAAAGAAGGATGTACACAGGATGCGTGAATGGGGCCTTTGCACAGCTCCCTCATGTGTGCTAGTCTCCCGTCGCACTGTACTGAATATAGCCATGTTAGCAGTACCACCTGCAAAGGCCCCATTGTATTGTTCCACATTTCCTGCATTGCATAAAAACTGTGTCACTTTGAAAAGGTTTGGCAAGAGTTTGGTCCACAATGCGGATACAACTCCGTGTTAAATATAGAGCGACTCCCAAGCTTTCTTTGTACAAGAAATGTCAACAAGGTCTCAAATTACCGCCTACCTTTATTTTTAGTGCCAAGTATTGCTTCAGTCCCCCCGTTATTTTTAGTTTGGGGCAGCGAAGCAGTGCAATGTTTAGCACAGTTGTCTCACCGCTAAAAAATGCTGGGGTTTGAATCCTAATTCAGCTTAGGGCCTTTGTTTTTGGCGTTTGCATATTCTCTCTGTGTCTGCGTGGGTTTTCTCTCGATATTTCCGACTTCCTCCTAAGTTAATTAGAGAATGTGAGTGTGAATGGTTGTTTGCTGCTGTATGTTGGCTCTGTGATAGATTGTTCATCGTGAGCCTCGCCTCTTGCCTTATGGCATTGGCAGCAGTATCCACAATAAAAGGTTGTTTGAATATAATATTTGCTTCATAACAAAAGGCTTAAACTGATAGTGTTATTGTTGTTTACCATCATCCTGCAGAAGTCCCTTAATATATTAACAGAGTGAATTTCACTTTGAGAAATCCCGTGCTCTGCACCTCTGTGAACCACTCATATGAGCTACGAGATGAAACCTGGAAACTGTGACTCACCACAAGATTTGATTTGGATTATGTTGGGTTTGAATCATCGAATGACTCCCACCTCAGAGGATGTCGGCTGACTCATTGGGTTACAAATGCAAACAAAAATCGATTTAGGAGCATCCCGAGCAGGTGATAAAAGTCACAATGAAAAGTGTAATCAAAGCATCCAGTTATGGCTCTTGGGAGGATTCTACCACCGACAACAAACCACGGCCCCAAGAAAAATGAACTTGCTTGCTACTTGTGTTCTAAATCCCAGATGAAGTCTTTGTGGAAATGTGACGCTTTGTTCAGTTACGCAGCATGCACTGCTTCATGTTTCAGTTAATGAATCAAATCAATCATTTGTCCTCTCTTTTAGTCTGGTTTCAAACTGCACACTGGTTTTTATTATTCATGTAGGCACTAGAGGTAAGAAGGCAGAATAAAAGTGTGGAGTCGGAACAGAGATCTCGTCTTTTTCTGTCCATTATGGTCGTCTTATCATTACCCTTATGTATTAATGGCAATGTTTTGGTGTGGGTTTCTTAGGACATGGTGGAGAATATGCTGTGCATACAGACAGAAAATCTGTCTGTGGTACACACACACACACACACACACACACACACACACACACACCAGCATAACATGCACTCCACAAGTGAAAATCTCCTCAAACTGCCCCAGGCATTGATTCCTGTGCCCTCAGGGTCTAATGCCTTAAGGACAAACTCACTTACTCACAGTTCTTCTTCTTTTCCTTAGTCTCACTGTCTTTGCACCTTATATGTATTATAGAGATACTGTACATATTGACGCGAGAGCTTCCCACCATCATTTCAGTAAGGGTTAAAAAAATTCAAAGCAGTAAAATCTTCATGTGAAAAGTTTTTGACATGAATGGTCACATGTATATCTGCTGGAACAAAACCCTTCATTCTTGCCTCTGAATTCGTCTTTCAACTCGTCTTGGCCTCCCTAAAATATTCTTTGACAGAATCTCTAAGGCCCATCAACTCTTATCTCTTACCTCAATCTCAGGGCTTTTCTGCTCTTTACGCTCACATATCTGTCTCCATTGCTCTCTAAATGTTTCCTCCTCCTCCGCTGAGATGAATCATTGAGCCAGCCTGAACAAAAAGCTGTGGATGTACAGTACGTCAGTGACTTATTAAACCTTTTATGTCTCCTCCCGTCAAATCAAAATCCCCCGTTTAAGTGCCTCATATGTGTGGGAAAAAAATGTCTGTGCTGCCTCTACATTACACATTGAATGTGTGAAGTCTGCTGCAGGATGTTGTAGTGCTAATTATCTGTTTTAATTACATTAATATTCCTGGGTTAAATTATGAAATCGCTTATTTATAGAAATCTTGATGGGTAATTAAGGATTGACTGATGTTTGATATTGTGGTTAATAAAGCTTTCAAGGACATAATGTGTACATTACAAGTAATCGCTGGTCAATAATCACCTGCGATCAATGTGTTTTATTGAAACTGCTATAGTTGTCATATTATCAGGACAATGTTAATGACCATGTTGATTTTCTCCAGCACCAATGCACACTGAAGCAACCAAACTGCTTAATGCTGAAAGGAAGACATTCATGTTGAAATGATATCCATTATTTAATTTTGTTCATTCAAATTTATGTTTTGAAGAAACTAAATATTATCAAAACGACCTAGTACGACTTCTGATGTCTCATGTACAAATAGCCATCAATGTCCTTTTGCAACCTTTGGAGAATCATTCCCTTTCACAGCACTTAATTACATTTATTTTCTTGGGTGTCCTTGCGATGCTATTGATGCCTTGCATTTTGGAATCACTCTCATCCTGGTTGTGTAACTTTTATCTTTTCTCAGTTTCTCTATGGTGGTTGTCTCAATATTTCCCTGTTTCTTTCAGTCACACACTCTGTTTTTCTAGCCCTGCCTGCCACTCTGGCACAGTTTCATTGGTTCTTATCTATTCCCCCCACTATCTGGTGTTGAGGGAAGATAAGCATGCATTTGCATGTTTAATGAACCAAACACCCCCAAGACCCCTCAGCATGAGAAAACGCATGCACATGAAGGGACACACACACACACGCTCACACACTTGTGTCATTAACCCCATGGGGGACGGTCATTGACATATTGCATTCACAAGATCTTTACACTGACCTTAAACATAATTTAAACCCAATCCCTGGCTGCTTGTCTATTTTGGTGTTTTACAGTACTCCATCTTCTCCTCTTATTCCTTCTTCTCGATCTTATTTAGGGCTGCAACTAACGATTATTTTCATAATCAATACATCTGTTGGTTATTTTCTCGATTAATCTTGTACTTGTGTGGTTAGTAAAATGTCAGAAAATGTTGACAAATGGAATGGACAAATGAATAAATCAGTGTTTTCCAAACCTGGAAATGATGAGCAAAATTACTCAATTTGAATGATTTCTTATATGGAGCAAAGAAACTATAAGTTTCACATGTAAGAAGAAAAAATTAACCACCTGAATACAAATTAACCACACTAACCACAATCCAATCCTTAACCATCAAAAAGAGTCTAATATTAGGAGCATATTTTTTTGTTTACATGACACAAGTCATCATGGGTTAATTTGTATTCAGGTTGAAGTCATAAAACAAGCCACCTCCATATCCTTGCACATTGCAACTGACAACGGAATCACCAGCTGCTAACCCCTACAGGAGTAAACATGGCCTTTGCCTGCTTTCACACCTACAGCTGGAACGACAGACAACAGACATTAATAAGCGTCACTTAATATATATTTTTAATTGTTTGGCATAATTGGCGAGAAACAATTGAATCCAAAATTAAGTTGGAAGTTTACTTCATTAAAAGAGTAGTTAATGGCTGTCTGTCTGTCAATCCTCATTGATAACATAACCCTGGATGTGACAGGCAAAAAATTTGACTCCCAGGTAAACTTGACTGATGCTGTTCTATTATTACTCCGACAACCTCGCTGGTCTCTGCACAAAATACAGAAATCTTTTAAACACGTTTTGCCAAAATAGAGAAAAGAACCCCCGATATCCACAATCTCAAGGATTGTAAACAAATCCCAGACCTAAGTGAGAAACCACAAGTGCAATACATCACTGTCTCTCAATAAGATATATTTGCAGAATGTTTGAATAATGCTGTTCTTCAAACGTTTGTATAACGTATTTAAGCATTTACATACATGCATACGCCGTCTCAAATATAAATATTGGGCATTTTATTGTATAAACCCGTTTGCACTAGACACATGGACAGCCTGCTACAATTATTAAGGTATTAATATTTAGATTCCTCCAATTTGTGTCTTAAAACCATGATCAATTACACAAATTGGTGTCCTGTTATGAATCTGCCAGCTTGTCTGTGGTTCATTGTGTGCAAAATAAATAGATCAATAAAATGAGCTGTCTTGGATCTTTGACTTCACTTTTGAATATGGGCTGTCACTTTTTCCAAAAAGTCCTGCTCAAAGACATTACATGACACACTTTACTTTTATTTTTTAGATTAGTGGATATCTCTCTCACCCTGCACAAATAACACACTCATGCATGTGACGACAGATGCTTGTGTACAGTATGATGCATCCACTGACTCCATTAGCTGTTGGTGGAGCTATTAGTTCCATCAACTCCACTGGAGCTGACAGCTAAGTTAACAGCTGAGTCCGCAGATTTGTGTGTTATTTTGACATCTATGCCGTAGAACCAGAAATGATTCCACAAGGCGCTTTCTTTTGCTTTATAATGATCCAACGTCCGATCAGGGGAACTTTTAATATTATTTTTGTCTACCATCGTCACCACAAAACAACGTAACATTATTTTTCTCTCACGGTGACCTCTGCTGGACAAATTGGTCATTACTACACACAGTCAGACACACTCGTAAGCTGTATATTTTGAACAGTTTTAAGGTTTCTCACCCAAGATCGAACTATCTGAATTTCAAATAAAAAGTGACAGCTCTACATATGCCAAGATAAGAGTGTATACTTCAATTAATAACAATAATAAAGTATACTTTATTATTACATCATGTACAGAGCCCTCTGATTTGTAATGATGTGGAAAATGTGGGCGGAATTGTGGAATTGAGCAATAAAAAATGGAATCAACTGTTAAAAATGGAACCTTGCAGAATTTGTCATGACAGAATGGTTTTCCGAGACAATATTCCATGGGGGACCAGCACAGCACTGTCTGCACACACAGTGGACTGGACCCATTAAAACACAAGCGACAACCGCTTAATTTCTAAAGCTCATAAGAAGAACAAGGAAAAGCTGCATGCCACTCTAGTACATTCTGTTGAAGAACACCATAATATGCCTGAAAGCACTTGATGGTAATTCACATTTCTGAAATAAAATGTCTTGTCTGAAGTCATGTAAAGGTAGTACAATGCTGTGTTGCACAAATACATTTTTAAGACACTTTTGGCTGGTAAAATAAGTGTAAAACATGAAAGAATTTAATGGAATTTGGAAAAAATAATAAAACAGATTGAAAAGGGTTCTATGATAGGAAGATTTCAGTTTAATTAACAATTAAGGTGGCTGCTAGCAATGCTTTTCAAGGAAGCACAGTAAGTGAAAATGTGGGGTGTCTTTTTTACTGAAATACAAAAAAAGCAATTTACAGCAAAGACTGATAGATGGGAAGGAAAGATGAAACAAAACTGAGAGAAGAAGAGAGGAAGATAGACAGTGGGGACGAAAGCTGTGTGAGAGATGTTGCCACCTGCCACCATTATTCTCATCTCTTCTTGGAAATGCATCATCAGTCATTTGGTGGTAGCATAAGTGGTGGTATCATTATCACTCACATGGGTATATATACACACACACACACACACAAGGTGTATTTTAAGGTATAATGCAGCACCAACCTATAATTTGAGTTCTCTCAATGCAGCATTTTGCTGAGCTTATAAAAACGCCTGCAGCTAATGGTGTGATGGATCCCTCTATTATCACACAACGCGGGGGACCAGAGTGGGGTATAGTGAGATAAAGGAAAGTAATTGGGCAGTATTTTAGTTGTGACAAAAGCAGGACGGTGGTCAGTAACAGAGAAGTCGAAATGCTGGCTCACTGTGATGGACCTGCAAATTCTCGACTTCATGAAGCACAAATCATCAGTGTGTGTGCTGTGTCTTTAAAACCATTTCATATTCAATTTGCAGAAAGGATTAGAATGCATACATACATCGCAACAGGACTGATTCACCGATTGTCTTAAACCAGACTTTATTTGGGTAATTAAAAAGGACAGAGTTGTATCTCTAGGTATCTCTGGGCCAATATCCATGGGCTTTTTTTGATTGTGGGTCAACATGCTAAAAAAGGGGATGCTTTTTTTGTTTTTCTTTAATTTTTTTATGTGTTGAATGTGTGTAAAATCAATAGCACAGAAATTGGGGAAGAAAACAAGAAAATGGAAGCAGGAAACACAAATGAAGAAAGCACCAGTGAGACCAGTGATGGAGAATCTATTTTATCTGTCTCTTCAGTCCCTCATTCACACTATCTGTGACTAAAAGATTTAAAATCACTGCTTGAATAGCATACATTATAAGACCGGGCCAAACAAGTTTTAGTGTCAAAATGATTCCTGCCAAAATAAGAGACATTGGACCCAGAAAAATGACAAACAAAATGTCAGTGAGCGTTGGTGGGTTTTTACCGACTTACAAATATGTCTATTTCATGAGCTTTAGATGGCAACAAAATGTGTAAATGACATTATTTCAGACTTCAAAATATGATCTACTGTCAATTATTATTTGACATTTGAAGTATATCGTTTTGAAAATGGATTTATCTGCTATGCCAGCTATTAATGATTCCTCGAAGGATGAGTCATGACAAAGTTATGACCATCGTCAGGTCGAGTGTGCCTAATTCCTGCCTCAGGGCTGCTGGTATAACCATAAACTCTTGTTAAAACACTTGTGACAACTGGGCTATGAGGACAAAGATAGGAAAATAAGATGGGAGCAATTTAGACAGAGCATGTTCCAATGACCAACAAGCAGGGGACTTTTTTTTTGTTCCTTCAAATGTTTCCGGCACTCGCCAAGTGCCTGGGGTCTATTAGTTGCTGTGATCAACTCTAAAGTGTGTGAAGACTAAGACCATACCAGTGGTGTGAGTGTCTGCTCCTGAGGGTCCGACAACTTTATAGTCTAGTAAGTCTGCTTGCCCCTGAGAAAAGTCTCGGGCAGAGGCTGAAGGATTGTGTGGCGATATGCGAGTGTGTGTTCATATGCAGCACAAAGAGTGGAGCTGTTCCTTGCTGGTGTGGAACTAAATGTCACAGATTGATTGGAATAAATAGTCAGACAGAGTTCTCTGAGAATGGGGCTCTAAGATGCATGCAGCGCGAGTGTGTGGTGACTTATTGTTCACCCCGTCCCGCATATGCACACACACACACACACACACACACACACACACACACACACACACACAAACACACCTGTCGTGGACACATAGGTTTTACCTTTCTCTGACCTCCCCCCGGGGTCTTTGGGCAGATGTGTTAGTCCGAGCAACACAATCAGAAAGCTGTTACCGCCTCAGGACATTAACTTTACACCTCGCACTCCCTCACGCTTTCACACATATACACACACACGCTTAAAGCAGAGTGTGTCTGTATCTCACTCCGTCCATAGGTAACATACAGTATGTGTGGCACTATGAAATCAATATTTTTTTCATATCTACTTGATGATTGCTACTAACACACAAACAATGAACAGCAGCAGAGGGAAAACATCTAGAGATGTCTAAATCAAAGTTCCATCTGTTTAGAACACAGAAATAATCAACATGCTTCATCTCATGAGTGAGGTTAATGCATGACAGCATGATACATAAATTATAGGGGGGGAGTCTCTTTAACATCACTCTTTAGACCAGCACGCATGCACAAAACCAGCACTTGATATCCAGGACGAGACATACCGCACGGCAAGTCGAGAGAACACACAACGAATCGATTCGGTTTATTAGCAAAGTGATAAAGCATTATGATGTCTGTAAAACACAGAAATGAAAACTAGAGGACAGAGAGACAAAGACAAGTGTGAGAGAAAATAAGACAATGAGAACGAGCAAAAGACGGAGAGCAAGAGAACGGGGGGGAAAATGGAAGATAATAAATCAATGAACCTATTCTGTGGCAGCCACGGGGTAATGAAAGCTATTTATTAGCCATCTCTCTCTTTCCTCCTCTACCTCATACCTTCTTTTTTTCTTTCTTTAGTACACTGCGTTTTTTTCCCCACACCCAGCATTGATACTCACATCTCTCTCCACTAAACGCTAATAATTCCATGAAGCACAACAGAATACTCATTTAGACGCCACATTTATTTCACTCAACTTTGTTTGTCGTCTACAGAACACGTGATGGTCTGCCTGGATTACTGTTATCTGACATGACCTTTCAGATTTAAAGCAATTAGTAGTAGCATTTTCAAGTGCTATGTCCTTTTCAATTAATGGCATGGCTTCACCACGACTACTCTATTATATAGATAAACAGTCAGGCTTTAATATTCCACAGTTATAGTAAATTTTACTATTACTGTGGAATATTAAAGCCTGACTGCTTAATATACACATTCCTCGTTGCTTGTATAAACGCTTCAGAATTATAACCACAAGGTGTTTAACTGGTAGAGTATTTAAATATATATTATGTGGTTGTAAAAGATGGAATATGAGAATAATAATGTGTACAAAAATGCCCAGCAAGGTCACCGTATGGCAGACAAAGACCAGAGAGAGCTTTAATGCTCTGAACTTCTGTATGCATTAAGCTCTATGTGAATTTTCACATTGTTGTGAACAATATAACCAATAAACCAATAAAATGGATAATAACCTGTAACCTAAATAAGTAGCATCGATGTGTTAATACACATTATTGCAGGAAAAGTTATACACTTAAAATGCTTAATAACCCTTCATAACCCTAATTATATAATGTCATAACCAATGTATTACTAAGCACTTAAATAAAAGACTGAGATAAAAGACGAGATGCATATTTATTAAATAATGTCAGTTTTGATTTGGCAAGATTGAACCCTAACATCAAACCTAAAAATGGAACATCTAGGAACTTTAGGCATAACAGCATGTGAATAGCTGTGATTATTGACATTAAAGCTTCAAAATGTTTACCTAAAATTCAGTCTTTTCCCAGTGTGGAATAAAAACTTAATCCACACTGAAATCACTATTTTCTACAGCTACTGTACAGCTCATCACTTGCAGGAAACAAGAAATGCAACAAGCTTTCCACTATAGTGTTATTTCTCAAAACAGATCTTTACATAACTTGGCATTCTGGCTTTCCTGTATTGGCAAAAAATAGATTAAACAAACTGAAACACGTCGACCATGAGTTTGGTGGTGATTTCCTTTAAAAGAACACTAAAAGGATGAGCAGTGCAGCCAGTCAGGCTGAAAAGACAGCAGGAGTGAACATTTCCCACTGGTTGCCACTTACCACTAATGTTAGAAAAATGATAAATTAGTCTCGGCATGGTGTTGGGAGTCTACATGTTTGCATGTTGGTGTGAATGTGTGCACATATTTCCCTCTTGTAAAGCGTTGCTTCACGTGCCAACAGCTCACAGTGTGAACAGATGTTTGTCAGTAATGCCCTGGGTTTTCTGATTTTTTATTTATTTTTTACTGGGGTCCTCAGCGCCGAGGAAGAGTCCATTGAGATGCCTGAATTGCTTTTTCGACCGAAACTTAACTAAGGACACGCAGGCTCACAGCGGCTGCCAGAAACACACACACAGACACGCAAATACAGCACTAGCACTAAGTGTGTAAATAAAATACAAAACTGTGCACATTTGGAACAATAAGACAGACAGGTTACAAGGCATGTGGTCTTCAGATCTTTTCACTTCAAGCCTGTCAAATTGAGATTGACCCACTGTTGCTTTAGATCAGAGTAGGTTTTTCATCAAATCCTGGTGTATGTCTATCTGTCTCTATTTCTATCTTCCAGTTCAAACATCACATATGGATAACCCGTACCCTGGACATTTCCTATGGGCCTAAGGGTCTGACCAGCTATAAGAATGAGTGTATGAACCTCATGATCGATGGATCCTTCCCGACACCTCATCACGTCTCAAAGAGGCAAGTAGAAGCTACCTGCTTCTACAGATGACATTTTGAGCCAGTTCCTGGAGCACTTGGACACTTGAAATGGTCACAATAACAGCAAAGGTTGAGCAGAGAAACCAGACTACTGACATAACAATTTTGGGATAGAAACTACTGGCTGCGCAGTGTCAAATTTCTGTATTTTGGCACCTGTGTGAATAGTGTGGCTATTTTACACCCACATAGCCGACAAAATCAGCACTCTAATATTTATGTCAGTACGCCCCTGCCATCTTTGTCATGTGCCTTCGTAATTTTTACCCTCTGCTCCATTATAACACCTTGTTACTCAGATCCAGCAAGCCCACTCTAAATTTAGCTTCTGCCTGTCACCGAGACCCTGATGAAGGAGAAGAAAATGAGCAGTGATGTTGGAGAACATGAGAAAGGTTAGCTCTGTCTCTCAGGATAGCATCAAACACTCTACGATCATTCTGTTATATCATTAATATCTGTAGTTGCTTGGAAAAGAAAAATAGCAGGGGGAAATAATTAATAAGAGAGAGTGTGTCAATCAAAATTGACAACATCTGAGTTAATTTGTTCCATGTGCATATGTATAAAACAAAAGAAAGACAAATGCACATCACTCTCTGTTGTTGACATGAATTTTCTGTCAGCAGACAAAAGCTTAGCCAAGCAAGTGCTCTATATCTGATGTGATAATCATAAGATGATGCAACTGTGAGAGAGCAGACTTGACAGCAGACATACTTTCCTGGCACAGACACCTAAACCCTGCCCCACACTAGAGGAGCTTAAAAACGACGACTTGATTTTTTCTTTAAAAGTGGGAGACCACAGACACAACAAACTTTGTAACCGACTTTCAATGTTTTAATCCTGAAAGCACGGACTAGACGATCCAATCAAGACACAGATTAATCAAACAATTTCAGGGAGGAGATTCCAGGAATTTCGGGATCTCACAGAAACTTGCGTGATTTACCATGACTTCAGGATATAAACAGACATGGAGGCAGGCAGTCGGTGTTGTCAATAGCTCTATTGTGTGCAATGTTTTTGCTGAGAAACGGCCAAAACGAATGAAGTGATGGCTGCGAAGACGGACATTACAGGATACAGAAGGCACCGAAGATTGTCGTAAGGGCCAGATTGGGACAGAAACCTGGCAAATTATCCTCTAGTGTAGAGCAGGCTTAAGTTTTGGTGCTAAAAACCACTATGGCCTAATTTTCAGTGGGCTTCTCTCAAACACTTATCATTGAATTACAAAAATATTTCTAGCATACCAAGATGATTTCAAAGTTAGAGCATAGATAACAGGGTTCTCTTTTTGATCATCTTTGAATTGTTTCCTAAGCACACAGTGCAGGACTGGCTTTGTGATAACTTTGTGAATGTCCTTGAACCAGGCAAAACTGTGACACATTTCTGGAGAGAAAACGAGAAAATATGAATGTGAAATGTTGGGCCACTGATGGTGCCCAGCTCAGCTGACAGAGTTTGACAGCAGCTGCAGAAAAGAATGGGAGGAAATCTCTATATCCAGGTGTAAAAAAGCTTGTTATGTCATACTCATGGACAGGAGATAGTGAATAATTTGGACACAAATTTGGATGCATAGTGTACATTTACACTTTTTAGTGTGTCTATGTCTAAGTGTGCCTGTATGCAATGACTATTGCCTACAATAGATATATATACAATATAATAGCCAATAGAATATTGAGTATCCTTGCGCTACTGGTCAAAGCTCTGGATCTGGGCGATTCAATCCAAAATCATATGTACTGCATGTTTCTCTATGCACAGACTGTAAAAGTGTAAAGCGAGACCATTTCAGCCGAGTTATGTCTTGGACTATTTTTTTTCCTTCATAGGAGCAGAAAATGCATGACACAGTTGGGGAATTGTATATAAAATACTTCATACCTTTAAAAGGTCTAAATATCAGTACCTGTAGATACTTGAGTTTGTGATACAAATATTGTCATCATCGTACAGAATATATATCGTGCCATGTGAGTTTTTGTATCACTGCTCAAGTACATGAACAAATCATGGAATTTCAGTACAAGCCCTGGAGAGAAGACTCTAAATTTCCACAGAGATTTGTTGGTGACGCAAAAAGAATGAACTGGGAAAGTTCAAAAGTGTCTTTTTTCACCGCCGGATGCTCTGTTCTCCCTCTCTTATGCAATAATCTGCCTGAGGGTGTCAGATGGATGCTGAATTTATATCAACCTGACTCTCCGACATGACAGAAAAATCAGGCATGTACCAGTTCGTACATACACACGTGAAACAAAACATCACCGAGTAAATCACTTTAACTAAAATTCCACAGTGTCTTCCAAAGCCACTGTGGAAGAAAATGTGAGGCAACAATCATTCAGGAGGAGGAAATGTGGAGATGTTAAGCTCAAGGTTCAAAGTCTGCACATAAAATTAAATATTTGCAAGCCAACACACATCACTCCTTCATCCAGCCCTCACTCCTTCATCATGAACTCCCTCGATCTCTTTCCCTCATCTAAAATAGCAGTCATAGCAGCAGAAAGGTCAGAATTGATTGGGAAATGTAATGAAATATTTTCAAGGGTTCCAGGGCTCTGATTAATTAATATTGTAATGTGGAAAAAGGTTCCAGGGACAACGGAGAGAACAAAGTTTTGGTTCCGAAGCAACATGCGTTAAAGGACAGCTTGTGACCATGCATGTGTGCTCCTTTACGTCTTGCTATCTTGAGGCAACATGAAGCCACCACGGCGTTAACTTTTGACCAGGTTTTTGTTGGTCAATGGTATTTTCAAGCTTGTGTAAGCAGTGAATGAGATGTGCCTACATGGTTCACAGTGCACATACACTTTGCTCGTTACACATACATAGACACGCTTCTGCTCCTCCTCCGCTTCCTCATCAGTTATATGCACGTTGAATGTCAGTAAAATTCTTTACCCTGTGCAGTCTAATGGAATTGTTGATGGGACAGAGGAAATCATTGAACTGAGGAGGCACAGGGTCCATCGGCCAAGGACCACATACCCATTCCATTAGCACAGATGGAGAGGTGCTGCTGGGCTGTGTTGCAGAGGCACATCTGTCAGATCTCAACTGTGAGGGAACAGGACTCATATCTGCTGCTGTGGTGCTGTGTCTTTTTTTCACAGACATTAGAAAACTGCTCTTCTGCTGATGATAATTTAAATAATAAATATCATGTTGAATGTACGGGTTCGAGAGATTTTGTTTGTGTGTTGTAGCTGCACATCATATGAGACAGTGTGCTTCTGTCTCATCTTCTGGCGCTTGTTCTTAACGTCAAACCTGACTTTGTCACATTTCTTTCAAGCCTATACTCTCCTTGTTTTGCCCACCCGGGCCGGCTCTCAAGCACATCTCTATCTCCAGCAGGGAGCCGTTCACACCTGCATTTGCCAGTATGTGCCAGACACATACTCGCCTGGCTTTAAAAGGGAATGTCACGCAAAAATCTGATTGGCTCAATTGATGCAACGCCCCAAAACCCAAGGATAACTCAGCCAACCCTGTTGCGGCAAGAAAACTCCAACATGCACTGGACTGCTACTGGACCACACACTATAGATAATTTAAAGAGAGTCCTTTGTGTCTGTGAGTGTGAGCATGTGCGTATCTCAATCCATTCAGCTGGTAAACGCACACCACAGCAGCGGTAACAGTGGTAAGACTTTCCAGTATAATGACCGAGGAGAAAACATCGCTGTGGTGTGCAACAGTGTGCATGTCACACACACGCGTGTATAGGGTGAGTGTTTAATGGCGCAGTCTGTGTTGGTGTCTTTAGGGACATTTTACACAAATATACAAGCACTCATGCATACAAGCATATGTTCACCACACAAAACCCATCCACAACATACACAATGGGCAAAGAGAAAGATACAGTAGAGTGTGTGTGTGAGAGAGAGAGCAAGAGAGAGAGAGAGAAAGAGGAATTGAATGTCACCTGATGCTGCTCATGCTTCCTGCCTCTGATCCGAGTTTGCATCTCTCGAGCTGGGTGGCAACAATCTGACGTTCGGCCTCGAGTTCCCTGGTCAGCCGCTCAAATTGAAGTTCCTGGTGGGGATAAAAACAAGAAGTGTGAGTGCACATGAGAGAGGGCTGAGAATCTGCAGGGAAGCGAAGCTGTGCATGTATAAATGTGACTGTTACCACATGGAAGCAGATCAATAGTTTAGGGTGTTCCTCCCCTCCGAGAATAATGTGCATGTGCAATTGAGTGCGTGTGTATGCAAGATGACGCATGTGTGTGTGTGTGTGTGTGTGAGCGAGACCCAGAGAGAAAGAAAGAGAGCATGCTGGATTGATTGGTTTTCTCAAAGCCATTTAAAGCTTTGAATGAGTTGATCCCCAGTCTATCCCAAGTCTCCAACTTCAATCATCTCTCCTCCCTGAACACTGGAGAGCACAATGCAATTCGTCTACCCCTTTTCACACATGCTTACAGCAATTTACTCATAACTATACACAGTCTTTCTTCCCCTCTCTCCCTGCCTTCCCCTCAAACACACCAATACTTCATTGTTACTTTCTCTTCCTCTCTCTCCGACACACACACTCTCAAGTGCAAATACACATGTAGTTCGAGGAGAGGTACATCATCATATCTAGTAAGCAGAGGTTCCGTAACTCACTCAAGCAATCTAGACAGCATTATCACAAGGAGGATGTACATAAGGCCAGGCTAAAGTCAACCAAGCTATCATCTTTTTTCAGAGATGCAGCTGCCCAGTGTAGTTAAAATCTTCTTCCTCTTCCTGGCTATTAAATGTGACAAATGTGTACATACTTTCCATGGAGATCAATGTTGTATATATTCAAAATTGCACACAATAGGAGCAGGGCAAGTCATGATACATTTAGAATTTGTAACAGATTTAAGTCAGTTTTCCGGTGAGATTCACTGGTGGTACATAAAAAAAATAAACTTTAACCTGAAGAAGCATATTCTTTCTGAAAAATGTGTTATTTTAAATTTCATTTCATACACATTCCCATATTTTCTGGATGTGTTCCAATCAGGGGAGATATATATATTTTGGATTCTAGTCATTTAAATTATGATGAGATGCCAACACAGTCCACAACAGAGCATCAGAAGATACATCAGATACTGTAGGTAGTGAATAAGAGTGAGGGGCTGTAATTCATGCACACCCCTGCATTATTTACCACATGTACGGGACACACTCGTAAATACTAAATAATCCCTGCTTTCCTGCATTCATAACTCTGTCTCAATAAATTATTTCTTTTTTCTCTTCATCTATATGCAACACATTAAATCTCATACATATGAACAACAAACTCGCTGGTTCAGCCACCCCTATGATTTGCAAAGATAGTTGATGCTGGAAATTTGAACAGGGTCTATTAAAGTCTTAGGCCCCCCCGTAAATGTAAATTACAGCTTTATTTTACAGCAGGTTGCCTCATTTCAAAGCCCCGCTCTGCTCCTCACTGTGACTGTTGTCAACCTCGTTTGCCACAAATGTGACTCCTTTAAACCCTCAAGGTGTAAACATTTGAATCGATGCACCGTAAGTAGCATTATGCTAATTGGTGATATAGGGTCTCAATGGTTACGTTTCTCAAAAGCCTGCTGAGGTGACGTGGTAAATGCCTGAATGCCAAAACAGATGGTAAACCTGTGAGGCCAGGTCTGAGGGTGAAACCTGCTAAATTATGCATAACCCTTTGTCACATTCTTTTCCCAACTCCTTTGTCTAAGAGCAACCTGTGTCTCTGATACGTTAGTATAACTGACGCCGAACAAAATGAACTGCAACTGACAAAGGTATTTGAGAGGACATGTATTAAATTGCTTATAAAGTGACATTATATACCAGAATCAACCAGAGAAGTTAGTATAACTAAGTTGTCCAATCTGCAAAGAAAGCTTAGGTTTGATCTATTATGGACGCGAGAATTTCCTTGAGCTTTTTAAAAACATCTTAATTCTTACTGTATTGTTGCCATCACTACACATGGCGTGTAAAATCCTGTTAGTTACTCGCAAGTAAGTACAGTAAATTTGACATGCAAATAGTGATAGTGATAGTTTTCTTCTTCACAGGAGTGAAAAGTAAACAATAAGATAATGTGCAAGTAATTAACCTTGCAAACTCAAAATAAAATATAAAGATGGAGAGATCTTTTCATATACAGTATATGAACAATAGTTTGTGACAACAATGCTGATGTTGGATCAGTGTACATCTAGCATCGCATTGTAAACTTAATAAATTAAATGATTTGTCATTGTGGGTAGCATTCTGGCTAACTTTTCTGTTAATCCTGAGCAATGTAACCTCATAAACAGTTTGTTTTGTATGCAGTTGTATAGTTTACCTTGATGTCTGTAAGCGTCAGCAATCCAAAAAAAAACTGATGAGTTGGGAGTTTCGGCTGGTGCTCTACTGTGCGTTTCTATCAAAATGCACCAGGTGTAGGATTCCACTATGTTATGCATATGCTGTGCCTGTGTGTCACCGCCTCCCTCTCAGAATATGAATAGAGCAGCAGCAACAATCAGCAAAAAAAAAAAGGTGTCTATGGCAACTGTAGAACCCCTCGTCCACCCCTCGACATTATAAATGAGGTCCTGACTCCTCCCTCGCGCACAGTTTCTGCCCTTTCACATGCCTTCACTGCTCTCACAAAGATGACCTGCATACTGTATTCAATTACCTCTTCACCAAAAAGTTGAAGGAGGGGGCAAGTCACATCGTGTGAGTGTCAGGAATATGACCAGCCTCTTTCACAAGCACCATATACTAATCCTCATTTTAGTTTAGAGAACTTGTCGTTAAGCAGTGAATGCTAATTGAAACTACTTAAATGAATGCACTCCTGCTCACTGTACAGGAACAAAAGCTGTGTTGAAGTGCTTTCACACCAAATGTGATGCAAATGTTTCACTAGATGAGTTTACATACAGCACTTTTGCCTTTGCATTTGTCGACCCAGTCGGAACAGGCCCTTTCTGCCATGTCCCCAAAGTAAACACAAACCAGATGCAAATTTCACCGTCCCCGAGACAGAAAAAGGATCGTGTGAAGTGACATTGCAAAATCCAATCAGCAGTGACATTCCCCCAACGTCCCCCAAAGTTGTATCAGAAATGCAGGGTCAGTTGCTTTGACGTAAACCCTGAGCGACTGGGTGCAGGCAAATGGGGAGAGGGCTGAAAGTGAGAGAGGCAGTTGAACTTCCCAATAACTTCTGTAAATACACTACCAGTCAAAAGTTTGGACACACCTTTCCATTTACTTGAATGAGAAAGCGTGTTCAAACCTTTGACTGGTAGTGTATGTGTGTATGTGAGTGGTTGCTGCACAGTAGCTGCAATTCTAATGTAAAGAAGTAATATACAAACATACAGTGGGGTTGCTCCCACATCGTTGCAAAAATACACAGTGAACATGTAGATTATTGCACACGCAAACTTGAGCACCTATAAACCCGGAGCAGTGTGTACAGCTGCATATATTCATGTCAAATCTTCCACTCTGCTTTGATGCCCTTTAGCAAGACACTACACAGAGAATAGCAGTGTGATATCTGATCTCCCTGTGGAGGAGGGCAACAGAGGAGGACGTTATTATACTGACAGGGAAAGAGCATCACATTATCCAACAGAAAAACACTCCGAGACAGCTTTATTTAGAAAAAAGAAAAACATGACCACATTATAGAGAACACAAATAACGTAAGTGAATTAGTTTACAACGCCACTTTAACTTGGTAGAACTGACATGGCTATTTACTTTTTCATAATGGAGGTCTGTGAAAAAATAAAATGGCAGACATTTGTTCCTGCCAGACAGAAAAAGATAAATTGTTGTTGAAATCAAGACCAGGTACACTTCTAGGATCCAGTTTTATAAAGTGTTTGCTGTAACGTTTAAAGGCAATCGTCCAAAGGCAATAAAACACAAACACAGACAGCATTTAGGGGCAATAAATATGGCATGGTAAAGTACATACTGCAGGATAACATATGGGATAAATGGGATAAAAAGCATCCATGGTCACAGTTTGCTCTACTGCTCTTAGTGTCTGTGTAGTTTAAGCTAAACGTTCCATATTAAGCCAGTATGTGCTGCCTGTGTGTTCCAAGAGATAAAGTCCAATTATAAAGAAGCATAATGATGAGCCCTATAGGCAGCTATTAATCATGCTGTTTTTGGATTGGAAACAATAGACAATCAAACAGAGCTACGACCTTATTTGGGAAATAATAGTCAGCTGCGCATTCATTCTTTCTCTCGTTTTCCTCAATCAGCTAAGAGGAATGGGGGAAAAACTTGGATAAGGTGAGTGGAATGAAGGAGTGGGAAAGTAGGGACATGTAAATGGGCGCTGTAAAAAGGTCACTCGTCTCCATCACTCCCTTGCATATTAAAAACACAGAAAGCCACCACTCACAGTCCTCTTTCCGAACACATTGCTGTGGTTCATGTAGCGGAGGTATGGCTCGAATGTAGCCGGGATTCATTTCTGCCTCTCTTTTCTCCCTCTGACACTTGTCATGTCCCTTTAATGACTGTGGAAATTCAACAAAGAGCCAGGAGAGAAGTTGAATAAAAGGGAAATAATGACTGGGGGACATAAAACAGCAAGCAGAGGGAGAAAGAGAGGAAGAAAGACAGAGGAGATTTTGATGCCTCTGCTGATGACAGACATATGAGATGATGGCCAAAGGAGGGAGACCTGATCCACTGCCTTTTCATGAGTGCGCCTTTGCAAGAAAGAGAAAACAAAGGAAATAGAAAGAAAAGCCAACAGATCACCAGAATCATGTGAATGACGTTATTCTTAAGCAATGCTGTGTAGTGAGATCAACATATTTGTGTGAACTATAGCTTAAGCATGAAATAATTTCCGATCACATCCATCTGGATATTATCTTAATAGGGATTTTCTTCTTTATCTTTAGTGGTTATGAGAACGCTGCAGTCTTTTAGAAATTGTTGTTCTTTACCTACTGTAAATGAACAACAATCACTGCTCTTTGAACAAACCACCACCTAAATATTTAGTTATTTATTTATAGCGAGGCAACAAAAAAGTTTAAGTTCCAGGTCCAGTATTTTATAAGTAACATGTTTAACGAGCTGTTCTACACTACAAATCAATCTGTGCCGTGCAGAAATTACTGAATGGATTGGAACAATCGGCAAAGAGGATCTGAACTTTTTGTTGAATTTACCTTTTAAAAAGAACACACTTCATAGTGAGCTTTTGAATGATGACGCACACGGCAGCAAATGTCATATCAACCGGTTAGTAGAGTATTGTGTTGATTTTCAACGCAGTGCTTAACCTGTTAACACCACCACAATAAATGATATATTTTTTCTTAACCTTGAATTTTACTACAGTGCTGGTGCGGATCCTGTCACTCGTTAACACCAACAAAGCTATTTAAAAAAAGAAACCTATTCTGAACGTGTCAGGGAAAAACACAGCAGGAGAGTGTGGCAACATTTTATGAATTTAAAAAACTAAATAGAAAACTGGCATAAAAAATGAATGAATAGGGAAGTGAAAATAGCAAAAAAAACGGAGTCAGACCCAGAGTCAGAAGACACTGTTGCTCGTGAAACACCTCCACAACGGACGTTATTCTTCTTCTGCGGTTCAATGTACGCAACCGGATGTGCCCGGACTACCGCCCGGAGCAGGACGATCGGTTGTTCAGGAGAACCGCTGCTTACGTAACGTTTACGGGATTTTCAGTGATCTCGTTGAGCCCCGAGATTACAATAAAACACAACGTTCTCAGCAATGGCTGAACTGTTTGTTTCGAACCGTCAGGCTTCATAAACAAGGTAATGACGCAGATACACACCAAAAAAAAAAGCGATAATAGGAACTTCCGGTCTAGTTCCGCTTTAATGCATTTAATGCAGAGCTTCCTCTTTCAAATTAAAGCCATGCATGTTTAAGCCATATACAATTTTTCAATATTTTAATCCAGACAAAGTGCAGAGGAGATTCCAGGGATTTGGGATCTCACAGAAAACTCATGTGATTTAACATGACTTCAGAATACTAGTGCGGCGCCTGTAGAAAGTAAGTATTCCTATAGTGGGAGCTGAAGAAGATTGGCGTGGCTGACACAACAGCTAGCTACACTCATGCTAATTGAAAATTTTAAAATGCGCGTTGTGCCTAATGAGGTTGCACAGTGTTTGTATTATGTTAGTCCTACATTAATGCTAATCATAATCTCACTAGCTTACCTTTGGAAACAGGTTTGCCAAGTTAGCCACAAAGTAGTAGCATGCTCATGCAAAATAAATATGTGCTTGCGTATTGGTGAATGGACAACTCGTCGTTTCAGTATAACACCTGAACACATGTTCTGCGGTGAACCGTGTGAAAATGTCTCACCCACCCTGAGGACAGCCTCTTCACTCCCACCTCCCTCCTCCAGACAGCACAGCTGCTGCTGATGAGCCGCTGCCTGTCAGCCAAATCAGCGAAATCAGCGAAAGTGCAGCATGATAAATTTGAAAATCAAGGAGGCACACCATCAGGCCATGCTCAACCCATATCCATATCTTCGGGGGAATGCAGAAAAAAAACACAGAAAAAACATGTGGATGAAGTCGAATCAACTTGGCTTGTATAAGTTACGGTTCTAAACAAACCTGCTCTCATTGGTTATTGTGGGGTTCTGCTCACGCTCCAATAACTGATCAGTCATTACTATCAGTCATATATCAAATTGGGAAGAATGATGTGTCTGTTAATCCCTCACATGACATGATAATCTGGCCAGATAATCTGTTCAAATCAGGCTAAAATCTGAAGGTACCCACGATTGTCAGAAGGGCCAGATGGGGACAGAAATCCAGCCAATTATCCTCTAGTGTGGGGCAGACTTAAAGGTGAAGTAAGTAGTCTATAGTGCCATCTAGAGGAGAGGCTGAAATTTACAACAAAGAACTGCTCCTCTGCTCACCCCCTCCCTTCCCTGAGCGCTACGGTATCCTCAACAGGTCAAATGTCGTCCTCGTCGTCTTTCTCCGTGTCAGCAGGTGAGGTTCGTGAGGCGAGGGAGAGGGCGAGCTACCGCGGCCGTAGCAGACGAAGCAGAGAGAGAGGAGGCGGGACTTCCGCTACAAGTAAAGAGACCCTTGATTTGTTCTCTCGCGTTTGTCTGCTACGGCCGCGGTAGAAACATGGCGTCTTGCTGCTAACAGTGGCAATGCAATGTTATTTTACATGACTTTTTGAAACACTACGAAAATGAAACAAAAACTATTATACAGTGACTAGACAATGCAGGAGCACATAATATGTATAAAAAAGTGGATTTTGACCCATAAATACTACACAGTGTCCCTTTAAGCTTAACTTTGTATTTTTTAATTTACACAATGACTATTGTCCAAAAGGTGGACAGGCAATCGATGGTTGTTCAGGTTGAAGGATTTGTTTGAACGATTTGCAAAATCAAGCAAAGAGACAGTCCAATGTATATTTGCAGCAGACAGATTGGGTTGAGGTGGGTTTTGATTATGGACTTGCGGGTCGAGTAAACAGTAGAGTCAGGAATAGTCTGTGTATAAGTCTGTGCATCTGTGTGTAGGCATGCACACAGGTGCTGTAGCCATCTGGCAAACATCAGTTGCACTAAACAAGGAAATATAACGGCTTCACTGTGCATCAACTTTGCTCTATATCTCCCTTTTTCCACCCATAACACAAGATTCATTATTGTTTTACACCAGAGAAACTATGGTCTTTTCTATCACAGTAATGACTGGCACTTTGCACATCAGCCGGTGTTTTACAAAAGTGAATTTACATTAGTAGCAAATGCCTGAGGGGTTCTAATGTGGTAGTGGATACAACAAGGGATGTAATGGACATCACATCAGTACCAATAATAACTCAAAAACACAAACAAACACAGACAATTATAATAAATGCTCTGTAATAGAAATGTCATTGACCAAACCAAACTATAGGAAACTGCATTCAGATATTATATTAAGGTAATACATAGAGATGGGTCAGTCAGGAACAGTCATACCAAAAATCTATATTATCTATAATCTAGGCATATAAAAAGAATAACCACAATTTGAAGACGATATTAATCGATTACTAAATTAAAAGCCAACTATTTGGATTGATTAATCAGTTTCACTGTTTTTTGTTTTTTTTTCAATAAAACAAGCTTTCTGATTTTTCAGCTTCTTAAATGTAAATGTTCTGGTTTCTTTGTTCCAGATAACAAAAAAATCATTAAAAAATATATATAATTTTGGTTTGTGGACAAAACAAGAGATTCAAGAACATCATTTCCAGGTTTGGTAAATTTTTCAACATTTTGCAGACTAAACACATACGATTAATTGATTAATCGAAAAAATAATTGTCATCTATAGCCCTAGCAGGAATATTCTTTTTATTATGACCTGAGAGAACCTTTAGTAAATTTATGTAAAAGCTATGGTTAAACTCCCCCAGTCAGAAACCAATAAAATGTTGCCCAGCTTTTATAATGGGAGAATAAAGCTCATGACATAATCAGACAATGACTTAGCTCAAATACCAGAGGAAATCCCTGACATTTCTGTTTTTGGCTTTTAATTTTACATAAGTCCTTTATCATATTCAGGGAGGGCTGAGTCTGCTTCTTCCATAACTTATTCTCATTTTCAATCCTGTGTGGTGGGGACAGCTTAGGAGCAAATCATTTTGTGACCTTTGTGACTTATGACACCAGCATGAAGCAGCTGTCTGCTGCAGAAATGCAATGAAATATCACAATTTTGGCTGATGCAAAAATTTGTTTCAGTGCCTGACGAAGTGGAAGTTTTCTTGGGTATTATATTTCTTTTTTTTTTCCTGAGTCAAAAGGTTTACAAATACTGCATTTGTGGGTCAAATAACTACAATATTAGACAATGGTCATGAAATTCATTCCCCTTAAAAACATCCAACTTAAATGCAATTCTTCTGCTCTGAATTTGAAGGGATTCTGTGTTATTTAGCCAAAAGGAATTCAGCAAAACATCTTCAGAAACATGCAAATCAAAGAGCCACATCATTAAACAGCTGAAAATAAGACGCTGCTGGGCCTCGGCTAATGGTTTGTTCCAGATTAGAAACACTGAAAATATTCATCATACTTTTCTAAGTAAAATTCCCCAAATCCTGCTCAAAATATTTGTCTGATAAACTACATGTGACAACCACAAGTCATATCTGTTTAAATTCTGAATTGTAAATCACCTTTAAAAATAGCACAGCCCCAAGTGATATGACTGCCAACAGCTGGCCCAAAGCAGTTTTATATGTATATAAATATTCAACACACAAATACAGCAATACAGATCTTTGCCTCGTTAAATTATTTAAGGGCTCAGTGGGCAAAAAGAAATCATCTCTCAGTCTCCAATTTTCCTCTCTTGTTCACTCTGTCACTCTGTCACACTTGCTGCTCCTTGTTTCAGTAGGTCTCCTTCTGTCTCACTGTGTGTGTGTGTGTGTGTGAGGGTGTGAGTGTGTGTGAGTTTGGGCTCATGTGCTGCAAATAGAAAGCCCTGAGCAGCCTGAAAAAAAAGGTGTTGTGGAAATCTGGAATGTCAGCCTGGTTACACATACGTGCAGGCACAACACAGCCCTGCCTTAATTATGGCCACATATTAGCATAATATAGCTTTGGTCTGTTCAGGTTACACAAGAGAAGAAGAAGAAAATGTATGGCACATTGAAGAGGAAAAGAAGACAGCAATGTTAATCAAGAAAATAAAGGTTAAGTAAAGAGCATCAACAACTACAACATTTAGCAGCCCATGGCCAAGAACAAAGGAATTGGACTCTATACAGAAGGTTGTTGGTTCAATCCCTGTGCAAGGCACCCACTCTCCAATTGCTCCTGCCGCCCGGCTTGTGTCTGTGTGTGTGTCTGTGTTCACTACTGGTTGGATAGGTTCAATGCAGAGTTCAATTTTACTATCACTAATTGGTGTGTGTGGAATAATTACTCATTCTAATTATGTATGAATAATAAACATTAATATTTTACTCTCACTTTGAATACAAACTCAAACAGAGGCATGTTAAATTATTGTTTAATAATGTGTGTGTGTGTGTGTGCGTACATACATATATACATACATACATACATACATACACACCTATATACATATAAATATACATACGTATATACATAAAAATAAACATATATACATGTATATATATATATAAATATACATTTATATATATATTTACATATATACACATATATATGTATATATATATACACATATCGGCGACCTTGAGTGTCTTGAAAGGCGCCTTAAATATAATGCATTATTATTATTATTATTATTATTATATATATATGTATATACACACACTATATATATATATATATATTCCTTTAAAAATCCCACTGGTGGCAGTATTTGCTCATGTGAACGTCTGCACGTTCATCTGAGCACATTTGATTGAATGGGAGTGAACCTGTTGGTGAAGTGCAACATTGATTAACTTCTCTGTGATTAACTGTGCTGAGTAACAGACTGCTTAGTTCTCATATGAGGAATGCAAAATAATCACCAACTCTCTATGGGTATGCTGCGTAAAAGTTATACTGTATTTAACTTGTGATGAATTGTCTAATTAGGTATGATATAAGAAGAGCCATTCACTACCGTTCCCTACTGTAAATACTCTCATTCCTCTTCTGTACTCCCCTTGGTTCTTGCCGTTTAATGGCCAGTAGCCTAAAAATAATGATCGCGCAGGCAAGCAGACATAGACAAGCCAAAAATGTTCTGGTCTCTTGATAAAATGGCCCAAACATGCAGAGTAATAATGGAACAAACCAGCAAACATTATCAGGTCTGGAGTAAAACTACAGTACTTTTGAGTTAGTTCCTCAGCCGCTGATAGCTGCTCTAGCTACTGTTACTTGCCTCTTGAAATGTATTTTATTATGTAGGCTCATTTCAGCTGGTGTCACAACTGACAGTAATAAACATTGATTTAAAAAAAGAAAAGAAACCACTTTTTTCATATCTCTGACATTCATTGAGACATTTATTTGCAGACTGAATAAATGTAATCTGTGTAAGAAGCACAACACATTTTTCATGGTGTTTTTTTCCCCCTTTGTTTGTGTTTTATTGCACAGCCACAAAATATGACACCCTTCACCAATAAAAGTGAAATAAGCATTGATTCAAGTATGTGGGTGTCAATATTATTTTACTGGAGCTCCAAACATTAACAAGTATGCAGTTGATCTGTTCATATTAACAAAAACGAAGTACTTTGCAAGTAGTACTTGATCCACGCTCTTAAGCTGATGAAGTTATAATTGCACACATTTTCATTTAACATTGTGTCAATGGAGCGGAGTTTCATTGACAAAATGTTAAATGTAAAAGCTTCTTATTTATAAACACATGATTATTTTTCCTTTTCTCGATTTTAGTGAATCCATCCATTGTTCTCACTTGGTCGAAGGGATATTTTTAACCATCTCTGAGGCAATTAGGTCACAGTGCCAGCTGATTTAATGAGGTCTGCAGTGATAAAAACACAGGTCCATGAATCAGGCTCTTTGTTTAAAAGAAGGTAATGTCCAATTAGTCAGCCTCATTACAGCAGCTTATATGTGCACTGTCTTCATCAATCTCATCTTTAGCAAAAACTCTTTGAAAATGATTGTATCTGTCAACATCATTTACATGATGACTGGGGGGGACGCATTTAATCACAAAAGATAAATTGGCAGTATTAAAATCAAGTTTGTGTTCTGCTTTTTTTTGGCAACGCAAGGAAAAGGACGGCTGACAAAGGTCAAGGTAAAGACGGAGGCTGCACGTGTCCGTGTGCACTTGTATGCAAGGTCACATGCATGTGTTCAGTGTTGGCTCCATGACAGTGTAGAAGATTGCATGATTGGATTTGCGCTTGGATTTGAGTTTGGCTACGGACAAAATGTCATTTGGAAAATGTCACTGCCTAAATGCCACTGCAGCTCTGTGTGTGTGTGTGTGTGTGTGTTTGTGTGTGTGTGTGTGTGTGTGCGCACGTTCATGTTGTGGGGACCATGGTATTGACACAATTTTAACCCTTTAAAGAACTATATTTGGTCACTTCCACAGACATCATGCGGCACGACTCCATTAGCGAAATTAATGATTAGCTGGTAATTTTATCGAGTATTTATATCAAGCTGAGCTGATATGCCTGACTTCGTCAGACTGACGGCTACTGATTGGTCAGAATGCCGTCACTGGAAGTTGCATGAGGCAAGATGTCCGGCATAAGAATCAAACCAAACAATGCCAAACTGTAGATCAATTAAAAATACTTAAAAATCCTGAAACGTGTGTTTTCTCCTAACATTTAGCACAAGAATGTCTAAAATATCAATCGATCGAGAGCAACAATACGCATCACAACCCCTGCTGCTGTCAGTTGTGATGACCCCGCCCACGTTGAGGAGGTACTTATTATAATGGAAAACCAGCCAAACCACAAAGAGTCAAGACAAGCTGAGCCAGGGTATGGGCGGGACCATGAAGTGGAAAAGCAGCATTAGAAACACCTGGATTTCACCAAGCCAATCAGCAGAGAACCAGCTCTGTCACAGAATGCGTCATTGTGAAATTTGTCCTATCAGTGGAGGCCAGAGATGCTCGAAACTTCAGTACAGTTCCAGAAGGCAAAAGGTATTGTCATACGGTTCGGTCATCTCTTCATCTACGGTAATATCTACAAAAACTAATGATGGTAAATTGATGAAATCAAGCTGGGAAACCTCTAAAACATGCAGGATAGGGTTCTCCAAGGACCAGGTTTGAGAAACACTGTTCTACAGTGTTCTGAAATAATGTTCCTTTCACTTTATTTGTGTTTTTATTCTATATTATAGTATATACTCTTTTTGGAACTATATATGCTACCTTCATGGACCTTGATTTTCTACATGAAAGACTTGAAAATAACAAAAGGAAAAAAACTCATGCCATAATCTACAGTTAAGGTTATAATAACTGATAACTGCTTTGCTCAATTGGAACATTCATTGTCTCAAGAGTATAAATGTTCTGGTGCTTTCCAGATTTAAATATGATTTTGTTCTGTGTATACTGGCTAAAATCCTATTGTGAAGCTAATGTACCGCACATTTGGTATGCGTTTTAAACAAGCACACACTTTTTTTTTCGAATATTTTGACAAGAGATTGCAGTTGTAGCACATGCGCTTTGGAACATCTGGGATTGAAAATAGGCTGATTTCATGCAAAAATAAATTATATGTTCCAGCAGTTCCTAAAAAGATGTGTTCATTCAGCTGAGGGCCTAAAGATTAGAGAAACAACTTGTAGCCAGAAAGCTGCAATTTTGAAATTCTCAGACCACCTGGGATATTCTGGGCAAGTAAAGTGAATGCGTAAACAACCCTGCCTTCTCTTAACATTTGCTGGCAGATTGCCCTTGAGCAGGGCACTGGCTTTCTATTTGTGCCAGTGGAGCTGCTCAGCAATGTGAAGTATTGCTGCAAACTGTGGGTGAAACTCTGTGCTAGTGCATAAATATGACGAAAGGCGATGCTGAAAAAGAACAAACATGCTCAGCAAAACCATAACATGAACAGCAAATAAAAACACACAAATTTGCCCAGCGAGTGTCTTCTCTTCCCTCTCTGTCAGCTCTTTCCCCTCCTGCCCTCCATCTCCACCTCATAATGTGACAGGGGCTCCAGAGAGACCACCAAAGGTCATCCATCCACTGGTAATCACAAACACTTGTTTTGATAGATTAGCCATGTGCAAGCCCACGCAAAACCTTTGTAAGCTCGCACAGTCCAAGGTTGACACATGTAGATGCGAGTGCTTACAGCAACAACACTCACAAGTGTGCACACAAAGGTGGAAAGAGAGAGATGAAATTCAGGTAAAATACAAGACGTACAGTATGTGAATGTATTTTGATTGGCAAATATTAAATATTATATTGTGCTTCTTCTGTCTTATTGACACTCAAGGCACTCAAAACTAAGGTCTCATTCATACATATGCTACATCAGTGGGGGGTTCAGTATCTTGCATACCCAATTGAAAATGCATGACTGGCGGAGCCGCGGATCAAACCACTGACCCTCCAATTAGTAGATGACCTAATCTAGCTTCTGAACCATAACCGCCCAAGGTAATGTTGCAGACAACTACATCCGAGGTCAAACATGCACTACCCTATTAAAAAAATTGAAAAGATGAAATGAAAGACGAGACTTTTATCAGCACATAAATGAGACAAAGGGAAATATTTTGACACTGTCCAGTTATAGAGGTAGAGATGGAGAGTAAGAGTATTCTCGCACACACACTCTGTCTACTGTACAACACTGCAGTGTCATTGGCTTTAAAAAGAAAGGAAAGGGACTGCAAACAGTGGATAATGGCTTCATGTGCACGAGGTGAGTAATGTACATGTGTAAAGTGCTTGTATTGTTCCCTCTGTCCGACTAAATCGTCTGCAATGTGCATGTGTGTGAGTGAACACGTGTACAAGTGCAGGTATTTATGTGAGCATGTGCGGCGGGAGTGCGTGTGACAGAAACAACGGGCGAGTCTGGAGGACTAAACCGGAGCGACAAGCATGACAATGATAAAATCGCAGACGGGCCCTTCGGCGGCGTCTCCTATGATGGGTAAAGGGCTTAACAAGCTTTCACTGCCAGCTCCTTTCTTTAGAGCAAATTCACAGCAATAAAATAAATCCTTCACAATTCCAACAAAGCAGAAGTGTGTGGCCAATTTAATGCGAAGTGAATCGACAAACACAAAACCACACAGAGACATCCAGCGTATGAATATGTGCGTAAATGCTCCGACCAACCCCCCTCACTTGTTGTATAGATAAGATGACTACAAGTGTTATTGATTGTCACAGCGAAATGTCAAGAGTTCATTTTCATTTGGAGGCAAGAGCAGTCACTGATAATCAAGATGTTGTCCTCCTGAGGCGCCGCTGGACTCGTTATCTCATTGCCATGACTACGAGGACAAAGACCGTCACTGTCACATGATGGTTTTTGTCGTTTTGTATTTGAGCCACAATATAAACGCAACGCTAACCAGAAAAACAGATTTAAATAACTGCAGTTGTTTAAAAAGAAATAAAATCTAAAAAAAATAGATATCAAAAAGTGAATTTATATATCATGTCTTTACACAATGATTAGGGCTATTTATTTATTTAATAAGTCAATAGTGATAATTATCACAGTAAATGTCAAGTGATAAAATATTGAGTTGAGTAAAAGATGAAGACATAATTGCCTGTGGTTTCTTTATGGACAGAAATGTTTCACATATCTGATGCCTACACAGCTGTGTCTCTATCGAACAGACATGAAATTATACACACACACATACATAAAGTATATATTGATTTATTTCCCAGCCCTTATTATAATGTACTCTTCTTGCATGTCTGTCAGGATTAAATAGTCTGACTTTCCTCACAGTGCTCACAATATCAGTATTTCCCCGAAAATTCCAGCTCTGTCGAAACTTATTGGGGGAAGTCAGATTAACTGCATGTTTTTAGAGAATCGGAAGGTGTGATGATTCACTGCTTTGAGATGCATTATTTTTCTGCTGGGACACAGCTCCGAACAGATTGCCATTTGCCAACACGTGAGCAGGCTCCCATAAATCTGAAACTGACTGCTGCGGCGGCCCCAACACGTCTCTAAATCAAACAAATTAAATATATCAGGAGATTTATTGTTGTTTTTAAACAAACTCAGATGAGCTTACTAGCAGGCAGTGACAGGCGTGTTTTGGGGACTTATGATACACTGATTGGGCTGCGAGTGTATGAAAAAAGAACACTACCGTCTGACTGTTTGAAAGACTTGATTAAAGATTATATACTCAATAAGGGATTTGAAGTTCACAATTCCCCTTGTATACATTTTCCACAACAGTTAACTTTAAAAAAAGATTATGACAATTAAATCACACAGAGCAAGTAAACGCCATGATCAGGGGAATCCTAGCTATGAGATTATAATGCTTATAATAAGGTATTCTATTAATCAGTTGATTTACTCAGGATTATGAAAACGGATTAACGCTTAGACGCATGCAAATCAGACTTTTCAGACAGACTGCTGCTGAACAGCAACACCACTTCATACAGATATATAAGCCATTGACAAGTAGGTGAACATCATTCATAACGCCTATTCATATGTCTGACAAGACACTTAACATATGACTGTAATATAACTTTGCGGTCTACAGTGCTACATCTCACCTTTATCTTTTTTCATGGATGTGAAAAAGAAATCCACAGACAGATTATTTGCTCAGCCTCTCCAACACACTCTCCTCCTCGGCTCGGAAATACTGTATGTGTGAAAACCACTGTCCATGGTGCTGATCCTTGCACCACTTGGAATGCACACTAAATGTGAGAATGCAGTAAATTCAGCAGTTTTTTGTCTCTCTGAGGCTGGAGCACTCCAGAATTATTCTGAAGTAAATGGAACAACCTGACTGGTCAATTTTGGCACCATCATTGTCTTTTTATACATGCAGAGTGTGTGTATTTGTAATACATTGACTTTGTCAGAACGGGGGAATCCTCATGAGGCAGAACCTCATTCCTGGTTGAATTTGGGGCTTAGAATCTAATTTTAGTCAAGGTTAGGTTTTGGCATGAACTGGTTATGTTTAGGAATAATAATTTGTCCAAATTTATGCATGTCAGTTAAGAGGCATACACACTGCACTACAGCAATGATTCAACAAAAAATTCTGTGGCTGAAAGTGTTGACACATTTTTGAACACACCGAGTGCAGAATGTATCAAAAGGAGTGTTGTCTTTACGCTGAGATGAAGTGACATACAGTACGGCATGTTCTTTTCAGGAGCGCTCAAGGACTTAACAAGTATAATCACAGTGTGGGGGAAAAAAGTGTGTCCCACTTTTAGCTAAACTGCTGCACAACTTCTCCCAAGACAGTCTGAATCCAGAGTGATATGCAGTAGACTTTTGAGGAGTTTTGTTTATTTTTGTCCCATCTCCTTCTCTTTTGATGTATGATCAAAATGGTTACTTGAAAGAAAAGAAAAAAAGAACTCAACATCTGAGGGTTTACACACAAACCATGCTTCGACAGACACAAAAGCAAGCGTGACAACCACAAGCCAAACATGCAATGTAACATAAAAAATAACTAGCCCCGCGAGCGGATCTGAACGGGTTCGAGCCGATGCGCGCTCGTCGGCGTGTGCCACGCCTCCTCGCTCGCCTCGCCCACGAACCCGTTCATTCACCGCTCGCGGGGCTAGTTATTTTCAGCGGCGTCCCCACGCATGTCGGTCTGAGGAGCCATCGCGACGTGTGCATGTAATACTATCTGCTGCCACCAGGGGGTGCTGAAAGTTGAATATTTTTATATAGACATGTTCAGGACAGGTCCCTGGTCTCACATATTAAGTTCTGTGCTTATCGCTAAATGTACAGCAAAGTTAGAGGGCACTTCCTGTTTAAAATGGCCGACTTCCTGTGGGTGAAAGTCGTGTCCGTAAAAGTGTTCAGGGAAGTTCACTTGCCTCACATTTCAATTTTCTTGCAGATCGGACAATGTTGGCCTTTAGCCACCAGGGGGCGCTGAAAGTTGAATATTTTCATATAAATGTCTTCAGGCCTGGCCTGTTATCACTCACAGCAAGTTTGATTCAGATCGGACCTTTCGTTGTAAAGTTATAAGAGTTTCGTTCTTCACTCACTTTAGCGCCCCCTATCTCGTGCGCCATACGATATTTAAAAAATCCTTCCAATTGTTTCTGTTCCTCAACTGGTCCACAGTGACCTCCCCAAGTTTGAAGGTGATCGCTCAAAAACTGTAGGAGGAGATAGATTTTGTAGCGCTGGTGTAATTTTCGTATGTTTTCTGCCACCACCAGGAGGCGCTCTTTTCAAAATTGACCATTTCTTCATAGTCTTCTTCAGAAACCACCCATTATCACTCACAGCAAGTTTGGTTCCGATCGGACCTTTCGTTGTAAAGTTATAAGAGTTTCGTTCTTCACTCACTTTAGCGCCCCCTATCTCATGCGCCATACGATATTTAAAAAATCCTTCCAATTGTTTCTGTTCCTCAACTGGTCCACAGTGACCTCCCCAACTTTGAAGGTGATCGCTCAAAAACTGTAGGAGGAGATAGATTTTGTAGCGCTGGTGTAATTTTCGTATGTTTTCTGCCACCACCAGGAGGCGCTGTTTTCAAAATGGACCATTTCTTCATAGTCTTCTTCAGAAACCACCCATCATCACTCATCACAAGTTTGGTTCCGATCGGACCTTTCGTTGTAAAGTTATAAGAGTTTCGTTCTCTGCGGCGAAAAACCTGAATTTTCGCCAACTTTAGCGCCCCCTATCTCGTGCGCCATACGATATTTAAAAAATCCTTCCAATTGTTTCTGTTCCTCAACTTGTCCACAGTGATCTCCCCAAGTTTGAAGGTGATCGCTCAAAAACTGTAGGAGGAGATAGATTTTGTAGCGATGGTGTAAATTCGCCAAAAACGGCGCCGTTTTCGCCTTCAATCCAAGATGGCGGCCTTCCCGTAGGATTCCCAGGACGCTTGTCATCGACTTTTATTTAAAGCTCAACCTAATGAACATGTGTACCGAGTTTCGTTCATTTTCGTTAAACCCGACAGGAGATGACCTACTAGCACTTTTTTGCGTCACTCTGAAGCCCCTCCCACTTCCAATTTTCCACGCTTTTTCACCGAACCTTTTAAATACGTAAATTTTCACCAGGCCTGACGTGGTCGCAAAAATCTGTGAGTTTTTGGGCATGGGAAAGGCCTCAAAAAGGCGATTCATTTGGCGGAAGAATAAGAATAAGAAAAATAACTAGCCCCGCGAGCGGATCTGAACGGGTTCGAGCCGATGCGCGCTCGTCGGCGTGTGCCACGCCTCCTCGCTCGCCTCGCCCACGAACCCGTTCATTCACCGCTCGCGGGGCTAGTTATTTTCAGCGGCGTCCCCACGCATGTCGGTCTGAGGAGCCATCGCGACGTGTGCATGTAATACTATCTGCTGCCACCAGGGGGTGCTGAAAGTTGAATATTTTCATATAGATGTGTTCAGGACGGATTTCTAGTCTTATATGTTAAGTTTCATGTGGAAACAGCAATCCCTGTTAGAGCAGCATTAAAAACTGTAAATGTAATACTATCTGCTGCCACCAGGGGGTGCTGAAAGTTGAATATTTTTATATAGACATGTTCAGGACAGGTCCCTGGTCTCACATATTAAGTTCTGTGCTTATCGGTAAATGTACAGCAAAGTTAGAGGGCACTTCCTGTTTAAAATGGCCGACTTCCTGTGGGTGAAAGTCGTGTCCGTAAACGTGTTCAGGGAAGTTCACTTGCCTCACATTTCAATTTTCTTGCAGATCGGACAATGTTGGCCTTTAGCCACCAGGGGGCGCTGAAAGTTGAATATTTTCATATAAATGTCTTCAGGCCTGGCCTGTTATCACTCACAGCAAGTTTGATTCAGATCGGACCTTTCGTTGTAAAGTTATAAGAGTTTCGTTCTTCACTCACTTTAGCGCCCCCTATCTCGTGCGCCATACGATATTTAAAAAATCCTTCCAATTGTTTCTGTTCCTCAACTGGTCCACAGTGACCTCCCCAAGTTTGAAGGTGATCGCTCAAAAACTGTAGGAGGAGATAGATTTTGTAGCGCTGGTGTAATTTTCGTATGTTTTCTGCCACCACCAGGAGGCGCTCTTTTCAAAATTGACCATTTCTTTATAGTCTTCTTCAGACACCACCCATCATCACTCACATCAAGTTTGGTTCCGATCGGACCTTTCGTTGTAAAGTTATAAGAGTTTCGTTCTCTGCGGCGAAAAACCTGAATTTTCGCCAACTTTAGCGCCCCCTATCTCGTGCGCCATACTATATTTAAAAAATCCTTCCAATTGTTTCTGTTCCTCAACTTGTCCACAGTGACCTCCCCAAGTTTGAAGGTGATCGCTCAAAAACTGTAGGAGGAGATAGATTTTGTAGCGATGGTGTAAATTCGCCAAAAACGCCGCCGTTTTCGCCTTCAATCCAAGATGGCGGCCTTCACGTAGGATTCCCAGGACGCTTGTCATCGACTTTTATTTAAAGCTCAACCTAATGAACATGTGTACCGAGTTTCGTTCATTTTCGTTAAACCCGACAGGAGATGACCTACTAGCACTTTTTTGCGTCACTCTTTAGCCCCTCCCACTTCCAATTTTCCACGCTTTTTCCCCGAACCTTTGAAATACGTAAATTTTCACCAGGCCTGACGTGGTCGCAAAAATCTGTGAGTTTTTGGGCATGGGAAAGGCCTCAAAAAGGCGATTCATTTGGCGGAAGAATAAGAATAATAATAACTCTTTCAGTTTCAATAGGTTTCTTGCACAGTCGTGCTCGAACCCTAATAATAATAACTCTTTCAGTTTCAATAGGGTTCTTGCACAGTCGTGCTCGAACCCTAATAATAATAACTCTTACAGTTTCAATAGGGTTCTTGCACAGTCGTGCTCGAACCCTAATAATAACTCTTTCAGTTTCAATAGGGTTCTTGCACAGTCGTGCTCGAACCCTAATAATAATAACTCTTTCAGTTTCAATAGGTTTCTTGCACAGTCGTGCTCGAACCCTAATAATAACTCTTTCAGTTTCAATAGGTTTCTTGCACAGTCGTGCTCGAACCCTAATAATAATAATAACTCTTTCAGTTTCAATAGGGTTCTTGCACAGTCGTGCTCGAACCCTAAATATGTCAAATTGCATGTGTGTGTGCGATCTGCTTATGCAGATAGAGATATAATCTCTGAAGGCGAGCAGAGTTGGCTCCTTCAGTTGGCTCCTCCACTACTTGGCTACAGAGGCTGTCACTGAGTGTAACGAGAGCATCTCGTTACAAGGACTGCTGCAGCCATGTCATCACGATCGGGAAAAAGAGAAACTGAGAAAAGGAGTGTTCGTGTGAAAGAAAAGAGTGGGGAGTGAGAGGGGGGAGTTAAGCTGGGAAAATATGTATGCAAATTAAAAGTAAACAAACAATCCCACACGCGCTAACACATACGCACATAGGCAAAAAAACACTGCCTATCAAATAATAATAGCAATAATTTGTGCATTTGCTTGAGTCTATGTCAATCAAAGTATGAAGGATAACATTGATTGTCAAGTGTTCTTTTTCTCCATACCACATTATTATTATTTTTGTTCAACTTGAAAACATTCAACCTCACAATTACTCAGTCACGACAGAGGGGTATTTATTTAAAAAGAAAATCACACGTTTGACCATAGCGTATTATAGCGCTGCAATGATTAATTGATTATTAATTCATGACCAACTTAATCATCAAATATTTTCATCATAAACTGGTTTAAGTTAAATCAAGATCTCTGATTTTCCAGCTTCTTAAGTGTAAATATTTTCTGGTTTCTTTGCTTCATACTTACAGAGCCACAGACATGACATGGGGGGAAAAAAACTCTGTATTTCATGGCCATGAAATATTAATTTGTGCGCACAAAATATTCATTTGTAATACTTATTTATATTTTGGCCACGGAAGAAGTATAACTGTGGGTTTATCACTCCCATCAACAACTTGGACAGCTGGGTCATTCAGATCAGTTTTTCCCCACCATGTCATATAACAAAGACGATCATTTTGATTTTTGCACAACAACCAACATTTTCTGGCATTTTGCAAACAACTACTAACAGCTATGAACTGATTATGAAAATAATAATGAGATGGAGCACTAGTATATTATAATCTATATGAGAAATTAGTAAAAACAATGGAAATGTGATCCTACAGCAGCAGAGAAGCTGAGAGAATTAAAAATTGATTCATATTCCGTTTTGATTATCTAAAATCAGGTTATTATTAATCATAATAATAATAATAATAATAATAATATATGCGTGTGCATACATGTCTTGTTTTGTCATTTAAAACAGGACAAAAAAGTAAAATGCTGGATAAATAAGGGCAGAAAGCTAAAAAGAAAAGAACAGAACCGTGCTAAATACTCTTTTCACTGCTTCCCATGTATAAAGAATTACGACCAGATGAGGTGATTTGGTCGGGGAGGGAGGGACAATAAAAAGTGTCTGCTTTAAATGCAGTTTGCCCCTTAGATTTGTCATCTGACACGATCCCTCGCACTCAGCACTTTTAGTGGAGAGCGACTGAGTGTGCTTTCCCTCAATAGTTGGGCACATAGAGCTTCTGTAACACTGTACCAAAGTTTTTCTCCAGTCGGAGCTTGAATTTAGAGGAATATTGATTATACATAGGGTTGCTTTGTTACATTTATTCAACTATTAGAATAATTCAACATATATTGGTATCAAAAAATCAGTCTTTAATCATATCACATTTATCATGATAAATATTGACTGATTTCAAAATGCTTTATGGTGATAGTTTAATATAGGGCTAAAGGATTTTGGTAAAATATTGTATTGGAATGTTTTAAACAGATATTCTGAGTTGATTTGGGATATCATTTTTGTTCAATATTTAGTATGTTTCACATTTGACAGCCTCACTTAATGACATGTTTAAAATGTATTCATTTCTGAGGAAACGGTTCTCAAATGGGTCAGTGACAAGAGTCCATGGAAAGTTATGCACATGTTTTCTAATTAAACGTCAAATTATTCAAAATGAAAATAAATGAGTGGGATCACAACTTAAATAAATTACCTGTCTCCAAGACTGCATTTTAATCAAAATATAATGATTTGATTGCACCTTTGCAACTTGCCAATTACATGTTCTCAAATTGCATTTTGGGTTTAATACCCAACTATAGGTGTACAATAATTTGATTAATCCATCAATTGTTTTCTCTATTGATAAATTAGTTGTTTGGTCCATAGGATGATAAAATGTTGATCGACGTTTCCTAAACACCAAAATAATGATGCTCTCAAATGTCTGGTTTGTCCACAAACCACAAATTACTCAGTTTTAAGGATTTCTTTGTTAAATGGAGACAAGTCAGAATAAATTTATATTTGGGAACCTGAAAAATCAGAAGTAATAAAAACAAACTAAATGATTATTTGAAACAGACAATTATCAAATTAGCTGCCGATTACTTTAATTGAAAGATAGTCGATTAATCGATGAGCCCTTAAAAAGTGCAAAGAGTGTGAACATGGAAAAGAAATGAAGAGCAATTTAACAGTAAATTAATCATAACGTGCAAATATAGAATGACAAGGGTAATGCGGGTCAACAGTAAACATTAGTTTGACAGCAGAGTATTGATGATGTGAAGAAAAAGGAGGGGCAGGAATTGTATTTCTGGATGGCCACATAAGGAAGGACTTTCAGTGTCAGTCAGTGGAACACTTTGTCATTCGGAGCCTCTGGCCTGAGACTCTGACTAACAAGGGCACTATTTTGAGTTTGGGAGATGTTATTCTTGACGGAGAGGAGTTTTGACATATATATACTCTCTGCAACGACACTTGCGTCCAGCTCCATCCCAAGGACTGAGCCAGAGTACAGAAGTGTATTTATTTTTTTATTCAACCTTTCTTCAACCATGCAGGAAGTCCCTTGAGATAGAAATTAGAGCTGCAACTCAAGATTATTTTTTCATATTCCATTAAACTGTCAATTATTTTCTCGATTAATCTAGTTATTTTTTGGTCCATAAGATGTCAGAAAACCGTCAGTGTTTCAAATGTCTTGTTTTGTCCAAAAACTATTTTTTATTTATCTATTTATTATTCAGTTTTTAATGAATTATTTGTTATCTGGAAAGAAAACCAGAAAATCTAGTTTTAATCATGAAAAAACCTCCAAACCGATTTATTGATTATCAAAATAGTTGACGATTCATTTAATAATCGATCAATAACCAAGAAATCGAGTATTGTTTAAGCTCTAATGGAAATGCATTTTACATGGAAGACCTGGTCATTACAGTTCATCAGTTAAATAAGAAATAATGACAAACAGTATATGATGCAGAACGTAAACAACAGTCAAATGTACCATTTCAATGGTTTTCTAATCACATGATGTTTTCACTTTGATTTTGAATTTTTGAGGGTGATTGTACGACCAATCTTGAAATTGCTCTGCAAATAATTACATGAGTGGGGAATAAACCAGTTTGTTTCGTGTCAAATCCCAGGTGTCCACCCCAGAATACAAAAGGGTCGAAAATAGCGCTGACCACCTCAGACTCAAAAACACTCGCAGCATGGAGCAGAATTTGAAAGACCACAGCCCCACAGGAGAATGAACTGATTCTAGGGCCTACCAACAGAGAGCTACAGAGTTCCTTGTCCAGTCCAGTTTGCCATCTAAGTGGACCCAAGGTAATGCTCCTGCACTATGTTTGTTTTGCAGAAGTTGAACTGCAGGAGGTTCCGCTCACAACAAAACTCCACCACCCTCTGGTACTTTGACCAATTCTCCCTCCTGATGGTTCCAACAACTGCAAAGTCATGAGACAAACTTCTCTCACTGGAAAGGGCTTTAGGTGTCGAGAGTGAAGAGAGTAGGAGGCAGGACGGTCCCCCGTGGAGCTCCTGTACTGTTCGAACACACAATTCCTGCTGAGCATTTCATGTAAGACTGTCCTGAATCCAGGACACCAGAGGAGTATAATCTCCTTCCCCAGCAGGGCAGGGTAAAGGGTGTAAAAGGGTGCAAGAGATATCAAAGGAACATGACTCTGATCGTGGTCCCGGTCCGTGCATGAGTGTCAAAGCTTTAAGTTTGGGTTTTTTTCTCTCTTTTTATTACTTCTGCCGAGGAGGTTAAGCTTCCAGCTGTGTTTGTCTGTTTAGTTGTCTGTGAGCAGCGTAACTAAAGAAGAAAATGGCAGATTTTTGGAGGGAGGTAGGTCATGGTATCATGATTTAAAAAAATAAAAATAAAAAAGAAAGAAAGAAAGAAAACTGTTGTTGGGTATTGGAAACTGGGCTATTACTTCATTCTGGTTCAACTGGCAATTGTTGAAAAAAAATGCTAGGCAACAAATCACAAATTGGAGCAACAGCAGGAATAGTACCTACAGTATAAAATGCAGCAGGTGCTGTTAGGCAAGTCTGTACATTAAGTCTCACTTAATGACACTGTAAAAGACATAAACAGTACATCTATAAAGGTGGAAGCCAAAAAAACATCTACATCTAAACCATAAATATGGTTTTGCTAACTGAATCTGAAAAAAAAGCTCCCACCACCATTAAGAGTAAGTGAAATTCATGCTGGCAAGGTCATGATCCACTGAATGTGGCTGAACAGTAACTGGGAGACGGAAATAGAAAACAAAGCTAAGCAGCAAAGCGTATTGATTGTGGAATTTTGACAGGGTTATTTGACAAAAAAAACAACTTTTTTTAAAAAAAGGCTACAAAGACAACTCAAACTGAGGGGCAAAACATTTCTGCTGAGAGCTGAGAGCAGGAGCACAGCTTTGGCCAGGAGCAAAACAAATTCACATGAGAGGAGACTAAGAGACGAATATCCGCTTTTGAGGGAAAAGAGAAAATCAAGCACTCTGATGCCTAGTTAGTAACTGGGGGTTTCAAATAACAGTATGACCAATAGGGACTACTGCATTTTCAACTATTCGTAAATTTAGCACTTCAGTGTTTAAATAGGTGTGCGTGGGTTTTCTCCAGGTTCTACAGTTTCCTCTCACAGTCCAAAAACATGCAGACTTGGGGATTACGCAAATTACACCTGGTCAGAGATTTCTTCCTGTTTAAAGGAATGTTTTCTCTCCACTCATTTTGCTCATTGTGTGAACTGTTGGGTTTGCTCTTCTCTCTCAAGGTTTCTGCCAGACTATTTGCAGCACCTTGAGATTACTGCATGTTGTGATTTGGTGCGATATATAGAAATAAAATTGAATTGCAGAATTCATTTCAATTCTGCCGTCATTGATCAAAGCTGTCAAACTCCTACAGGGAAATCAAAGTCTGAAAATGTCCTCCACCATCAACCCCTTGTGGGTAGGTGAGCTGCAAAACCACTCAGTGCACTTTGGATCTTCAGCAGTCTCTGTGCAATCTACTCTGTTCAAACAGTTCAGTCTGCGAGGAAAAGGAAATATAATTTCATAAATCCTCTCGAAATTAAAAACGTGAAGGAGTGGGTATTGATGAGAAGAAGTTAATCCTGCTGTGATCAGAGCCTGAAGTGGGCTTTTGAAAATATAAATAACATGACAGAATTAAGACACAGTTGACTGGATACAAATTAAGCACAAAGCATACAGTCTTCATAAAAGGAAAACATTCCCACCCATATACAACTGAATACAGTGTGAATGTATACAATTATGCATAATTACACGCAAGGATTTGTACTTAACAAAGTAGACGCACACCGCCTGTACAAATTCACACTGTGTATGAACTCAACTTAAAGCCTCAAACATGAACGCTTTCAGTGCTTCACCCCATTCATTTCCTTACTTTTCTTTTTTTAAATTCCATTTCCTGACGCTCCATATTTGCAGTACAGCATTTATGAGCCAATAAATGACCTTCAAGCATATTACAGCGCTGTCAGGAAAAACAAAAAAAAATTAACGAGGTAAACAGAGAGTGACAGAATAAATCATTTTAATTCAGAGTGGATGGTTGACTCTCATGCTTTGTGCTGGTTATTGGTTTGCAAGTTGAAGTCAGGTCATTGATATGTTCATTGAAATCATATGTGAGTGCGCTTGTATTTGTTACTAGTAATCCCAAACCAGGTCCTAATAAGGCTGAACCTCATTTTCTGAGGAACTGGTTAAGTCTTGGTCTAATAATTTGGGTTGTGCTATAAAAACATGTGGATCACATCCATCCCGAATTCAATGTTTTTTTTAATTATCTAATTTCTTGAAATCTTAAATGCCTATTTTATAGAAGCCAGTATATTACATCAGTTTCCTGAGCAGCGGGAAGTTTAGGAAACTCAAATATAAAGCGTTCCCAATACTCTTGAATAAGCAAGTAATGTAAACGAAATAATGGTTTGCGAATGCACATTTCAGGAGAAATTTTAACTGCTGTTTATTTTATTTTAGATGAAAAATGCTCCGAGGCTTCAATTACAATAACCTGCCATACCTTAATGTGTTTGTATCCATTACTACTGTCTCTTGCCTGTGGTTTTGTTTACAAGCGTGATTAAAAAAAGTTGCATCCACTTTGTCTTTTGGGGTACATTTAGATGCGCACATTAAATTGAGTACACTTTGCAAAAAATACACACAATGCAGTACTATACTCAGCTTGGCTTGAGCAGGTTCAAAGTGGCACACAGTTTGTATCTTTTCCTGGGCTGCGGATGACAATTACTATCTAATTTGTATTATAATTAATATAGTCACTATATTTTCTATTTTGACATATCCCACTATGTGATCCATATTTCTTAGTTTAATAGTTTGGACATCCAACTTCAGTCATGGTTCTCTGTTAAAAGCAAAAAGTGCTTAAGGAGCTGAATGATGTAATTACTTCCAACCTTGCTCCCTTTCCGTTCCCACCTAATTTCGTGCTAGGTGGTGTAAAGAGCAGCCTTTTAGGTTGCTGTTATTTAATTGAGGGCTGGTTGGAAAGCACTTTAGCTTTTAGCATTTGCTCCTCAATGGGAAAAGGAGACAATAGGGGCTGGAGATACATGCAAGGGCAAGCATGCACGTGCGTGTGTGTGTGTGTGTTCCTGTGTGCGCATGTCTCGCATGTCTTTTCACATTATAGAGACAGGCAATTGGCCAGACAATAAAATCCCTTCTATTCATTGTGTGTATTGTTCTGTATTCAGTTAACATCCTGAGTGTGTATATTCCCGTGTGTCCTAATTCCTTCAATTCCTCGTTTGGTGTTTTTTCCCGCTTTAAATTCCCTCATCCATTAATTCCCAGATCCACCCATCCTCCTGAGCATCCATCTGCATCATCATGCAAATGCTCGTCACACTTGAGTACTCATCTGTCAGACACCCTTACCAACCGTGATTTATATCAAATTTCCACCTGGTGCCACAGCCTGCACTTTGTCTTTTTTATTTATTCTGCCTGAAAGCGCTTGCTGTTGTTTTTTACCATTAGTCATTAATATTCCTTAATAACACTAATTGTTTGTCAAGAAGCAATCTCATCTGTATTTCTCTCACATTTAGTCTTTACCTCCTCTGGCATTCTATCCATCTAAAGTAGCCTCTTCCTCTATGAGGTCCAGCCACCTTTCCTGAATCTGACCACTCCAATTTACCCCCACTTGAACTTATTACTTGTTCTAGACTTTCCTTTTTCTTCTGCCTTTCCTCTCCAACAGTGAAAAATCTCATCATACTGTTCTTCTCTTGTTTTCTCAATATTAATCTACAATTCTCTCGTGGGGTGAATTCTAGCATGATAGCACTCAATAGACCACACAATCCACATAATTCTACACATCTGTTTCACCCTTCAAACAGAAAGGAAAATGCCAACCTGGGCTTAACTTTGCAAACTTATAGACGTCAACATGAATAAGTAAGCTTCAATTTTCTGAGAAGTTGATGTAAATGTGAATTACTTTCACTGTGTAATGTTAAGGAAATGAAAAAATAAATCCCATAAAATCCTTTTGAATGAATCCACAGCGAATCCAAAGGGTTCTTCCATGGTTCTCTCCAAAAATCTGGCTCAAGTTGGTTTGATATTTCTCTGTCTGTAATCCTGCTGAAAAACACACACAGAGAAACAACATAACCTCCTTGGCAGAGGTAAAAGTGCCTGATTATGATGTGCTGTAGTAGATGAGCTACAGTCCCTGGAAGGTTTGTTTTGGGGATTATCCATTATGTAAACAGAAAGCCTAAACCTTGTAGCCAGAGTGTGTGTGTGTGTGTGTGTTCCATGTATTACTCCCTGGTGAAGTTTTTAAGGTGAAGACATGTTTTATTGTTATATGAGCCAGTCGTAGTTATGGTTACAGTTAGTATGGGAGCCCGTTAGTATGTGCAGTATGTTTGCATAAAAACATGTAAAAAATCCAAGACCAATATGATTTGATGCAGCTCCATGTTTTGCTCTTATGTGATGGAAACAGAAGTTGCCCTGGATTAACCAATAAATGAGTGAGTTTTCTTGTTCATTGTTTGTCTTGTCTACTTAAGTAATTCTTTTAGGAGGGGAATACATTATTCAAAAGGTTTGGTTCTTTTCACTTAAGTGCAGTGTGAAAGCAAACTGTGAAAGACTGAATGTTGCAACCCCCAATTGTACCGAGTCTAGCGGACTGTTAGGTTTGAAAATGACCTCAGTCTCCAGGAAATTAATATAAGTCAATGTAATGTTCTCTAAAGTCATGGAAACCGGATCTGCCAAACCACTTCAGGAGGTGGTCAGAGACGCATTGTGACTACAGTGAACACAAGTAACGAGTCTGAGATGTGTCTTTGCTCCACCACCACAACATCATCTACGCAAGCCGGAATACATTGGTGGGCGTAAAAATGTGAAAGTGGCGACACTTGTTGGTTTTCTGCTTAATGAAGACGACTTCACACCCTGAAAAGCAAAGAGGAGTCCACACAATAGTGCAACTTCTTGATATAGCAGCACACAGAGGGGGAGGTTGTCGTAACGGAGGTATGACCGTGGTCAGATAGCAATCAGGTCTTGATGTGGACACACGTTAATACCAGGTGTAAATACTTGTGGTGAAGCACTATCCCATCGCTGTCTGATCACAGAAAACACATTATAATGCCGTACAAGTCTGTGCCAAACTTTTGGGATAAATTCAAGCTAATATTTTCAGTCAGTGGTGAAGGTTGGAGATAACGCAACTCAGAAAAGGTCATATATGGGTGAATGCACCACATGTAGCCATTATGTGCCATCACTGAAAAAGCATACTGAATACAAAGTAAAAATGGTGCTTTCCAGTTAATGTGGACATTAGTTGAATGACAAGAGGAGTAAAAATAAAATTGCCTATGTGCCCAGGATTTGGTAGCAGTGATGAAAAAGGCCAATCTCCAAAGTCATTCCAGCTCGAAACATGCAGCTAAACCAGACATATGTGGGATAAATGGGTAGTTAATGCACTTTGGCAGAGTTAGGGTTCCACAAGCAGCTTTCTTGCCATCTTATGAAAGCTGAACATTCTTTGAATACATGCACACATTTTCACTCTCCCGCTCTCTTCCTCATTCCTTCGAGGTAAGTTTTTGCAATTGTCCGTTTTGGCCAGGACTCGAGGAAGAGTGCATGAACTACAAAAGTTATAGGTTCCATTAGGGATTAGCAGAAAGGAAAAAGAAGGAAATAAGACATTGTCAAAACAGATGCTGGCATGATTCCAGCTGAATGCAATAACACTCACAGGCAACACACACACAAGAAGAAAAAAACAATAGACTGAAAGAAATGTCACAATACTATCAGGGAGACACAGAGTACATTGTTGGTAGCTGTCTGCACTCCGCTCTGGAATAACACAAAAAAGTGCATGCAACAGAGGGGGGGAAAAACCCAGGTCACTAAGGTTGAACCTCCAATCCTCTAGAAATAACGTGGTGTGTTGTTGATAAAATGTAGAGTGACACACTGTATTGTGTACTGGCTTACTTTTGGCCAGCCACATCTACAGGGCGAACACTCCGTCTGCATCTCAGCCCCATCTCCATGTTTCTGTTTGTGATTCACAGACTGTCACTCTTCTCCTGTCTCACTTCTTCGCTGTCCTCCATCCATCTAAATCCTCAACCTGCCGTCTCTCCTTATGTCAAAGTAATCAACATGCTTTCCTGTGCCATTCTCTCTACTGTTCCACTACTCCATTATATTCTTCTATTTGCCATCACCCCATACTCATTTGGACCTTTACATTTGTGCCTGCACTTGTCTGCCTTTTAATTACTCCCACAGCGCTCTGTGTCTGTTTGTAATTTAATTCAAAAAACGCATTAAGACCGTGTCTGTATTGCCAGCGTATACGAGTACGGTTTTCCTCTTTTGAGCAACAAACCAGGGAGAGATACAAAAATAGACAAAGGCAGACACAGAGGGAAATTAAGAAAGTAAGAGGAGACAAGACCATAGGGAAGCAGAGCAGAAGAAAAGGTAAAGAAAGAATGATAGAAGGCAAAAAGGGCTGAACTCATGTCATGTGGGTGTGTTAGCATGGGTCACAATTAAGGGGTGAGTGATTGTTCGACTTTCTCAACATTGACTGACTGTTTCTTTAATACAGAAAAAATAGTTTGGGTCATGAAGACAACTGTGCATAAAGTGGGCCTCTCGCCAAGTACTACAGTAAGCATTCTGGGTAATAAAGCCTGTGTTTGCACTTTTCTATGATCTATATATTTAAAAAAGAAAAACATCCAAATAAAACAGAACAATCAGATTAAACAAAAAAAAATCAATAAATCTTGGTATATTTCTAAAATCATGCATCTTGGGATACCATCAATGAAAGCCAACAATTGCTGCTATAATCCACTTGACCAGTTTCTGTGATTGACTTTGGCAGCATTATAACGTTAGATTAAGTCCACTGGCTTGTTCCATTAAAGTAAGATTATTGAATTAGCTCCTGTTTGTTTAAGGACAGACTTTGGTCTATAGCCAAGAAACCTCAAAACTACAAGAAGCATCTGGAAAGTATGTTTCTGAATTTTGTTCCCAATATATTTTTTTCCCCCACTCGTGCTTTTTGGAAAGGACACAAAAGTTTTGCCACAGTGTGTGGTCACCCAGTTTGATGGAGGTTGTCTGAGCCCAGAGTAGCAAAAACATGTGCACAGTGCCCTTCCTCTACAGTGAACTACTGATTTGTCTGAGCTGCTGTCTCCCACAAAATGACAAGAAGAAATGTCCCTCTTTATCTCTCTTGCCTTGTCTACTTCTCTCTCTCTGGGATTTCAGACTGTCAGGCTCCACTGCCATGCTTCAAGTAGTATGCAAACCAAGTTTTAAATGTTTAATGCCACAATGACAGACCCAGTCCCAAGGCATCTATCTGGTAGGGCCAACACATGCAGGTGCAGGGTGAATGCTTCACCTTTCACAGGCAGATTATAGGTGCACACGGACCCTGATCGAGAGCTCGAAAAGGTGAGGGAATAAGTCTCCCCTGACAGAAAGACTGTGTTAGCCCTTTATACCCCATATAGCAAGGAGGTGAAAGAGCACAGTTGGTCTGAGCCATACCACCTGGAAGGAAAAGGAAGTGCAACACAACAAGGGAAAAGTAAAGAGACTGGGAGGGGAAACACACATAAGAAGGATGGAGAGAGGATATGTACTGGTTGGGAAAAGGGCAAGCATTGAAATTTAGCATAAGCCAGGAGCAATCCAGCAAATAAACAGATGAAATAGATATGATATAACGGGGGACAAACACAGGATAATGAGGAACATGAAGGAGAGGAGATGAAGAGTCATAATGGAAATGGAGAGTTGAGTCAGATATACGAAGAGGAGGGATGAGAAGGGAAGAAGACAGATATTGAGTGAAAGAGACAGAAAGCCACCTTTTTTAGAACATCATTCTCTGCTGACATTTATATTTAGGGAACACTGCGACGAGCTGCTACTACGGGCATATCCCACTGACAGGATGACATTTCTACCCCAAAGTGGTGGAAAAAAAAGGAGAGAAAAATGGCAGGCTTTCACCCTCTCCCCCTAAAATATTTAAGGACCAGAAACATAGTCTAAAGGAAACTCTCGTATGATGAGACAGCTTGTAAAAACTGCTGCAATCACTCACACGAAAAAAGGAGGCGCTATTTGCTATTTTAATCTTGTTGAATAAACTCAAACATTACGGCACTGGTATTAAAACTTTTGAAACAATAAAACTTTGCATTTAATATTTTCTGCCATCACAGGTCTGCAAAGTTGAATGTGAATTAAAGCAGTCTTTATGATAACGGAATCAACAGAAACATTCAACGCAGTTTCCTCCAGAAGTTAATGGAAAAATGATATCAACTCATATTAATCAAGTTTCATTCGCTTTCCTGCCTCCGAGCCACTGCCTATGATAGTTTTAAGCACAAAGTAATGATGGGCACATTTAGCAGAGACAAATTCCATGGCAACCACAAATTACTTCACCGTAAACAACATCAACAACGGCATTGAACATGAGCAAGCTCATTAGAGATGGTTAGATGCACATCTTCAGCTGCCGCAATGCACTATGGGTGGAGGCGGTGTGGCTGTGTATGTGTGTGTGTGTGTGTGTGGGGGGGGGGGGGGGGGGGGGGGGGGTGTACGATGCATTTGCAACACCAAACTCTCATTTATTCCACACAGACAGAATCCAGTGACAGAAGGAAACACAGGAATGAATGATGAGTGGAAGAGCAATGGAGCAATAAGGGACTACAGGAAGAAAGAGTGAGGAAACAACAGGGGAAAAAATGAGAGGGAAGGCGAGAGAAAGAGAGATGGAGTGATCTGCCTTATTTTGAAGACAACACCAATGACAGAGTCATTCTTCATTAGCCAGTCTCTTTACAGTGTGTATGTCAACCCTGGCGGCCAGACAACTGCAGAGGAGTGTGATCATAATTTATCTATTAAGAATGCCGAGGGGAGAAGGCTACGGTGCCGTGCTGTGCTGTTAGCTGAGCATTCGTGCTGCTCAGTGCAGTGCGAGGCTGTGACATATTACATTGAATGTGACTATGGAGATTACTGGAGTCAGAAATAAACTTCGCAGCACAGGATGCAGCGACTTAATGTTGTGTATAGTAGGCACAAACTCATACATCCCATATGTCAGCATTATAATGTAATATAACACTGTATGCTACAAATATGAGCATGAGTATGTCTCATAAAACCCAGTACGTTATTGAAAAAGATACCGTATATACTCCTGCAGTCAGTACCACTCCCTTCAGCTCCCTTTATAAAACAGAAACTTAAAAGTGATACAGAGCAGAAGGGGAAAACACAGGACGAGAGGAAACTAAAATGGATATATACATAATATGATTGAGGCTGTGGCAATTAATCAATCCTTACTAAATTTATCGTCAACTATATTCTAAGAAGTGACAGATCAGTTTCTTAATGATTAATGCTTCTTTAATGGGAATATTTTCTGGTTTCTTTGTTCCATATGACACAGGAGTCATTAAAACTGAATAATTTTGGTTTGTGAGCAAAACATCATTATTTTGGGAAACAAAGCTACTTTTTTGAACATTTTCTGACAATGTACTGTGATTCCCTGATTGACCTTCAACCAGTAATTGGCGAGTCTGCTTTGGTAGTTGACTCACAGAGCTTTGTTTGGATTTTCCGTTATTTTCTGCTTCCATACTCTTTTTTGATTTCGCTTTTCTCAGTTCAATTTCTACCATGCGTTACCAGCAATAACTATCCACAAGAATACACCCTCTACCTGTGCCTTTTGTACAACGCCCACTTTTATCCACTTACTTTCTGGATCATCATTTTCTGAAAAGAATCGATATACTGATCGTTAGTTGAAGCCCTGAGCTCCACATCAGTAGTGATCAAAAAAGGAAAGTGTAAAGGATCTTTCTTGTCATAATACAACTGAAATTGAACGAAATTCCGAGGTCAGATTGAGGGTTGATCAGAGCTGCTGCAACTGAGCGTGCCGCCTCAAGGGACCAACCTGAGCGAATGTGACTAACATTCATACATGTTTTGATGGTGGGAGGAAACCCGGAGAGCCTGGAGGAAACTGACGCAGAGGCGGGGAGAACATGCAGTCCACACAGAATATTCCCAGACCAGGAATCAAACCAAGCACCTTCTTGCTGTGAGGCAACAGTGCACTGATGTCTTCAATTAAATATATGTCAGTGTTGTGTGAAGTGATTACATACTTGACAAACAAATACATTTAGTTTGATAGCTACAAATACTGTTGCTATGACGTGTTGTAGCACAGCAGTTACAGAAAGGACAGCTAATACTCGGAAATTACCTACTGAGGCAAAATACCTCTTTTTAGTGCAGGGTTATGGGACTTATTTAAATGCCCAGTTCGTAACATTTTATAGCAGAACCACAGGCAGGATCACACACTCCCTTTAGTGTTTCCTTGAGGAAAACGCATGCCCCAGTTAATGCAGACACTCTGAAGGCAGCGCTGTAGTCAACAAGGGGTTAGCAAAAAAAGGGGGTATAAAAGGGAAAAATATCAAATGAGTAACACCCCATGCTCCCTTAACATTGTCTCAGTGGTGCCCTTAAGCAAGACACTTGATCTCCAGGTAACCCATTGAGCGCCTCAGTGTCCAATGGTAGAGAGCTGTTTATACTGTAGTGCTCCCACAAGTGACTGTGTCCCAATTCATTGGCTGCACTCACTGAAGGACATGGCCCACAAAATGGGTCCTTCATAAGAACTAAACGACAGGCTGAATGGATGCCACTTTAACTATTCAGAGTCAGACAGAGGTGAATTCAAGCAGTAACTTGTCAGGTCAAATATTTCAAAGACAGTGTAACAATGATACCATTACATTCCCCAACAAGTGTAGAAACCAATTAGAAAATAAGGCAAACCAAAAACGCTCCTTGCTGTTTCATTTAATTTCAACAGATGACGGGTACTAAATTACAGACAAGGTTAAGGGTAAATGTTTGCATGTTTTATGTCCTGAGACAATAACAGAGGTGTTTATGCCTGGCTGACATCATTTACACCCTGGAGGGGCCTTTTCATCTGTCTAAATCAAGTAATATGTTATTGTATGCAATTACCTGATTCAGTTCAGCTATATTTTCCAAATTCTTCACTGACGCACAACGGATTATAAGATACACCCATCTGCAAAGGATATCCCATATTAAGATAAATCTGCAAAATACAGGCGTTAACTGCAGCACATCACGGGCTTTGGAAGCTTATAAAACAGCTGACTTTGAACCACCCAGTGCCTGAGAAAACAGGAAACAGAAAGCAGTTACTGCTGAACACTGTTCAAAAGCACATGCTAAATCAAGTATTCCCTGGATAAACGAGGTTAAAAAGGCCAGTGAACTGATAAATACTTAGGCGTTTTCTGAGCCATTTACCTCCCGAGCTCTTTAATGGCTCTTTCCAACACACACAGTAATCTTTCCATTTTCTCATTTTCAGATCAATAAGGACTCAAGGAGAATGAAAGGTCTATTTCCTCTCAAATTGGGATAAAGCTCAACCACTCTGGTCCAGCTCATGTTTTCTAATCATGTCAGCGAGTCTGCAGGAGCAGATGAAATAGCACCAAATGCAAAGCAAGGGTCTTTGATTTGTAGCACACAGACAAAAGTTTTCATGATTTCAGTGTGCTGAAAAAAAAAGCAGCCCTGGTTGTTCAGTGGATATAAATAACGTCGTAACATGGTGCAGTTTTAAAAGCACATGAAGAGAGACGGGCAGTTTCAGTGAAGTAGTAACCCACACGAACTGCCAAAAACAATGGAGACTGAAAAGTGGAAAGCAGTGTGGAGTCTGCATGAGAGAGGTACCCTTCAAACACCCACTCACCAAAATCTGCCATGTCTGCTGCGGTTGTGTGTCATGAGGGACCGAGGATGATGGAGCTACTGACGGATTAAGGAACAACGTTTCTCCACTTTTATCCAACAGGAATACATCCCCTGGAGTCCGACCCAAACACTTGGCTTTGCATGTGAAGAAAGGGCCCCTGACAGAAATGTTCAACTAATCAGTGGTTTTCTTACATGTCACCATGTAGTGTCTCATAGCCTGAGGGTACAAGCTCACTCCAACATGACCGGAAAGCACAGTGTGCCGCTTTAAACCCACCAAGCCCTGGACAGCATCACACACAGAGTCGTAAAATAGAATAAACAAAAATGCCTTCTTATTCGCCGCATTAGCTGCAGTTAGGTTTTATAGAGTCATTGTGAAAAAGAACGTTATTTTCTGTTACAGGCAGGAACCCACCAGATCATTACTTTAAGGAACGAGAGTTAAGAAACACCATCTGCAAAATGTTGCCATGAGCATTAAAGTTGCAGTACCACCTGCAGATAGCCTCATTTTAACATATTATTAGCATTCAGGATGCACATTAGCCCCCTGGCTATTGCAATATTAGCATTCAAGATTTTGCTAACAAGTTCATCAGCATGCAGGCGAATATTGGAGAGTTTGTATTAGCATGCGGATGGGACAGGTACTTTGTGGTGGAAATGGAATCTGGTGTAGGCTAAGTGATTAGCAGGAAAAGCTCTTACTTACTTCACATGCAGGATCGGTATTGGACTCTGCTGCCGTGTTAAAAGGCTAATGAAACAGAGCCCAGTTGGAAGAGAAGGGATATGCAGAGGGGACGATGGAGCACAGAGGGGTTCATTGTGATCCCCACAATGGAGCTAAGATCACAGAGTTAGAATGACGGTCTCAAAGTCACACTCGTACTAAATTTTTGCAGAAATGCATGGACACGTCGCTGTCTTTCTGCAGGTACAGCCATATGGACAGAGTTTACTTCAATTATGTGAAAAGTAATCACAGAGCCCTACACACACACGCGCACACACACACACACACACACACACACATCTCAGGGGGTTGCAGTAGTTTGGCAGTAACCAGCTTGTTTACGAGTGGATATTTCAAGGTCCTTGTGATTAAAACAACTCCAAAGCACTCCTGACACTCCATTACCCAGCATGCTCCGGGTGAGGCCGGATTGTACATATTGATTTCATGCCTCATTAGACTTCCTGTCTAACAATGTTATTGTTCTTCCTGGTTCTACAGGATTCTGCATTGTTCATAAACAACCAGGTGTAATTCTGGAAGGGGAAGGTGGACACATAACAAATGAACACATTAATACAGAGTCTGGGCTTGATGAGTGATAAGGGAATCCTTGGCACATGGCAGACTTTGACCTAGTTTTAGTTTTTTTTTTTTTTTATGAGGTTACTGGCGACACAATGTCCGTGGGCAGAACATATGCCGTGTCAAATTGTATAAACTTACACTTGGTACTTGGTATTTCAAACGTGTAACAACACTGTCAACTATGGCAACGTGCAGTGCACTATAAATAACCAGATGGCGCACGGTCAAAAAGTTGAGTGGCCCACAGGTCACTCCTCACCTTCAACCTTCATCATCTTGGCTTTGTCTATGCCTTGGAAGAGACCAACCGGTCATTTATGACACAGGGGCACATTCCATAAATATAGATTTAATCCTTAACTCAAGTGACCAAATAAGCAGATTGGTAGTTTATCTGGTGATGATGTTTAATCTGAGTGATCACTGTTGAAATGCATTATTTTGCCAGCATGAGTAGTGTAATAGAAGTGTTCTAATTGAGACACAATGTTACAAAAGATTACAGTGATGAGTGTCTAACCAATACAAATTGGTGCAAATTCAGATTATGTCAAGACCCAGGTCCCAACAGGAATTCAGCCACTTGGAGTGCAGCCTACACACGATCTATTTCAAGATAGCACATGATTAGTGACCTCATCACAGTCGTGGTCAATCCACACATTCATGACATGTATAGGCAGTGCAAGGGCCCATGCAATCCCAGTTCAAATGAGATTGCTTAGTTTTCAGACAACAAATTACTAATTCTACTGGTAGAAAATCTAGCTTGAGAGCTTAGCCTCCTTTGCATCGGCAACTGAGCCTGAGAGTTGAACATTGTAACCACACCCTTATTCTTCAGCAGTAATGGATACATTTTCACTTTATGGTTACTTATCCCAGAGAACGTTTTTTCCTCTTTTTTTCCCTAAGCTTTTCTGCAGTTTGGAAGCAACTGTATTGGATCATTTATCCCTGCCATGGAGAGTGTACAAAAACAACAATGTATTGTGATTCCACTTTCACTGATTGACCTTCAACCAGTAATTGGTGAGTCTGGTTTTGTGGTTGTCTCAGAGAGCTTCGTTTGGATTGCTGCCACCGATGCTCAGTCCACTCTTTTCTGCTCTCTTACTCGATTTTTTTCATTCCCCTTTTTTCCACATTAATTTTCTACCATGTATTAACAGCAATAACTATCCAAAATCGTGCACCCTGTACCTGCGCCTACACCCACTTTTATCCACTTGCTTTTCCTCACCCACAGAGACACTGCATGCTTTTCATGCTTCATCCCCTCTCTCCTACTCAGTCTCTCTCTACTTGCCTCCTCACTTTGGTCCAAAGCATGACAGCTGCAGTAGCATGTAGCCTGCCAGCTGCCAGTTATGATGATGGTGACAATACAGTGGAGGTGCTGGCTGGATGACGGAGACTAAATGGATCACTGCAGCACCACTGGCAGACAAACTCCAGCACATGCACACAAACGACAACAACTGAGCCAGGGAGTACAACAGCCATCAGTACAACGAACAATTCCTACTTTGCCACAACATGTGTGGTGAGCCAGGATGAGGAGGCTGAGCACTGAGCACCTCCCTACTCTGCCCCGAGTCCCTCACAGATGCTCTCTCAGAGTAAATGCCAAGAGGGAGCTGCTACTGGGACACAGCTCCCACTCAAAATAATAACCTTATCAGGGCAATTAAAGTTATCAGAAGGCCTTAAATCATCACAAGGAATTAATATCTTATATTTAAACTTTGCAGTTTTGAGTGACTTGTGTTTTAAAGGGCTGCAGAAATACACCGTCAGGCTGGATAACGCAGGCGACATTGCTCTCCACTGAATGAATAACTCCTCCGCAGTACGGCAGGTTTGGCTCCACATTGTCATCAGATATCTGTGTCAGTGTGTGCACGCGAGTGTGTAAAAAGCATTCATGTTTCCCATTCTTTCCTGAGGAGTGTGCTCACTGGCATAGCCGAGCCATTTTCTTTCCAACAGCGGAGTAAAAGACAACCATCTCTACGTATCCACATAAAATACACACTTTTACACACACAAAGGCAGACAAGTATAGTCTAGGAGTGTTGAAAATAATCATCTCGAAGACACATTTGCGATGTGGGCAACATGGGCATTTCTTTAGAGATGCAGTAACGGCACGGAATCGATTAAAACCACATTACGTTACTTGTTGATTCTCAAGTTGCGAGAAGCTGAAGCTTCACTGCAAAAGCATTAGTTTTGTTTTGGCGTAAAGAACATTTAAATCACATCTGTGAATTCATATGCAAGTTATAATTCATCTGACTGCTTATACTGATTGATGGAAAAAGAACAGCCGTGTGCATTAATATAAGAAATTGAGGATGCACTGACATGAATAATCATGATCATACCAAACCATGACACCAGTGGCGACGCTAGTATAGGCCCATAACACATGCAAAGTTGACATTGATGTACTGTATATTTTGTGCAATTTGTCTGGTCACACATAAGCACACGACACACACACACGCACAGGGCAAATGTGCCCACTGGCCAAATTCTCTATTCTCACACCGGCACAGTGAGAGAGACAAATGTTTAAGGACACCAAGGACATGCACACACAGTGAGAGAGGCACCGAACCCAATTTTCATCCAAGAATTGGCTGGCATTTCAGTTCAAAAACACAGAACGCTTTGAAGCTGCACATCAGTATAACAGAGCCAGAATTAACTAATGTCACATTGGAAAAACGCATGAATTATGCAGGTCATAAGTCAGGTTTGCTCAGTATTGTTGAAGAAAAGCCCTACAAATTCACTTTATTTTACATAAACTGATAGTATATATAAATATAAATATATATATATATATATATATATAAGTGTGTATTTATTTTTTTCGCCATGTTTCTTCATCAGCTGTTGTATTTGATGGTCACGGGTGTGTGACAGGATTCATTTCTCATTTATCACTCTGAATCTGGCAGAAGTAATTTATGCCAGCTGCAAAGCACAGCTATCACCCGCTGCAATCGACAGGGTATCAATAAAGAGGAGAGATTAGATGAGGCTGAGGTGGACAGTAAGGAAGAGAAGCGAATACTTAGGTTAGACACAAATACACATTTACTTTCAGATTAAGTTGTCGACAACCTTCAACAGACCTTCAGCCAACTACAACACAAAGCAACTTTTTTGTGTTGGAGAGTCAGAGCTTGAGTCAGAGCTTCGTGACAGCATTTGCAAAACTATTTTCTTCAGACTAATAAAGTGCACTCAAACTCCGGCAAAGAAAAGAAGTCTGGAAAATACCTGGCTGTCAAAGCATTGAGCATTAACCTCTCAGCTCTCAAAGAGACCTTTTCCCTTTCACATACACCAACTGAATTCCTTCATACGCAAAGCAGTGTGAAAAAGCAGAGGATGCACCACCATGCAGGAAGAACAGGAAGGTTTTGAGAACGTTGAAAGATGACGACGGTGAAAAGAGGGTAGGCCATAATTACAACAAAAGCGACCGTGAGAACAAACTACCAAACAAAAATGCTAAATCAAGATTGTTTTTTTAACCATATCAATTATGGATCGACGTAAATACATTTGATATAGTTTTTTCCACTTCACCATAACTATATGTCTGCCAGAGATCTGTGAAGTCTTCCATTTTGTAATTGCATGTGTGCAGGATAAGTGAAACAAATGACTGTGCATACACACATACGCAGACTTGTCTTAATTACACAAAACATTTTAGAGTAGAATAATATAAATGATGAATTACAGAGACGGTATATCTCCATCTTTGAATTTAATTGTATCCTCTCTCCAATGCGAGCATATTTTTAAAAATATAATTTGCCACTCATAAACTCATCAGAAATTAAATATTTCACATTCATTCCTCCATTAGTAAAGGACACATCTGTGATTTACAGTCTGGTGAGTCAGGTTAGCTTAAGATGAAGGAAACAGCCATCTACAGCAATACTAATTAAAGGCTATGAACCCCACAATATAATTACATGATCAATGTACCAAAGGCACTTTTTTTTTTTAAAGACAGAAAAGAAAACAGCATTCAAGCACAGAATTAAAAATTGGTCCCTTCTTAAATAAAGCAGCCAGCAGGGACAGAACAGAACACAGTGCACACACTGAACAGAGTGGAATTTTTCTATGACTCCTATATAATTTAACATTGTTTTACTCTCCAGCCTTTGTTGTCTCTTCTTGTCTTTCTTTCTGTCTTTCACTGGTGCATTATTGTTCATCAAACCAAACCATCATATGACCTTCATCTATCAATTATAGAGCACCATGGAAACAAAGAAGTGGCTGAATGCTGAAAGAATACAAGGCACAGTATTTTTTACTCAAGAGCGGAAGATGGGAGTTTACAGCAGCATATAAAGCCCAATTTATACTCCTGCGTAAAGTGCTCTGCGTAGCTACGCAGAGTCCTCTGCGTCGACGCAGAACCTGTCGAAGAGCCTCTGCGTCGTCTCCGGGTGCACGGAATATTTTTTAAGTGTCCGTCACTCCGTCAAGGGACTACGGAGACGGCAAGAGCTGCGATTGGTCCTCAGGACAGGCCGAGCTCAGCTGCTCTGTGCCGGCTCTCAGTGCGCTCCGGGCGTCCTGACAGAGGCGGAGCTGATCCCCGCCGATAACGCCGCTGCCGAACTATAAATACGTCATATCTTAACACACACAGCACATGTTTAGACTCTAAATGGCCAATTCCTCGCCTCAAATTATCTTAAAACTGCGTTCCGTGACACAGAAAAGTGAGAAACGGCCACTGTTTCAACAACAACAGTCTTTCTCTCTCTTTCTTTCTCGGACGCCATTGCTCACTGTAGCCAGAAGCACAACAACCTTGCGCAGCGACCCCTACTGATCGGGCGGGAAATTGCAGCAAGTGTCCGTCACCACGACGCAGAAGTATAAATGCTCAAGGCGTCTCCGTGGTGACGCAGACGGATAACGCATACGCAGTCGGAGAAGTATAATGTGGCCTTAACTTTAATTAAATTTATTATAGATGGAATCATGGTGGTAGCAGTTTTTATCAACTTCAACACAAAGCATGATGAAATATGCAGATGACAAGAAACAAGGTTAAATCGCCATGGTGTATTCCAGAAAACAGAGCATGTTGTTTTTTCATGGATCCAGCTACTAATAAATTGTAAATCACAAACAGTAGATACTGCACTAATCTCTGCAGCTCTCCTGAAGTGCAGCATGTTTCAAAGACACTCACCCCATCACAAACAACTTGAGCTCTATGATACTATAGGCCAAACTGAAAAGAAAATATATATATCCTTCGAGAATAAAGTTGTAATATTATGAGATTTTTTTTTTTATCATTATCTAATGTGTTAATATTAAATAGCAACAGAACACGGATGTAACCAGCGATCGCCTGCAGTCGACCACGACCAGCCACTACCTCCTCCAGTCCACAAAAGAGATGATTTTCTCCAAGTCTGTGTGATTCTTTCTTCCAGACAGACTCCATTTATTGCACTATCTTTACAAAGACCTGATGCTGAAGATAATGTGGTGCTGATGTAACAAAAATGTTCAGTATCTCTTTTATTTGTGAAGCCCCAATCAAAATGTATCTTCGCAGAAAATGCCCCGCGTTCCCCACCTTCACGCAGACTGCAACTGATCATCTGAGAATTACGACTTTATTCTCATATCATTACGACTTTATTCTCATCATCTTATGACTTTATTCCTGAAAGTTCAAAAAAAATTATCATACAAATGATAATAATAATCTTTTAAATAAGTGTTTAAAAAGTATTTAACCAAAAGCATACACAATGCAAATATGAATTTGTATGCATTATTCAATTCAATTGTGTTTGTTTCATGAATATAAAAACTTTGAGGATAAAGAGTGATAAAATGTTGTAAATGTGTAAATGTTAGACTGATTAATCAGGTTTGTATAACAGCTTTTGATCATTAATCGACCAGTAAAATTATGGACAGACCATGAGTGTTATGAATTAGCAATTGTTTTGTATAGTTTGTTATCACTGAACAGTAACATCAGATGGAAGAAACAATGAAAAACTGCTAAAAGGACCCAAAAAAAAGGAAAATCCCTAGGGTGGATAGGCAATTAGGATTCAGGTTTATTCAGCAGTAAGATTATTAAATTGTAAGTTTATAGTAAGTTTATGACTAAACTGATTTGAATCTTCAAATTATGCAGACTCACTGTTCACTGCTTGCAGAGTCGCAGAGACACAGAGGGGAGGAGAGACAGAGGACATACTGATATCTTCATCCTCTCATTAATGTCAGATATATTAGCAGAGTTATTTTACTTGTATGATTTACTTGAGTCTGATGTTATGCTCCTGCTTTATTGTTTTATTATGAAGTTAATTCTTTGATGTAGATGTTCAGTTCAACGGGTATCCCATTTCTACATCTTTTAGCCAAAACACTGTTCATTTCCGACTGTTATTTTCCACTCCTGTTTGTCTCCAATTAAAATCATCATATCTTACAGACGTTTTTACAGATTTCCAAGTCAGATGTGATATTTATGTAAAACATTTGTTTATTGTCCCCCAACAATGCCTCTGGATATGTGGCATCATCATTACTATTTATTAACAACATCATACAGGTTACATTCAGACGTGAACAAGAGGAAGTTAACACTAAAAGCATGGGCAAATCATCCCCCACTTAAAAAAAGACTATATTCTGCACCATCCAAAATAACACTGCCAAAACACAGTGCACAGATTTGAACTGAAATTCTCTCATCCTCCCACAGCCATCTGACAATGGAAGAGCATTTGGCCATGCACCAAAAATCATTGTTCAGGTGGATGTCTGTCAATAGCTCACTGTCCCAGTGGCCACTAGTCAGCAGACTTAGTAACACTGGTGAGTCAATTCCTCTCTCACTTTTATTCCTTTCTCAGAATCTCTTGACAGTTCCCATTTTTCAGACCGTCTTCCTGAGCACATCATCTGTGACAGCTATAAATCTTTGACAGAGTTTCTCAATGATTTATTTCTGAAGTAAAGACATCAAAAGAGTTGTTTCCAATTGTCACAATATTGTTTGTTGTGTGGCAGCAGAACACACTCCTTCAGCAGCCCTCAGACCTTAGACTACTGTGGTACGCGTCTGAGGCTGATTATGTCGGTATGAATGAATGTACAGCGCAGGGTTCAAACAAAACATGATGTAACACTTTGTAAAAAAAAAGTTTCACTGCTTCTCTCTCCAAACGAGCCATAACCAGAAATAACAGGACTGCATAGGCTGTGAGTTTTTGCACCCAATGGCAAGTTGAGTTTGTGAGAAACGTGGCCGGTGCCAACAGAGTGGTAGCTAATGGGCCTCCAGTAAGCTACACTTGTTCATAGCAACAATTCTATTCTAAATCCATCTTCAATTATTCAAATTATAAGACACAGCACAGCTGTACTCTTTCTTCTTCAGCCACATTATGAAAGATATTCAACACATTCAAAACAACATGAACCAGCACGAGTGGCAAAACAATTCCTTTTTTACCTTTGTAAACTGTTCTTCTTTAAAGCTCCCATAGAACGGAAGTTCCAATTAATGCTGGTTTTTTTTGGTGTGTATCAGCACCATTACCTCATTTATGAAGCCCTAAAGTTTGAGACAAACAGTTCAGCCACTGCTGAGAACGCTGGATTTTATTGTATTCTCGGGCTCTGCAAGCGCTCTTAAAAATACTGGTATCATGACGTAAGGATCACTTCTCCTGAACAGCAAAACCTCCTGCTCCGGGCAATAGTCCGGGCACATCCGGTTGCATGCATTGGCCCGCAGGAGAAGAAGAATGTCCGTTGTGGAGGTGTTTCACTTGCGACAGTGTCTTCTGACTCTGGGTCCGAATCCGGGTCAAAGGCGTAAAATGGACTGCCGTGACGTAGCCATTTTTAAACATTGTTAAAACAATGTTTTGATAATGAGGCGCAGTGCATCCACCGTTCCAGAGGGGGAGCTGTGCTTCTGAGAGCTGATGTGCTAATTATGTCACTTCCAGGTACCTGGCCAATCAGAAGACAGTTGGGAAGGCTCTCGTTGGCTGGCCAATCACAACACAGTTCTGTCTTGTGAGATTTCGGTCCGAAAACAGCGCAGCTGACGAGAGCTTCAGTGAGGAGAGATTTCTATCGGCTCATTTACAGCAACTAGGAGGTTTTTGACCATAAAAATAAGTTAATGTATTTAGGTAGACCTCCATAACTCACATACAGTATGTGCGATAGGACCACTCTATGGGAGCTTTAAATCTTCATGTTGTCCTCTCCCATCAGTTATGTGCCGACATCAATGTGAGCCTCGTGCATCATGCATTATTTATGAAATATCAGTGTTTTGCAAACAGACCCACGAACATTAAGTATATCATATCGCATTTGCACTATCAGATGTACAACTACTTCACACAGGAACACACGCATTCAGATAATAATATGATTGAATTCTTGTTTGTAAATAATCATCTCAGAATCAAAGTAATCATCAAGAATAATCAAATTAATGTTGTACTTTGGTGTAAATATTGTTTATGGAGAAAAAGCCCCTCCCTGACACTCTGATATGTGCAGTTTACAATTCCAAACTATAATTTCATTTGAGAAATTACCCAGTTTCTGCAGGACAATGCAGGGTTTTCTGCATGTGAATGACACTGAGTAAAAAACTACTGGCCACCAGTCATCTTCAACAGAGCACCTGGAGGACAAACGCAAAGCTCAAAGGAGACTTCAGCAAATACTACATTTATTTCCCCAGTGCCTGACACAAAGATGAAAGCACAGAAAAAAAGAGTAATTTAATATAATGGTAGTTATTTCTTAAACACTACATTGTTTTAGCGTTATAATAGTACAATATGGATCAGCAAAGCTGCATTGATATGGCTAAATGAGTTATGCTGTGCTGCTATGTTGGTGGCAGACAGGATTTATTGTAACAAAACTCGCACAGGCCGACGCCCTGAATGCAATATCCGATTTCTTCTGCTGACTAAACAAGGAACTTATTTTAAGTTTTATTTTCTCTTTTTGACTCTGTGCAATATAAAGTAAGATGTCAATGTCTGGAGTCTGTGATGCATTTCCTTTCGGGTAACATCTCTACATTTCCTCTCCCAGAAGTGAGGCTGTGGGTTTAAATCTAGTCCTGCTCATGAAACGTCTAAAACCCTGTTGCCTTTCTCTGGCTCAGTAATGTGAAAGCACTCGGATGCAGTCTTGTGTGGGGAAAAAAATATAAATAAAGTAAATGCTATTTGCAAGACATGAGAGGGTTTAAATTGCCATCAGCATATGCCCTTCTTTCAGGAGTAAATGGAATATGTGGTGGTATTAAATGAAATCGAGAGACAGCGTTGGTGTATGTGCAAATGATAAATCTATGGTGTATTAGACTTGCTGATGAGCTAAACTGCATTACATAAAGAAAGAAGTCCAAGGGCTAAATACAAATAAACAAATCCAATCTTTTTTGTTTTCCAAAAAGGAAGAGGAAAATTGTACACATTTGTCTGTGAGACTCTTTGTTTTCCTGCATCCTTCAGTAATGTATAAAATAAACATAATACTCAGCCAATTTAATAACACATATACATTCCCTATAATAATCCAGAAAATGTCCAAAATGTAATCTCAGTAACGTCCAATGGAAGCATCCTCCTATTCTCTCACACTAAACTTACTCACCCCTGACTTGCATCATAACATTTGCCTTTCCCCTCTCTGTGCCCTCTTATCCTTACTTTTCTATCCCACACTTCATAACGTAACAATAGGCAGGATCAGCCTGTCCTTGTGCAGCGCTGCAGCTACCTTCCAACACTCTCCATCAAGTAATTGCCTTGATTTTAATGACTGTTTCAATTATGCTGTCTTGGCTACAGCTCTCACCCCATAATCTCCATCATTTCCATCCATTAGACTGTTGCATTCCCTTGGCAGCAATCAATCTTTGGTTTCTTTAAACACTTTAAAAACAGCAGAGCGGCTCATTCTGTGACAGCCTCCTGATCTGCCTTTTCGCAAGCTGTTCAAGTGCCGTTAAGGGAGTGAAGAGGAAGGAGAAGCAACCAAAAGCAAAAAGCATACCTTCCTGTCAAAGTAAACACATTACAGTTTTGGCATGTGCCCATCAGAGAGTTCCTACCTGCTCTTTCACCGATGCAAGGATGGAAGAGGTCGTCTCTGTTTCAGATCTGTCCCCATTGGAGGCGGGCATCACTGGGGCTACCGTGGCCCCCTTCTCCTGATCTGCAGGCTGCTCTGGCACTGGCATTGCTGACACTGACACACAAAAAATGGGATTATTAATGTTACACCTCCAGCTTTAAAACCACTGAAAAAAGGAGGGAAGTAAAAATAAAAGGGTCATATTAGGTAAAATAGCAGTATTGCAGCAACAATGCAGGACTTGTGACTTCTTCAAAGTCTGCATTTCAGTCATAATGTGTGTCTATTAAAATCCTGAGAGGTCCAGATAGAGAAAATGTCCTCAAGCAAAGGTCTGTATCATTGTTACGTCTGACAAGTGTAGTTGGTTAAGTGATTCAATCCCAAAAAAAACTGTGCATCAGTGTCTGTAGCCAACAACTGACTTTCAAAACAAATCAAGTATAATGAAAGGATATTTGGACATGTGTGTTCATTTTAACATTGAATACAAAATTAGAGTTGTTCTTTTCTCATATTAGATGAAAACCAAAGATAAAAAGCACCATAGATGCACCTGAAAATAATGTTTGGCATATTGTCAAGAAAAAAAAGTCGCACAGCTCACTCACTCGCTTGACAAGAACCTGAAAATCATGGCTCATGAATCCAGCGTTCAATAATACGACTGAAAGTTTTCACATTGCAATTTACACTGTATGTAATTGGTTGTTCTTTCCTGAACCTCCATTACCTTAAAGGCTGTGCCAGTGGAATATGCTCCATCACAATATGGCAATCGTCAATGATTTATGATAATAGGTTCGGGTCCAGATCAGATGGTGTCTGGGTCCAGATCCGGAACGCCTACCAGTGGCCTGATGTCTGTACTTTATTTTGCCACTAGTCATTTTTGGTTGGATCAACTATAACAAAACATAATCGTATGGCATTAAATATAAGTAGAACCATCTACCCTTACAACAGTTACCACCTCACTATAAATAAAGTTAGACTAAGCTCCACCCTTGAACGGTTAAAGGTGGAGAAATTATTACATTTTGTGCATGGAGAAAATGCAACCTCAGTACAAGCTATTCTGGGAACCTGTACTCAGTTTTGAAGCAAATGTGATGAAGCTATTTGCAAATGTGGTGTTGATGGGGAGGCAACATGAGCTCAGTGGCTGCGCTAAGCTGGGGACACGCTACACAACTTTCACAGTCACAGTACACAGGACTCTACTATGTAACGACTAATGGGGGAATCACAGAATACAGGATTTGTCAAACCAACTGAATGCATGTTGTTGGCACAGCTATGTGCTCTGAGAAATCAAAGAAGAAAAGACAGGTATGGGTGCAGTCATGGAGGAGTCGACGTTGGCATCGTTATCTAGATATTCCTGCCACTTCCTGTCGTCTTCTGAGGCTATGTCCCGTGTCCCACCTCCTCTTTTTCATCGACTGTTGGCAGCATGTGTTTGTAGTTGGATCGGTAGTCAGTACACACTACCCGATTGCGTCCAGATTCGGCTCAAAAAATCAAACATGTTTGATTGACTAGCCAACTAGCCATGCCGATGGTTCCCAACTCGTGCTGACTGTTGCAGACTCTGCCCAACTGTGAATCGTGGGCAAAATTGGGTCTCAAGTTCTACCCATCATGTATTTGTCTATCTATCACAGATCGAATCACAGCAACCCAATTCTGATTCCAACCAGTGTTGTTTTTGACAACCATCTTAGATTTAGTCTTAGTCTTAGTCTTTTGGACGAAAATGCCTAGTAGTTTTAGTCACATTTTAGTCACTTCTATATGTGATAGTTTTAGTCTAGTTTTAGTCGACGAAAACTCAAAAGGGGTTTAGTCTAGTTTTAGTCGACGAAAACTCAAAAGAGTTTTTAGTCTAGTTTTAGTCGAAAAAAGAAGTTTAGTCTTTTAACAAATTTATTTGGGCACATTGTGTCACACATAAGTTGTGAAAATGGCAGCAGATCTATAAGTTCAACACACTGCAACACACTGTGAGCTTGCAGATTGGCTATTATTACACACAAAGAGATGACCACACCATCACTGAATGTAAACATGGCTAAACATGCTGCTAAAGAAATAATAATCCATCTGTTTGTTGTTTGCCAACACGTTAGCATAAAGATCGCTAGCTTAAAATGCTAACGAGTCCACTTACATAAGTGTCGGGTTAGAAGAAGTACAGCCGCAGTTCAGTCCCTCTGTGGGATTCCTTATCCATCGTCATTCAACGGTGAACACACACGCACACTGCAGAAGCAGTAGCAGTAGCGGGGTACGTGCATATTAAGTAGCCATGTGCTTTCTCCGTGACAGTCAGGTGATTGGCCGAAAAAACGAAATGTCATGCGTTTCAAACGTCTGACAGACCACCCACTAAGATTTTCGTCCATTCTCGTCTCATCAACGAAAACTCACACAAGTCTCGTCATGTTTTCGTCATCAAAGAGTCATATTTATCTCGTCACCGTCTCTTTATCGTCATGAAAAAAGTGGCGTCAACGAAAAGATTTCGTCATCGTCATCGTTGACGAAAACAACACTGATTCCAACAGTATGGAAAACCTGTATCATGTTAAAAGGAGAAGCCTCATTTAAAGCCCATAAAGCCCAAAAATCTATTTCCCGCTGATGTAGCAACTCTTGCATGGATTGTTTCTTCAAGGGAACCAACGAGCAGGCTTAGCAATTTTATGCTCAGTGTATCCACTCAAACACAGTCACATTTGTTACCACTAGTACTGCCAGTATGTCAACTCGCAAAAAAAAAAGGGATCCTTGTAGACTCATTAAAAATGTGATGCCCCACTTATCATCATTTTAATTACTTTATTCAGGACAGAGAAACGTGAAGCGTGTCTCTAATTGACAGTTCATTTCAACCAGATGAGTCGCAATGATTCACTTAAGAAAAAAAAACAAAAAACACATGATGTTTGAGGTCTTCGACCTTCTTCAAACAGCACCTTGGCAACTGTAACAAATTAGTGTCAGTCTTGCATGAATAGATCTGTCTTTTCTCTTTGGCGCACTTCATTATAAGGTCTTGATACACTCCGTGTGAGTAACACATGCATTGTTTCACACAATTGAATTGATTCATCTATAAAATGATGTACTGCAGGCTCACATTTAAAGGTTATGATACTCACTTTCACTGCACCAAAAAGGTTGCTTTATCACACTAATCTCTTCATAAACACGAAGGAAGGCTTTGTCTCAGTCAATGAACTCCTGGCAGTGTTGTATAGCCTCAGAGACATTTCTGTATTTTGCACTCTTGCACCCTTGCGACTGCTCGTAGCTCATGAGACATGTACTGTAGGTCTAGGGTCAATACCGTTTCAGGAACCTCATTAACCTAATAAGCCTTCAAGTCATTGTTCATAGTACAAACATGAAACAAATTTGGAACTTGCATGCCACGAAAATGCCACTTCACAGTCAAGCACTGGTTGATAATAAATTGCATAACATCTCTTCCAGGCGTCATCTGAAGCCATCACACTGCGTAATTAAAGTTACAATTGTTAAGGTTGAATATAACAAGCACAGTTTGAATATTTTATATTTCTGGAGCAAATTGCACATTCTGAGCAGAACATCTCGCAAAAAAGCGACATGTTTATTAGGTTTTAAAAAATTGGGTGACTATCATATATAGTAACATTAATTGGAAATGTATAAAATCATCAATAAAACCCCCTCAGCTTCTTTCCTGTCTACGAATGAACAAAGAGAGATAAATCAGAAAATTGGACTGTGAGCCAGAGCAAAGGGACATGATTTTGTCAATATCAGCAACTGCAACTGCAAAACACACAAAAAAATAATGAAATGAAGGAGTGTGCGATTTGAACATGGAGTCTCCTGGTTATTGGCTTCTAGTCTCACCTCCTTAATTTTACGATTTGATGTAGATGTCTGAGTCCTCACTTTGGATAAGCTAACTTTCTGCACACACGTACACACACACTGGTGCATTCAGACTTTTCAAGTTCAATCATATAGAGAGCTATTCAGACAGACATTGAAGAAAACTCACCCATTAACATCAAGCGAGTCAGCCGCTGCTTACACAAGCAGTATGCAAGCCAGTGACAGCCTTCAAATCAAACATCCTGTAAGTCTACAGTATCAGTTAGTTAGCAGACTGCAGGCCAGACAGAGTGGTGTCAATAAATAAAAGACGGCAGGGAGACGGCCTCCATATGGTTATTTTCACTCTCACTGACAAAACGCCACTTCTGTGTCTGGCATCTCCCCCTCCTGAGCGGAGATGAGTCACCAGACTTTGGCTCCTGAGCAACCAGAACCCCAGCAAAGACCATATTACACTTTCTGGCAGACTGCCGCATTGCTCTTGGGTGAGTCAGCCAAATGTGCAAGTAGGTAGGTACCTTTTTTTTTTGTGAATATCTCTGCAAACAAATACAACCGCATTCAACTCAGCAAAGGGCGTGAATTTAAATGCAGCGGATTACGGAATTACTAAATGGAAAACGAAGACTTAATCCAAAGGGTTTTTTTTTTTCTCTCTGCATACAATTCCCTCCACTGATCATGTACAGAAAAGGCACAAAGCCGTTGAGATCAGTGTCCAGGCAGGTGCTGCTGTGTACAGAAAATTGCAAAGTTGCCTCACTGGATATTGGCTGCTGCAGAGATAATCCCACTATCAAAACATTCACCATCAAATGTCACAATCCACCACCCCAATATCCTTTTCAGGCCGCTATTGAATGGATGCGTTACATCCAGCGCTGTAAAGTGTCACAAAAACCTCAGCAGAGAGGTTATTTTGTAGCTCTAGGGGTATATTTGATTGTAGCCCATTCTGGCTAACGGGTTGTGTGAGGCTCAAATTTGAATTGAGCAGGAATGGTGACCAGACATCTTTTTGTCTAAGGCCTAAAATGTTATAAAGACTCCAGGGTGACTTTCATGTCAAAGAAAGTGCCCGCCGAAGACCCTTACAAGTCTCATAAAACTAACATGAAGAGTGGAACTCGATGGATATTAAAAAAACACTACAAAATGTACAGATTATGCTACATATGGAAGCCAGACACTTCACGTTGCAAACTGAGAGTTATGAAGAAACATATAGATAGAGAAAACAAAAGCAAATAAACACAACATCAAGGATGAGCAGTAATTGAATACAGTTAACTGCGTAATGTATACCCTGGAAATTACATTATTGTATTGTGTTATTGTCACTGCTGATGTACATTTTGAACAAACATCTAATAAACCCAGAACATGTAGTTTAATGTGTTTAAAGTTTAATGTGAAAATATATTTATTCTATGTCACAGTTTGAGTGAGAAATGCACCATGATGTTTTCTGTGTTGCATATACAGTACAGTGGTTTTTGGGAGAATATTGAAAATGTTTTCAGTTAAATCATAGTACCATTTTCTTGGCATTGACCTGTAGAATGTTAAGTATATAAGTGTATACGTTTTTTGTAATTGTATGTCTGACAAACGGTATTTTTCATATACTGCAACTACAAAAAAATTGTGAATTTTGTTCATTTGATTTATAATCAGCCTTTTGATTTGATCAAGTGCAGACATATTTCTGAGGGTAAATGAACATCTTATATGGTCATTTGCAAGTTTATACAAAAACACACTTTCCGTTTATCTTCTCTATTAAAATCACATTCATTTTGGGGTTCTTTGCCATCGATTAAATAAACCTTTTTTCCCTCCAGCTCAGATCCCGGGTATTGCATGTTGGAAGCCATTGTCCTGGGCATGTCTGTGTGGGTGGTTTCTCTAAGGAACAAAATCAAAAGTGTACTCTCCCCTCGGCCTGAAATGGCACTGACACTAATGAAATATTTATACAGCTTTGACATGAAGTCTAAGTTGGAGAGGAGGAGGTTTCAGGATGAGAAATACTGAATCCTAGAGTTCTATGCCGTGGACCAGCATAAGAAGCGCAGATGCAAGTAATTATAATGGCTGAATTTCATTTTGCCACTTTAAATGCGGTCTTAATGTGCATGTTAAGCAGCCAAGCTTCTTTTTTTTTCTCCATGTCCAAATATCATATATCTTGAGGATATATACCTGTATAGTAACTAGCATCAATGCATACACAGCCTGGAGTTCAATTCATCAAGCTCATTCTCCTTTTTTTATAATTAGCATATTAGAACATTTCATTTCCACACCTCATTGATTAATTTCTAATACTTTTTAGTCCCCTTACCTGGTAAAGAAGTTCCAAAAAATATCTTAAAAATGATAAGAGTCCAATTTTCACCACAGCCACCGTCACAGTAGTAGCACAGGTGTCGCTAATCACATTAATTATAGCTCTGGTGCTACAGAGAAAAGAACATTCATGAGATTAATTGGCAACAGCTGTGTTAAGATACTACTTCAGCTCACAACGGCAATAACAACTAATGTAACACACAACACGGTTGCATCATGGAAACCCCGTCTCATTCACAGAATCCACAGTGTAGCACTTAAATGTGGCAGCGTTGGTCCAGTGATAGAGCGGGTAATTTTTCTACGTGGAAGGTCGTGGGCTCAATGGCCGGCTCAGCGAGTCTACATACTGATGTGGCCCTGGGAAAGGCATTTAACCCCCAAGTTGCTCCAGGCGCATGTCACTTGTAAGTCGCATTGGTTAACGGTGTCCGACAATGTAAATCAGGGGTGTCAAACCCATTTTCACTGAGGGCCACATCAGCATAATGGTTACCCTCAAAGGGCCAGATGTAACTGTCATACAGAATAAATGTAACTAAATGTAACCAAATATAGTGTAAAATAAAGGTAACTACTCCGTAAAATATTGCTAAATAACTTTCTGTATTTATTACTTATTCAATTTCACTCGTCGCATGATGCATATACGATGATACACTGCGATCTAGTGGCAGGATGCCCTCACTTTGCGGGTAACACGATCGCCATGCATTGTGGGAAATGTAGTTTATGGTAAACGCACGCCTTAAAGCAGCATAGACCTATTTTAGCACAGATTTTTAAGACCAATTAATCACTCGCGGGGCCACATAAAACGACGTGGCGGGCCACATCTGGCCCCCGGGCCTTAAGTTTGACACATATGTTGTAAATGAATGAATGTAAATCGCCCCAATTACACACCACTTTTTGGTTCTCTAAGAGGAGCAACAACATGAAACTCACTTCAATTAAACTAAAAATATATATATATATATACACACACACACGTGTGTGTGTGTAGATTCTTATTCATCCAAGTCACAGCTCCCCAAATATCACTGAATCAACTCGACTTGTCAAGTCCAGGTGCTACTGATTCAATGACATTTGCGGGAAAGCAACAGAAACATTTGTAAAACAAACGAAAAAAGAACAATATGAAGAAAACAAAGGCAACTCTGATTTTGTGACCTATAGTATAGGTCATTGCAAGGACCCACAGAGGATTGGCAACTGTGTGCAAAAAAAGTTAACTGGAAAAGTTGTACTTCATGAAACGGCATATAGGAACAACAGCGTAAGAGGCAAACATGGCCTTTAAAACCAAAGATCACACTGATTTTTCCACAGCACTGACTTGCACACATACACACAAATTGACATTTAACTTAAATGGTAAAGTGAGGATGTACGTTTTATAGAATCCATGAAAGCCAATAAAATGCCTCGGATAAATAATACAGCACGTTTTAAAAACAAACATTGCTAAAAAATTTACCACATGGGGCTATTTATGCTATATTAGACCATTTTTCCATGCTTTCTGATGGGGAGTCTCTTCAACCCACAAGCATTCAGAAAAAGACACTCATTTAGACACACACACACACACGTGTTAATGACACACTCCTTTGGGTGCAATGCATCTATTGCCGTGCAGGCTTCCTTCATTAAAACTGACTAATGCCCACCTTTTTTTTTATTATTTTCAATTAGTATTTCAAATAACATTTGATGGTTCTCAAATATGTTCAGCGCCCTTTTTAAATAGTTTCTTAAATTGAATGTTCTGCTTTCAATATTCAAAATCAAGAGCATGTACATTAGACATTTGTCTCAGGAAGTCTTGTAACATCCTGAAGACCTTGAATAATAATCACTAATATCAGCAGTATCTAATTTGAAATTCCAATTATTGCCTAAGTTTGCCATATGGGGATGTGTCAAATGATTAATATGTAATTTATCTAAAATTACGCTCTGAAAAATGCATAATTTATGAACACAAAAACGCACATATGTGCATGTAGACAAATGCACACACTTGTACACATGTACACTGTCGTCGTTCTGAGGCTTCACATGACCAGATCATGTAAGAGGAAGTCTTACCAGACCACAGAGTGAGACTTGAGGTGGGTGTGACTCACTGCAACAGGCGACCTCGGTGATTCTAGACGCCGGTCACAGACACCTGTGATCTGATGCCCAAAGTCTGTTTGGCTCCCCATCAAAAGCCCCAGTGCAAGCCGTCAACAGAGACAGCATCATCGATTATATCAAATCAATATCTCCAGCTATTGCTACTACACCTTTTCTATGATACACTACTGTCACGTTACTCAAAACACACAAAATATGTGGTACTTTATTGCAAAAATAAATAAATCATATTGAATGGATATGAACAGGAAACATTACTGATTGTTGCTGTTGCTGTGCCTGGAGCACAGATGTACAGCGTGCATATACAAATGCACATGCACACAGCTCACTCAGGCAGCTGGGAGGCAGTGAGATAGGTGACCTAGATTGGGTGCTGGATTTGAAGATATGCAGGAGGAACCATCTGCATACAGAGTCAGAGATCTCTGCCCCAACAGTCAGAGAAACCGAGGATCAGAAGGAGAAACAACTCCAACTTTATTCCACCAGCAGCATGTTGTAGATTTCCTCTCTGTGTTTTTCTCTTTGGTTTGACATCAGGAAGAAATACATGAAACAGGAGACATAAGGGAGTAATGTGATTTAATTTCATCCCATACCTTTTCTATGAGCTTTAGTTTCATAATTTCAGGGGAGAAAAAATATATTTTTTAAACTAATTAGACGTTATGAATTGAAAAAATTGGATCTCAACTGTGCCATTGCTGCCATATTCCTAAGAAGCACATCATTCTCTGTAAATGCATACATTTCTTGGGATAATCTCTTAAGCTGTGGCACATTTGCACCAATGGGATCAACAACGTAACTGATGTACACATTTTAACCTAAAATTACGATGAGTGTGCGGGAATTTCCTCGAACCGTGAGCTGTGGGGGAAGCTGTAACAAGACATAAAAAATATGGCCATCCGACTTTCCCGCGAGTACAAATGCGACATTGTGCCTTGTGCCTGGAAAAAGACGGCCCATAAGCAGGTTTTATCACTTTGACTGGCAGACTAATAGATAGTGTGGCTCATTAACACGTCTGAAATAATACTGTCGCCTTTCGAAGCCAGAGCTGTCAGCGGCGAGGCAGCGTGCCACAGATTCCACTGTCACCTAACAAACCGCAAACGCAATACGCGAGGCAGCAGTAAGTCATGCTCCACAGCAACAAAGGCAGAGTCAATACAGTGGGAAGAGAGAAGTATATGAGCAACAGAGGTCAAGTAATCAAGAAGATAAGACGTTAAATTTGGGCGGAGGATTAAAAAGAAACGAGGGACAAAGACAATGGAGGTTGTTGAGAATAAATCAGGTGTTTCCATCCCCGAGTCTCAGCTCGCTCTTTTGTCTCAGTATTCTGTCACACCTGTCAGAACATGGAGCACCCGATAATCTTTTCATAATCAGCATGTCACCAACAATACAAACACAAACACACCCACCTGCTTTACAACGATATTAACATATCTATAACAATATACAGGATTTGCTCAATGTTGTGGAAAAATTGCATGCAGAATAGTGGCAAGTGCTATATGGCAACTGTCTCTTGTTTTAAAACAGGCAGCAAGAAATAGTGAGCTCTTCTTTCCTTTTTGACTTTTTTTAAATCATTTTTTGACTTCTATCTGAGGTAAACAGATTTGTTTAGACTGTATAGAGAATTAGATGCTCCCCTTGACACATGTAGCCTGACATATTTCTCTTTTATTGTGCTTGCTACAAAAAAAAAACATCCCTTTATCCTCGTTTCTCTCATTCTCTCCTTTAAGTTTCTGCAGTACAAAGTTATCAAGCAGTAGCTCTGTGTGGAGAATCCCCACTGTTCTATATATTATGCGAGCCTTATGGGAACTGCAGCATCTGCAGTGACATATTTCATGAGCAAAAACGCAGTTTCACGCAGTGAGAAAAAAGCTTTTACATTCTTTGAAGACATCCGCGTAATGACATGCAATGTCCCCAAATCCATTTACGGCAGTGAATGTGCACCGATATCCGTCTTTGTAAGAAGAACCGAGATAAACACTAACAGATAGCAGCTGCATGAGGGAAGGCTATTCAGACCGTTTCTTTGCCAACACTAAAAGTTACATTTAAGTCTCAGAAGCGTTGGTCGTGACTTATAATACAACCCTGTGTGAGGGCACACGTCAATATGCATCTCACAGGGTTTTTACCTTGGATAGTTTCCTTTAATCGACTGATTGAGGAAAACCATTGGCAAGAAAATAATGTGTGTTTATCATCAAGGCCCTGGGGTGTGTCAGTGGATCACATTTTCCAATTGCATTTTTTCCATCTCTCTTCAAAAGCATAAAGTGAATGTTTTACAGTGCCAACATACAGAAATAAAACATAACACCTTTCTTATAAACTGCAATTTGTATAAGTTAATGATAGTCATAGAGAAAATGTGTGCAACTGTGACATATTTTGTTAAAGAATGTACTTCCTTCTTACCAAATATACACCATTCTGACTCTTTATGGTTCAGATATTAAAAGTAATATGACTTCTCAGTAATGTGATAGGGTTTTTTCCCATTTCTGTTAGAAAATAAAGGTTTTCTTTTTAATGCCTTAGATCCATCTAGCTGGCCCCGCTGGGGAAATCTAAGCATCATTACCCCTCACCAAGCAACACAGCTTGTTCAGTCTGAGAACATCTTGAACAGTTCAAAGTTCTTCATTAATTAATGATTGAAAGGAGGGTCCAGACTGACTTCTGTGGGCAACTACACCTCCAAAACTCACCCTGGTCATTTTGCTTTTTGGGAAAACTGACTGATATTAATAGTGAACAGGCTTTAATTGGCCAGTTGAGAGGCTGTGGTGGAAATGAGTTTGGTGATGGTCAATTGTGGGCAGAGAAGTGTTTGGATGTGTACATCCTGACAAAAAGCACACCACTATTTTCTTTCCCTGTACGCATAAAACGGAGTTAATGAGCTTCAGCTTTTGATATAAAACTCACATACAAACTCAACAAAAAAAAAATCTAATCTAATATCCTTGATGTCTGTTCACTTTGAAAAGCAAGTACCCACAATTCTCTACCCTATGGATTACAATAAAAGCAAAAGCTTTAGTGACTGTGAATAAGAGATCCTGCCTTTTCGTTTTAGTACATAAATACTGACTGTATGACCATGATATCCCGCTGAAGTTTTTAAAAATTCAAGAAAAATAGCAACACATCATCATCATCATTCATCCATGTCTGCACATGAATCAGAGCAACTGAAGAAGTGCTTTAAAAGATTTTCAGGTTTTCCTTTTCCTTAAAGCTTTAGTTTCATAACTTTTCTTTTTTTTTTTTTAATAAATGTAAAAAGGTCTGCTGAGATAAAAGGTCAAGGTCTGTGGCAAAAAGGAGACCTTTTACATTTTATTTCAGACAAAACACAGCTACCAAAATACATGAAATGCTTTGATTGCAATTATTTTACATTATTTTGTTTTATTCATTATACATACATCAGAAACATGTGGGTGAAAGTTATGGCATCAAATAGTGTGTTTTGGAGCTAATGTTTGGTTAGAATGGATTGTTTCAGGTCGAGGGTGAAAAGAGTTGCTGCAATCATGTATAGACGGATAATGCATATGTTAATTACTAGAGTCCCAAAATCTAGATTATGAACCTGTAAATGGCCATAAACAGAGAGGAAGCATGTGACCGAGACAAAGATGTTACACTGGCAGATAGAAGTGAGGCTGAAGTGGGCTCAAGCGATAACCTTGACCATGACCTTCGTGTGTTGTCTTGTACATGCAATGATATAATTGGCATTCAATGAGACGAGGATGAGGGCCAACATTTACCTGGTTGTTACACTGAAATGTCACTCCTGTCAGTCTTTGACAGAACAAAAAGCTATTCAACTCCATCCAACGCAGCAGCATTCCAGTCATAATGTAGCTTACCACAATATCAAGTTATTATTTCCATACATAGCAGGAGCATTTGTTGGCAGTTAGCAGAGCTCAACCCAGTAGGAAACCTATAAGGCCACAGTAGCGATGCAGTGCTGGGGCTTTAGAAGTATAAGATACCCCAGAGAGTTGGATAAGCTCGACAGGGAGCTGCTGGTAATGTGACTTTATATACGCGCACATCCTCTTCTCGCACTTTCTGACATTTGATACTTGACAGAAGCGAACGGCTCTCATGTAAAAACGTGCACACGGGGATGCACGTGTTACCCATGACACTAAATCCCTGATGACTTCCAAAATATAAGAAGCATCTTTCTGGATTCTTGGCTAAATTTCTATTAGCTTTAATCACATGAATGTGGGCAGTTTATCCTTAATTCAGTCTTACTTTTTCCTTTTTCCCCTCAAGCTTCCTCAGATCGGATGTAAATTATGAAGAGCCATCTTCAGGACGCTCCACTCATTAATTATCAAACAGCATGGACAGGGTGAGAGAATCCATCTTCTTTGTTTGGATTTGTTTATTGTCGTAATTAATTCAGTGAGGCCAAAGCAACTACATTCATCTCTAACTTTGGCTACTTCCATGCTTTTTTCCCCCCAAGTGCTTTTGGACGCTCCAAAAAAATAAAAGCCACTTTAATTTAACCTTTTAACACCTAAGCCTCAGAAGTCTTTTTTGCTTATTGTAACCATAAAAGAGTCAGAAATATCTTACTCACAGATATCCTGTGAGTAAGGGCTTTTGCCAATTTTTCCCTGCATAAATTTTAATATCTGGAAGTTATGTACAATCTACTGCATGTTCAAATAGTGTATTAACAATTTAAAATGAAGAAAAACAAAAACGTTTTTTTTTCTCTAGATTTAGACACTTTCAACACTAGATTTTGTGTTAGAGGGTTAAACTATTACCATGACAACCCGATATATAATCATCTCAACATGTGACGAGAACTGATCAATGACTGAATTCATTTTATTAGTTTGTGAACATTATACACTCACGAACAAATCAAATGATTACATTTTAAAATGAGTGTGCGAATGTTACGTCACATCCCATGAAGCTTATTTAATAGACTATACCGCTTTGAATGTGAAATATGCATGGGAAACAGTTGGCAATCATTTACACAACAAAAACATGGATGTGGTGACAGCACGCACACACACACACAAAAGGCTTGGATGTTGTTCCCATGCTCTTCCAGCTGCTCAGTCTTCCAGCTGGTTGTGTTTGATCCCTCTGAGGTGCCATACATTCTGTCAGAGGAAGGGAGATCCCACCGGGAACCCGCTGCCTCAGTCCTCCCAGCATGATGTCATCCCCTCTCCCTCAATTTCCCCCCTTTTCTCTCCTGCCGTCACTCCCACTACTCCCCTTTGCCAGCCTGCCTCTCTCTTCTGCCTTTCATCCAACCTCTCATTGTTTAATTCTTTACCGTGTAGCTGTCATGTGTCGTCTTCTAAGACATTATCGTCTGTGCAAAGAAAAGTGTTGTGCAGCAAATGCAATATTTGAATTCCCTCTGCTGTTTTGTGATGTAAATCATCGAGCATCAGAAGTTATAATTTGTTTCAGGGCTGTGCAACAACTGCTTATTCTGTGTCTGATGTGCAAGCATATGTGTGTGTGTGTGTGCATTCAAATGTGTGAGGCAGGGCTGTGTTAAAGAATTGCAGCTGTGCTGGCATTTCTGTTTCAATGTAATTGTCCTATACTTCTTATCAGCCACTAAACACATTCCTCAGTCAAACACATTGGTAAATTGTACACACACACACACACACACATACACACACACACACACACATTCACACCAGGTTTAGCCATAATTGCAAAGGTTTGCTTGGCAATGCCTGAAGTGCATAATCATTTGCAAATATGTGCGCGTCTGTCAGAGAGACAGTGAAATAGAAGGGAGATAGGGCAGGCGAGAGAGAGAGAGAAAGTGAGAGAGATAAAAGGCATTCAGTGTGCACACTCTCTCTGGGTCCAAAGCCCTTGGGTGTCACAGAAGAGTTCCACTGTGTTAATCTCTGTGTAATAACTGAATCACAGAGAAAACAATAGAGCTTGGTCCCTTTTCACAAGCCAAAAGGCCTTGGGGCGGCTGGTTAGTCTGTTTGATTGTGTTTGTGGGTATGTGCGCGCGTGTGTGTTGCGCACATGTAAACATATGCACGCCTAAAAATTCACTGTGTCTGATCTGGACAACACGACAGAGGTTATTCACTCTTTTTGCCTGAATCCTGACTCAACAAATACAAGCAAACACAGACACAGGACATTGCATTGCACCATAAATCCAATGCACAGAACAGCGATGACGGCACAATTTCCACAATGCATCTTTCAGAGATGCCTCGTCAAGTCCAATCTCTGCTACTTCTGCAGTCACTCATTAAAAAGGGAAATCAAAATAATGTGCAACTTTCTTTATTTCCTCTTCTCAGAGGTGTGATCCAATTGCGTGCCTGAAATGGGAGCTATGTGAGAGCTTAATGTCCTGCAGGGATGCAAACCCTCATCACTGAGGTTAATGTGGGGTACTGCCATCCATCTGAGACTATAAAAATAGATATGAATTGAATACTAACCAAATGTGATAAAAAATCCACCACAATTGGATCATATTTTGATTCATCTCAAAGATTGGGACGCATTATCAGTTCAGCAACATGTCATCGTCCTGTTGTCTTGGTAGATTTGATTACTGATTAGGGTTGGGTCGTAGTATATCGATTTGGTGATCTATCGCAAAATAATTACGGCATTCTAAAGTAAACAGTCCCTGCCTGTTTCAAAAGCCGGCTATCACTACTGCATGTCCCCTCACGCAGGGAGTTTGTAGCGGGATAATCGTGGTGAAAGCTACGTTAAGAGACGCCCCATCCACATTAAGTACATAGACTTTATGCACTTTGTTCTCTATGTTGTGAATAAATGACGTTTTTGTTTTCTTCAATTAGACAGATATCGTGATGTATCGTTGTATGATCGTCTTGAAATATATTGATTATCACTGAATTGTTGTATTGTGATTATTATACGTTATTGGTGAGGCACCCCGGTGATTCCCACCCCTAATACTGATACACTGGTGCCAATTTCATCCATCCATCCAACCATTTTCGACCGCTTATCAGAGGTCGGGTCGTGAGGGTTGCAGCTTGAGCAGAGAAGCGCAGACTTCCCTTTGCCCCGGCCACTGCTTTCAGCTTGTCTGTGGTCCAGGCGTTTCCCAGGCCAGCCCAGAGACACCCAGTCTCTCCAGCGAGTCCTGGGTCTTCCCTGGGGCCTCCTCCCAGTGGGACGCCTCACCAGGGAGGCGTCCAGGAGGCAACCTAACCAGATGCCTGAGCCACGTCATCTGGTTCCCCTCGATGCGGAGGAGTAGCAGCTCTACTCTGAGCGCCTCCCGGATGACCGAGCTTTTCTTTCCATCTATAAGGGAGAGCCCAGAGATCCTGCAGAGGAAAGCCATTCTGGCCGCTTGTTTCCACAATCTCGTTCATTAACCACAGGTGAGGGTAGGAACTGGTGCCAATATCAATATCTTAATTTTAAAAAATACAACAATCTAAACAGAGCTGATTCCTCATGATGCAAAAACAGCATTGATGTGATGTGAAGTGTTCAGAAACTATTTATTATTCTATGCAAATGTCAGCTTGGCAGAGAAAGAAAATAACCATCAACACCCATGGAAATTAATGTTCAGGAAACATAGAAATGTAACCAATCATTTTATGTTTCAATTGGTTCCTCCTACTTCAGTCTGTCAGATTTAGTCATTGAAAAACAAAACAGAAAATAACAAAAAACATTTCAAGTTCATTCCAACCGTGCCCTCTACCAGTGTGCATGAGGAGCTGATAGCTGAACATACGCAGGGACAGAAAGAAAGAACAAAAGCTTAATAAGAGAGTCGTCTCACTTTCGTAAAAGCTCCTCTATTGATTGGACTCCAGAGGACCAAACTATCAGTGTAATTTGAGGGGGTTAAGTCTAACACTGTGAGTCTTTCAAGTGTTTTTAGAAGGGCTGCATTGGGAGTTTAGCAACAAAAAACCAATAACACATGCCTCCCCCAAGTGATGGCCTTGATAGACTGCAGATGATAAGAGTCTGGTGCACATGATGAACAATGGTTGCCAAGGGAAACGGACAACAAACGCAGCTCAGAAGTCAACAGTATTGAACGTGTTACCAAAAATAGCACAGAGTTATAGACATAAAAAATGGCAGTGCCTGTCAGTAATGATTTATATTAATACAATTTTGAAACTAGATTATTGTGATTTGGTGATTAGGTCTGAAAATACTTGTTATATTGTTTATTCATCTATGTATACATTTACAATTGCACAAAAAGAGAACCGACCGACAGCCAGTAGTAAGTCCACCAGTGAGACTGTGGGGTAAGAAGTGGATGGCAGAAAATCCGAAAGCTGTTGGTTTGATGGGAGTCCAAATTACACGAATCCAAATTGCCTAATTTCATTTTGGCCATTTCATGTCTTTGTGGTCTTTCTTGATCAAAACTGCAAAACAGAAGAACCTCAATTAAATTTTAATCTCACAGCCTTCCTCCTTCAAATTCATTTTCACTGCGATAAATATATTTATTGAGCTTGGTCTGGAATCAACTGTGATCAGCTGGAAGGTGTCATATTATGTTTGTTTAAATAAACACTGAATGAATTCGTTGGCTAGATTTATACCCAAGAAGCAAGCAGATATTTTTGTCTGCCTTGTTGCTTAATAGCACTGCACAATAACTATAAAAGCTAATTAACCATTTATTAAGCCACAACACTGGTACCATATCAACTGAATGATAATTTATTTATTGCCTCAGGTTTTTAAAACTGTAATAGGTCACGCCGTTATATTTCTCTCACTCAGTATGCGTGCCAGGCTGCTACTGAATATTAGAATTTCAAATTTCGATTTCCATTCCAACTGGCGCTTTAAAGATAGATTACCAGGCCATAGTTAATAAAACCCCATCTGTTTGTATATTCCCACAACTGACATTTATATTTAATATACATGTGATAAATATGAATGCATATGAACATGAGCAACAGATTGATACGATTCTGAACACATGCACAGCCATGTTAGAACAGCCCAAACTACATTCTAAACCAATTTCACCAAACTCAAAACACAGAACGCACCACATTAGAGCTGCTGTTGATAAAATAGAATCAGTGCCTCTTTCTGTACTTTGATGTAATCTCAAAGTCACATCCCTTCCCTCAAATAACCCATTATATCAGTGCATCTCTGCAGTGGGCTGATGATCTCTGCTGCCATAGCAACCCAGCGAATAATAACTATGGTTTTCTCAACTGGACACTCATTTCACCCTGAACTATTGCAGGTAACCTGCTGGCCCTCTATTTATCCCGTGGTGCATGCGACAACAAGACAGTGGGGGTATGTTTTCTTCACAGATTTGAGTATGTGCGCTTCGATACTTTCACTGCGCCTGTGGACACATACAGAAGTGTACAGTATAAACGGGAGCGAGTCGCAGCACGGAGACATCGGCACTCAGTCCCCAGCAGTCAGCCATCAAAGAGCGTCCACCGCTGGGCATGAGGCTGAGGGCAGAGAGCCCCTACTGGAGGGACAGTGGACAGTGGAGACCTCAGTGCTGATAATGACCGTTTTGACCCCCTGCTGTCTGAATGAATGTGCTATAATTGGAGAAAGAGTGACCCGTAACATTCAATTCCCCGCAAAACATCCCAATTGTATGAGAGGTTTTAGCCTCAGTGAATTAAAATATGTACCGCCAAGTGTGTCTCATTCACATAATTTATACTACTGACCCATCAAATATATGCTGGGGGTAAAAAGAAAATGACTTTCAAAACAGGATTGGTTGCAATAATCTCCTGATGGAGTATGTGCAAATGATGCAACGCTTTGAAACACCTGCCCAAAAATGTGCGCTCCAGGCTCAGCCCTCCCGTCATAGGACTAATGCCGGTGGGCTAATAACCACCAAAAGATCAAAGTCAGATGCTTCACTGTGTATTTGGCTTCTTTAGATCTCGTGATCCGAGCGTTCAACAAACTATATTTCGTATAAGACGACAAATTCCCTTTACGGATTTGAGGAGAATTAAAAAAAAAACAAATGGCCCAGACGAAAGGGGAGAGACGATGCTGAGAAAGAAGGCGCCAAAGACATTGCATTTACAATCCCATGGTTGTTTTATGAGGACATAACCTGGATGCCTCCCAGCAATTCTGTGGTAAAGTCTAACCTCTGACCTGTGGCTGTGGCTCATGAAATAGAGAGGGTTGTCCACTAACCAGAGGGTCGGTGCACTCCAGTCCATGTGCCAAAGTGTAGTAATCCTGAGTGAATTATACATAGGGTTGAGCTCATATGATACTAGACTGATACTTGTCAAAATCACTGGATCACAAGTACAAAGCAAAAAACCTAGTGTTTTGCTTTTTCACTATACAGTTCGAGCACAACTCGGACCAACAAAGCTTGACTACTGCTTTCATATTAGGGATAGTACCTGGTAACTGGTGGGTTTCCCAATCTGACAAGGTTCCACCGAAAATAACAGCTTTGCTTATCAGTATATTTTATGTGTGCCATGCTATGACGACCCTGTCCATGTTGAGGAGGTACTATAGTATTGGAAAATGACATGCCTGATACCAAACTGAGTAAGGTCAAGCCTTGCCAATTAGTTCTATAACTGTATAGTGGAAAAGTGCCATAAATGCTTCACTGACCTAATGTTTGTAAAAATGAGGGCCGTTTATTTCTTCTCTACGGGAGCAGAATATGTGCAATGCAGTTGGAGAATTATGTTTTTTAACATGGCTGATTATGGCGAGGTGGTAAATGCATCAGGGCAAATTTGTTGTGAAAAAGGTTAGTTGTTTGAAATGTGTAAAAAGGACTTCCTATTCATATGCGACAAAAAAAAGGCTGCAATGTCTATACGTCTGAGTGTGTGTGAATGGGTGAATGACAAGACTGTACTATAAAGCTCTACACACTGCCATGGCCACACAGTTGTGTGAGGCATTGTTGCATCACAGCAACAAGGTCGCCCATTAAGATCCTAGTTTGACCGAGGGCCTTTTTGTGTGGAGTTGACATATTCTCCCCGTGTGTGTGCATGAGAACTACGGCTTCCTTCCACAGTCCAAGGACATGCAGTCTGGGGTTTGGATTCATTTGTAAATTGGCCATAGGTGTGACTGTGAGCGTGAATGGTTGTTTGTCTCTGTATGATGGCCCTGCGATGAACTGGTGACCTGGGACCCTTTAAGTGGAAGATAAAGCTATAGACCATAGATAGAACATAATTTTTCCCCCAAATAGGACCTAAAACAAATCGGAGAACCAAAAGTAACAATGATTATCAATAACTATCCCTCTTATTTTACTTTGAGACTGCAACACAAAATGAAACAGTGTAATTATCCTGTATTTTGAAGTGCGGTGGAAACTCAAACCACACAGGAATTATTTTCCCCAGGTAAATAAGTTCCTGGTTCCTGGAAATGTTGGTGAAAAAGGGGGCTAATGTGGGCATCTCAGTCTGGGAAAACTATTACAGACAGTCTTACACCAAAAGTAAGGCAGTAAGAAAATGTGCACTATTTGCAACACATGTAAGCCCAGGCTTCGATTGCTGTGTGTAGGTAATCAGTATTTTATCTATTGTAGAGGCCTGTGATTACAGGGCAACTGGTTCCTCTGCATCCTCGACGCACTGAAAGTCTTACCACATTTCATACAGTGCAGGTCAAATAGTTCAATATGTCGCAACATGCATCGTTTTAAAGGCGCCATATGTAAGAATGTGGCCAAAAACGGTTACTACACTCAAATTCAAAATACAGAGGTATTTAGGTTTCGTTTTCTCCATTGTAGCTCAGACGTAACTGGCAACACGTGGTTGCTCAGCAGCTGAGACTTAACTGACTAGTAGACGGCGGTAGGTGTTGCCACATGCCAAAACATGATTTCAAAACATGAACATGATTTGCAGTCTTCAAAAGATTTTTTTTTAATGCAAATATTTTGTCTGTACTGTTGTTGTTGGTGTTGGTGTTGTTTGTTATATGAACATTATTCCTGAGTCTCTGTGACATATTAGGAGGATTTTACGCCCAGTTGCTTTAGATTTATTACATAATGCACCTTTAACTGATATTTATAAAATGTTGGAAAATAACTTGATAATTCACATGTAACTCAACAATAATTAATCTTTAATTATCTGGCATGCATAATAGTAATTATCAATATCAACTGACATGAGAAGTTTTATTAGGCTATCAATGTGGGCATATTGCCCAGCCATGTCGCTGATGTTATTTATGTGTATTTATGTGTAAAGTAATTAATAACATTTGGGACAGAGTTACTGATGTGAATTTTCTGATCAACCTCTTGTTGTGTTATCTTTAGTCTGCAGTCTATAGAGTGCAAGTAAAGAGAGATGTGAGTGACAGAAATGGCGCACAAATCTGCTTTTTTCTTTTCTCTCCAATCCCTTTCAAAAGCCTCTCCCCGACACATCAAGATATTCACACCAAATCTCTGGCACAAGCCCAAAGCTAGCAGATTTCTAGCCTAATTGGCCAAAACAACAGCGAGGGGTATCTTGTCTTCACAAATCACTGTGGGATTGTGAAAAGAATGTGTGAGCAGCATTTGTTTGGTTTGTTTAAAGCTGAAATGCCGTCTCCTAAATAGAAATGAGCATCAACAACTGCAATGTACATGTAGCTACAAAAGATAATGTATAAAACAAAATAAGGAAGGACGGCCAGTGTTAAAGAAAGGAATGGTTAAAAACAGCAAAATTACTATCACTGTTCTAGTGTGAACCATGTGGGTGAAAAAAAACATCCTCCACATTTCTGAACTATCATTGCAGTGTTGCTTTATTTCTATTTTTATCAATCAGTAATGGCACAGACACGACCACATTCTGTTGTTGTGTCTGCTAAGATTCAACATTTCTGCAACAGAACGAGCCGAATCCCAGCATATTACTATTGGGAGCCCTTTCAAAAACACATCGTGTTTTCCTCCTGCAAGCAAGAGACAACAAAAAGTGATGTACTGCTGTGATGCCACTGTTTACAAACGCTGTCGGAAATTCATGAGCCGCACAATATCTAAGTTAATTTATATGCAGATATCAACGGAAAGATACTTGATGAATTATACATCCCAGATGCAACCCGGAGAAGACAGATGAGTGAAATTAATGTGCACTTGCACTTCCACAGCCTGGCCACAGCTGGGATCTTTACAGTTAAACCCATGTGAAGAGATACCGCAGAGAATGAAGTCGTAACAGCAAATGTTATTTATGAGGCAATTTGATGCCAAAGGAATAACCACAGAGTATTCACTGCCGTGAACAGAGTTCCCTCAATTCGGTGCAACCTGCTTAAATACTTTACATTTTAAAAGATAACAGGGAGGGAAACAAACTGAATTTGACAGTGGAGTCTGGAGCAGAGAGTGAGTGAGTTTAACACTGAGCCTCCGATCATTTGCAGTGTCCTTGAGCAATGAGAGACATGGTTGGCTTAAATGTGCAGTGTGTAACTTGTGGTGATTTTATTATTCTGCCTCTGCTTCTTAATCAATGACTAAATTGATCAGCGCCTATTGTGATAATCGCTTAATCGGTTTGAGTCATTATTAAATAAAACCAGCTGTTTGACTTCAGCTTCTTCAGAATACTTCAGAACGTTTCTTCGTTCCATATAACAAAGAGATCATTATACTATTCTTTGTGGAGGTTGAGGTTTGAAAGCAAAAACACTTTCTAACATTGTATGGACCAAACAGCTAATCGATTTAATCATGATAAATAATCAACATATTGATCAAATATATAGTTGCAGCCATAACCTCTTCCTTTATTCTGAAAACATGCTTTCAATATTTACAGACCAGACTGAGGAAGGGCAACAAGTGTTTATCTGAAACTGCTTTTTTTTGTGTGTTTTTTTTGTGCAATCTATTTTTGTGGATGCCTCTTTGCGTTTTCACTCATACCCCCAACCTGTTTGCAGTTGTCTCGCTTTAATAGCACCATGTTGCCGCTGCCTCCGTCTGTCTTGATATAAAACAAATCAGTTTCTGTGTGCGGTGTGGGAATTTCGCCAAGCGCCATGAGATCTGAATGCATTCCCTGAGAAATACAGAGGGAAGAGGCTAAATCAGCATTGTGCAAACTCGTTTTTACAAGAGTTTGAAAGTAACAGAATGAATAACGGGACAAAAATATGAAATGTATGTACAGTATGCCACAGTCACTCCTGTACCACTTGCTATTGTGTAGTATGCAGAAGCTAGCAAAATGGAAAACAAGTATACAGTACCTCCATATTTGACTAGCAGAGTCAGAAGTGCAAGCAAGTGGATGCTGGGTGGGTGGAATGAAATTTGCATTTGCATAGATATACGATTACTCAATGAGGAAAGAAAGAAAGATGGACGACTTGACAGGTCAAACCATTTCAATCACCCCCTGATGACAGGCTGCATTATAGGTCATGAACCCCACCTCCTCCATGCTACCAATAATTTTTTTTCCCCAAAGGTGGTTTGGGTTGTGTAAAAATGTTTTCCCCTTCGATATGTTTAAGATTTTTTTTTTCTGTTATGTTAATAATCTGATGCAATGACGTAAAGCAAAAAACATCAAGACTGACTCACTTTTGATCCGGTGTGCGTCAATTTCACAGCTCACCTTCATTACCACCACTGTGCAGCCAGCACAAGATGGGATATTTTAGCTTAATTTGTGTATATCGGTATGAAATGTTCACCATATCCTTGCAAGCTATGAAGGGATATAGTAATGGAGCATTTTCTTATGTTATGTTAAGTAATTTTGAGGACCAGAGAAGTATAGGGGTTTAATCAAGACCAGTGAAAGGAGCTGTAATCAACTATACATAGCTCATGATTAAAGTGAGTATTCTAAATTCGGTATCATATCAAGTGTGGGATTTAAAGTTCACATCTGCACTGAAATCGCATGCTCAAATTGCAGGCTGCCATTCAAATATTTAAATAGTGTCCCTTAGAATCCAGCAGATGGCGCATGTAAGGTTTCCTACCATATCATATGACAGTGTCTGCAGCAGCAACAACATCTTGGAGATGCAATTCTTCAGTACATGGGGAAGACTCCTCTCTGCAACAAATACCCATTAATAACCCAAAACTTTTTATAAGCTAATATTGTAGCTGCACACGATCAAGATCAAGTTGACAAACTTATATAATAATATACAAAATTAAGTTGGGCCATTTGCCTCAACTAATAAAACATAAACCGATGTAACATTATTTCATTTTAGTAAAAAGCTGTTGGAGCTTCCTCTTGTGTGTGATTTTCCATTGTGTGTATTTGGTCAGCAGCAGTGCATGAGGGGGTTGAATTTATTCAAATTAATATATGTATATTTTATCATTAGAAAACAGTTTGAGCTTAAGTTTTGGAAAAGTAACAGCCCAATTGTAAATGTGGTGGAACAAATTCTCTCTCTTTGGGCATAATTGTGGTGTAAGATATAGTCCTTAGTGTTAAACAAGCTGCAACGATAAGTGATTAATTGTGATAATTGAGTGTAAAAAAAAGATTTAAGTATTTTCAGATTTTTCAGCTGCTTAAAGGTGAATATTTCCAAGATTATTTGCTTCATTTAACACAGAAATCTGGGTTGTGGACATTTGAGAAAAATCATAATTTCCAGGTTGGAGGAAACAATGATCATGACTGTTTTGATTGATTAATCGATTATGAAAATAATTGTCGGTTGCAAGTTCTACTATATATATAATAAAAAAAACAGAGGATGTCGGGGAACAAACAATGCCCATTATATTACACACATTCTAAAAGGTTATACAGCATGTTTATTGGTGTTACCGCAGTGATGAAGGGATATTTCCCACTAACTTCATGCTGGTTTGTATCAAAAGGCCGGACCAAATTACGTTTTATCGATGGAAATACACCCCTGTCATCCATGCTTATTAGTAATGTTAAACAAAGCATTTCTTTTAGCTCTGCGATATACAATTCATTGCCCAGCACAGGCTGCACAACAACACATGCATCTTCATCTTTCCATAACTTCATATCTGTGGCTCTCTGCAGTTCCAGTTTAGTCTGAAAACACCGACAGAAGTAACGCAGTGTGTTCCGTTAAGTTAAAAGACGGCAATTTTGTTGTCAGGCATGCTGTATGATAAAAGGATGCCCCGGGAGGAGGTGGGCATAAATAAAAGTGCTGAATATCAAGAAAGAGCACATACAGTTTGTACTGACACGAGCTTTACGCGGAACAAGCACAATGTGGAGCTGGACACAAAAAAAAAATCTGTCTTTGTTAGCTCAGGGACTGTGAAATGAAATCCAATAATGTGGACAGCGGGAACTGAGGCGCGACTGTGGATGTAGCTCTCCAGTGTCAACACACATCAATAAACAACCTAATAAAAATGCCCCATGGTCAAAACATCATTTCGGCAACTGTTCTCCTCACAGATGTGCTGGAAATGCTCACAGTTAAGCCTCACTCAGCGTCTTCCTTACAAAATGTACTAAGTAGCCGGCGTCCAACAAGTCGCCGGCTGTAAGTTCACAGTTAGCATGTTCTACACCATATGCCTCGTCTCGGTCTCATCTTTTCTTTTTACTACCTCAATTTCATCGCCTCCGTCTCTATACAGTCTATAATTTTTCTCACTATTGTATATGGTCAATCCTTTAAATGGGCCGCGTCAGTCAGATCTTTAGCTCTGTCAATCTCTGTCTTTACCATGATTTTCATCAAATAGCTTCTCTGCAGGTGTGAGCCTGGGTTTGACTGACAGGTGGAAGTAGCCACAGGAATGCACGACTGATAAGGATCAGCGCGTGCTGCTGATTGGCCGATCCAACCGCAGTCATCGCAATCGATATTTATACCAATTTGCTGGCCTGAGAGTGTGTGTATGTGCTGGTGACAGGGATTAACCAAGATGGAAAGTAACAGATACAGTAATGAGTATATAATTCACAAAAACCCATTTATTTCTTCTTTTTTTTTTTTTTAATGAATGAGAAGTTTCATTAAATTAAACTAAACTAAACCTTTAAGATACATAATGTATGGCCACTATTTTGCTGATGATATACACGATTTTGTCATGATTTGATTGCATCATGATATTTGGGTGCCAAATGGATTTTTATTGTGATTCTAGTATTGCTGCAATTTCATAGTATAGGAAATGTTATGTTCTTCCTTAAATCAAAACATTTCTTATTGTCCCAATAATCCAAGAGTCACATTTTTCCAAAATCTCCAAAGAGTCAGTCCGTCAATTTGACATCTCCCTAAACTGAACGGTACAGTGGTACATGGTACGTACAAAAGAATGTTGTTGTGTTTTAAGTTAACTACAAAATTGAACTGCCCTTGCTCATAATAAAAACAAACAAATTAAGTAGATAATCAAGTGTGGGGTTTTTTTTTGGCCTACTCAGTGTTCACTGAGCTGTGCTGTAAAAAAAAAAAGAATAAAATGTGAGGCCAAAACAAATAGAGCCTCTCAAATACAGGATGCAGCACAAATGTGAGACTTCACATTAACATACTTGAAAAGAAACTGAATTTAAAAAAGGTATTTTTAAAACATTGGACTGCAGATAACAGTGATTAAGAGAACTTTTAATGTAGATTTTAAGGTAAATTGGCAACTGCCGTTTCTGTTCTTCAAGTAGAAATATCACGAGAAAATTATTCTTAAAAAGTTAAGTAACAAATAGCAATATGATTTTTTTCCCCACCCCTTTAATTATGTTTAGTTACAGAACAAACTCAAATGAAAGATAAAAAACAATTGAATTTTACGGTATTTACAGTATTTGTGATTTGTTCACATCGCATCCATGTTGATGTTTGATCCGTTTACTCCAGTTTGGAACTGATATTCAGATCAAATGCACACAGCAGGTATGTGAGTGAGGTGTCTGTTTTCTATACCTGCAACAACATGCTGATCACTTTTTCCCCTGATCAAACAAATGCACATGCAGGTGACTGCAATCACCACTCTGCATTCGAGTGGTGTGCGGTCCAGCAGACGTCAGAGTGGGTCACAGATTTGGTCGAGTGGACAACGCAGGAAAACGCTGGGTTTGTGAGTCCTACAGTGAGCTTTTCTAAAATAGTATGAACTATGAAGTCAAGTCAGTTTCAGGATTTCAAACTAACATTGCACCATATTGCACAAGTCGTTAGTCATACTTGACATGACGTTTAATCATCATTACACCTTCACTGAGGTGTAGAAGCAGAGAGAAAACATCTCGATTCTTCTACTTGTTAATTATGGATGTGGATGATGTGAAGGTCTGATCCAAATCTTTCATGCTCATTATCAGACACAGTTGGCTTTCTTTTCTGGGGGGGGGGGGGTGTTCCCAGTAACTCACATTTGATTATGGCTTAAACCTCAATATGTGAAAATGTATTTACAACCTAAAAGATCTATGCACTTTTATGAAAGGGGCTCAAAAACCCATTCATGAAGATATATTAGATAAATACCAATATCTGGAGATCAAAGCAGTTAACACATTAAAATACTTTTACTATTGCACCAACCCACACACATTATATACCAAAAAATAGATAGATATTATTGTCTCATTAGTCCTTCTGATATATTTCGGTTTCATTTTACAGTGAGCAGAGAAATAAATGGGAGTATGCAACATGAAGGTTAATGACAGCAAATATAATTTAAGCTCGACTTTTGTTGCCACATTATTCTAGAATCATCCAATGATACTTCCCAATTAAGGCACTAAACCTAGTAATAAAACTCTTTAGGCAGTAAAACTGTCTTTTTCAGACCAGTATTGTTTTATTGTTGTGTTGTGTAATTGTTTCTGGGCACTGTTCCTTGAACAGATGCTGCTACACACTCACAAACTCAGTTTGTCATCACTGCATTTCTGTTCCTTTCCAAACTTCTTGCAGCAACAAGCTGAAGTGTACTGTTCATTTTTCATTGCCTGCAGGTCCAACAAGTTCACAACAGCAGCAGAAACCTGCTTCCTCTCCGGCCTGTAGGTGGCAAACAAACACTGGATGAGGCTGCAGGTCTGGAGCAGCAGGTCCAAGTGCACTTAGTTGGACACGATTTCATGTGCTTCACATCAATTGCACGCCACCCGAGTGTCGATAAACAGCAATGATGTGCGTACACGCAAATAGCCACCCCCACAGACACAGGTGTTCGTGCCTACAAACACATAATTTCCCACTTAACCAGGCACACAGATGATGCTATGTTGCCGTACAAAGAGACAAAGCAGTCGACAAACACCTACACCTCCTTTTTTTCTTAGGAGGAAAACTCTTCCACTTCCTCTGCAACACAATTTTATGAAAATCACTCTGCAACATCTCTGGAAGTCAGACGAGTTGGCAACACCGAGGAAATTGTCTAATTACTTTATACGCTGAAAGAGTCAGAGCCAGAAAAAGATAGTCAATAACTGTCCAACAGATATGGAAAGGTAGGTGGAGAAACACAAACCTATTAATATAATGTCAAAGAGCAGCAGCATGCTATAAAAACCTTAAACATACCCACACACACACACACACAAAAACCATGAAAAAAACCATGCAGACCTTCACACAGACTCCATGACCTGTAGCGATACACTATATATTATATATGAATTCTTATTAAAAGTCATGCATACCATAACAGCCATGGATTCACACCAGCGGACGAACACACGCACTTAGTCATAACAGTGGCCGGCACATTTTAGCCCGAGGAAAATCGACATGATCTGTGCTCGAGCTATGGCTCGTCTTTGATGCTCAATTAGCTTTGACAGACCTGGCGAGCTGATCCAATTATTAATTCAGCTTGGCGAGTGCTATGTGACAGGCGCAGACATGATGTCATGGCGAGGCAACCACAGAGTTATTGCTTTCACTGCCATGGCCTTAACACATGCCATTAGCTTTTAATATGCAGCATTTTCACATAGCATGGCGAAAGCAGAGTGACTTTAAACTGATTACATTCTGTGCTATTGTTCCTTTTAAATTTTTTTTTACTATCACTTGCATTTAATGATTCCGGGTGGTTTGGTGTCTGCAGGACAAAGTCAGGTCACCTACCTGAGGGGGCGATGTGAATGGCCGGGCAAGTGATGGGAAAATGTACGATATTATCGCTAATTGGGATTAAAAGCATTTACACTAAGTTAATCGTGGTGAATTTTGATTATCGTGTTAACCGTTTAATGAAGAAAAACATCAATATTTCAGGAAAGTGACTTGAAAATCTCGTCTATCTCACCAGCAGACAGTGCTTGTGATCCATTTCTTAATCTTTCCACGCAAATTATTATTGTCATCCATGATCTATGATCCTATTAAATGATTTTTCAACAAAAAAAATGACCACCGTAAGCGCAGACAACTGCACCCGTTTAAGAATCTAAATGTTTTCGTTGATTGAGAACCACAGTAAGCCTGGCAAAATCATGTGAAACATCAACAACATTACCATCATGGTGAAGAGTAGGACTGTCCTTTTTAAACTCCAACCGTAAAAATCAAACTATACAGCCAAGGATGTACATTGGATGTAAAGTAAAACACATATGGTCCAGCAGGGGGTGCTGTAAACACGACATGGCCCGAGATTCACTTGAATGAGAATGAGTCAGAAAAAATAAGTCTGTGAATTTACATTGTTTTGCTGTGAAAATATAAGCTAAACCCTTATGGAATTAGATTTGTGTCAATATTTTATGTCTGGACCTCGTTCCCAAAGTTTACCGGCTAGACATCTGACCAAATAATTAACGTTTATGATCTGACAAATATTAGATAGCGAGTGCAAGCCCATGACTACTTCCCGTCCATTGAGCCGTCGCTCCAAAACTCAGTAGCCAATCAGCAGGCAGCTTCCTAAGGCCCGCCCATGGTCAGAATCGCAAACAAAAACACATAGTACAAAGAACAAATCAGGGAGCGCGAACAAAATTCTGATCACTGCAAACAAAAAGTGAAATAAAATACAACATTTTTTGAATTATTAAATCGATATTTAATTTGTGTGTTTTCATTTCATGTTGCTTGCTTCATGAAAAGCGTTATATATATATATGAAAATACTGACACAAATCTAATTCCATAAACCCTGAGCAGGCAGTCACAGCTTTATATAATCTGAAAAGCAGCATGTGGGAAGTGTTTCTATATCATAGATGGTAAAGTAAGAAACAAATCTGCAAACTCACCTGTTCACTTTCGCTGTTATCTCCACCCAAGTGAGGCAGCATGCCAGGAATCACAGACGTATAACAATACAAAGAGTCAAAATAAATAATTCCATCATGTTTGTCTGCTTGTGAGGGCACAGGGGAACATCCGAGTACCTTCATTCCAACTTGATTTTTGATAAAAGTGACAGTTGTCAGGGAGGAGAGGAGGCACAAACACCGGGAAGGAGGACGGCAGGGATAACGAGACACAGGTGAACCACATTAGGGCGTGGCAGCACAATCACAAAGGCAGGGAAAACCCAGGCCAGGAAAGGAAGTCAGCACAAATAAAAGGAAGACGCGTCAAAATAAAACAGGAAGTCCACACGGGGAGTCACTGATAAATGGGCAGATCATGAGTGTCTTTCACAGTCAGCATCTTTGCCTCTTCCCCTTCTCTCCGCTCATAAGTCTCTGCCCCTCCCTGCCGGGCTCTGTCAGGAGCTCCTAAACCTTCAGCCTCTCCTTTCATTTTACAACCCATTTTTCACAACTTAACCCCCCGATTTTGAAATTTCCCATCCTCTCACCTTAAACCCCCACTCTCTCTCTCAAGTCATTTTATGGTATATATATATATTCTTTTTCTCATTATTTCTTGACATCTTCCTTTCTTTGTTTTCCTTTTGTACTAAAGACTGAAGGGAAGAAGGGAGCATAATGGATCGGAGGGGGGAAGGAGAGAGATGGGTAGACAGAGGGAGTTCCATCTGCAGCGGGCTCATTAGAAGATGGGGAGGAGAACTGGCAGCAGAAACACTATAGGCTCCCATCCACACACACCCTCTCTCTCTCTCTCTCTCTCTCTCTCTCTCTCATACACACATATTGCTTCCTTGCAATTCTCATTTCAACTCTGACACATTGCTACCCCCGTCTCTCGCTCTCTCTCTTTCCCTCTGTCTCTTTCTCTCCAAACGTCTTTCCGCTGTGATTCTCAAAAGTCCTGCTCTCATTAATCACTTCAGTATAGAATACACAGCGGACGGCGAATGTTTTTACCTTCCACTTCGAGGCTGTATATATTTTTACTACATGTGGCATCGGAGGACCAGAATCAAGTCGTAAATAAAATCCAAAGCTCTGCTTAACTTGGACAACTTTTCTTCTTCTTCTTCTGTCTGATAAAGGGAAGGAAAGACACGTGTGAGATATCGCCGACAGGAAGATGAAATGCTCGGTGACACTTAATATGGATATGTCTCGGTAAATAATGTCATCAAGCTACACAAGACTTGATTTGTTACTCCAGTAAATTATTGTCATATATCATATATAAAAAAAATTATTCTTCCAGTTTCCTCTGTGAAGTCAATCAGTGAGTGACAATACGTCAAATAGCCACCAGGGGGCGACTCTACTGGTTACAAAAAAGTCAGTTTTAAGTTAAAAAAAATGTGTCTACTTCTCTCTTCATTTATAATATTTCTCAACATCACATGTTTTAAATAATGTTCCCATTTAGAAATGATGATAAAGTATGATGCCTGTGTGTGTACAGCAGTGTGATTGACAGGTGGTATCATCCAATAGGTGCCTGGTTGCAGCAGGTGACATCTCTGAAATTTCGGTGTTGCAAAACATCAACATGGTGGGTCCGGTCAAATTGTGGATGCTGTAAAAAACACTTCTTCTTTTGTTATTTCAGCTATTGGTTAAGTCAGCTCTTGCTTTTAGGAGCCACTTAAATGCAACGACGCCAAGATCCAAGGCAATCAAAGCAGCCACTGTCTGAGCTGCAGTGATGTCATGTCCGTAATAATCTTTTTTTGAGGGGGGGGGGTTTATGTGAAGGTCAGCAGATAATGACAATCTAATTACTGTGCTGGGGAGCATGAAAGAAAGAGGTCATCACATCAGCAGAAGTATCAGGATTTTGTCCCATGTTGTCAATTGGTTCAACACCTCCAGAGAGAACTCTGTCATCCTGCTTTTACCTCTCGCAACCACGAGATCAGAGTGTAAGAGGCAAAGCAACATCCTCTGAGCTGTCCTGCTCAAGGACACTCCAGGGAGATAAATGGAGCCTTGAATCCAGACCTTTGGTCTCCTGAACAACATGATGAACAGCTAGATGTGAACATGACATCACTTTTCGAGTACACATCAAGTCACCGCTTCAAAACTCTATTAATCAAAGAAAAAACTAAATGTGTTTTGCGTTTAAATAACGTTAATCGATGTTAATCGAGCGTCAGACCAAATCTGAATGTATTATTATTGGTATTATTATACATGGATATACTAAAGAACTTTACATTACAGACTGATCTACGATACACCAGCTTGACATGAGCGGAAGGTGCACATTCACTGTGAGGACTTGCAGAGTGTTACACACAGTCTGCAGGGCTCAGCTGGCTGTTGAGAATCAAATACCTCCAAATCACACCTGGACTTCTTGTTCAGCCCACATCCTCTCTGAGTTTTTGTTGTTTGTCTTTTTTTTTGCCTTCACACAGATGTGACAAGATTGTAAAAGGATTTGGGGCTATTGAAAAAATTCAAAAATCCTTTGGATAAAACAGTGCTGAATAATTCCAATAATGTAACATATGATGCAACTAATAACCTTAATACTTTCCGGGCAGAACAATAAATCATTTTCAAATCAAAATCACAATTTGAAACTGGAAAAATTGGAAAAGCTGCTATTCAAATGATCTATAATTATTTGATTGGCAAGTTTAACAAAATGTCCTCATCCTTGAATTTGAGTATAGTAGTTAATATATTGATGGTATCTCATGTGCTTATGCTCCAACTTGTCTACTAAATCTATGAAAAAAAATCACATCACAAATCAAGTAACAATCGCAATATACGTACTGTATGTATGTTAATATTTTACCCAAATCGAATCACAATATAATTTTCAAATTGCAAATTGTCCTGACGTATACACGTCAAATTCCAGACTGAAGAAAGAGAACATCTTTGTTTCTCACAGATCTGCACAAATGTCACACAGTAATCATGTTAAATATGTTGTTCAAATGAAAATAAGAATTATTAAAAAAATAAAAAAGATCTGTCCTTTTCACACTCGCAATTGACTCGCAATTTCAGTCAAATGAATCGCAATTAGATATACATATAAGATCATTCAGTTCCTTTAACTTTAATAACGTGTATTCTGCAAATCCAGTATTAAATATGAAAGTGAAGGAGACGGCTGGGGGTCAATATAGTCCTGATGAGGGAAGATTCTAATATGCTTTTGATTCCTAATCTATACTAGTAACAATAAGGAAATCAAAAATACAACCTTGTGACTGACTGAAATGGACAAATATGAGTTAAAAGTATCTCCTCGAGGATAATCGCTGGACATACTGCATCCCACCAAAGATAGTGGGTGCACTGCACATCACCCTTGAGGAAAAAGAAGAGTGATATTAGAGGCTTAATGGTGTGTAGCATGTCAGCAATCTTGTAACAATTCCACTGTAATGGGGGATATTGTAAAAATTGTCCATTAGCAGTGACACAGAGTGTTTTTTATATATATATACATATATATATATATGTATATATATATATACATATATACACATATATATATATATACATATATATATATATGTATATATATATATACATATATACACATATATATATATATATATATATATATATATATACATATATACACATATATATATATATATGTATCATTAACAAAATTCTACACATCTAGTCACCAACGTGAGCAAGACTTCTGATAGATGAGTACGCTAAGACCGTCAGTTGCACCCCGTGTCTATGAATATGCATTTAATGCAATCAGCAAGTGGATCAAATGTCTGCTGCCTGAAGCCCACTCACACTACACTTCAGTAGATATGTAGACGGAAAACCTGCACAATAAACAGTACAGCAGGTAACAGAGCTCAAGGACATCAATGTACGATATCAAAGAATGGTTATTTTATTCTCCTTTTCCTCTCAATAGCGTTCCGTGTTCTACAGCTGTTCTGCTCCTTACACAAACTGAAATAGAATAATAAAAGGACGCGTACAAAGAATCTGAACATACGGATACTTTCCCCCCCCCCATTTGTTGATTAAAGACAAAAAGTTCATAATGGTATTTGTGTCGCAGTGACAACTGCAACAAAAGCTTTTGTTTACTTCATTGTGACAGACGAACAGCATCAGATGCTGCCTCGAGGCTTGTGTCACACCTCAAAGAGTTGCCATTGAGGCTCGTCGCTCCTCCGGGGGGAAAGCATCTTGCATCTCCAACAGTTCATCTAAATCAAATATTTACTTCATTAAACACAAATGAAAAACACACCAATGAGGAGATATCATTTTAACTTGTTTGAGGAACACTTATGTGTCAGACTGAGGCACAGATTTCGGATGTCAGCCAGTCATCACTTTTAAGTAAAAAAAAACAGTGCTGGTAAATACTCATTGTCCTCCTCATTCACAGGTGCTTACATATAAAATGAATTATGAACAAAAGAGATGAGAAAAAAAATGAAAATAAGCTCATCCTTCATTAAAATATGTGTTATAAGTAGGAGATGAGTTTTCATCACTGGCACAGAGGCTCAAATGTCAATTACCAGACTGCATTTCACTAAGCATCAGCCATCAATCATTGGGATTTGCTCACATGTCCATATGTCGTATACACTCGGGACAAACAATGACTCATTTTCAAACAGAAATTGCAATTTCAAACAAGCAGCACTGAACGGGGCCTCGCATCCCTCATGCACCCCTCAGAGGCCACCAATAATTTGTTATGCCAGAGAGTATAGATAATGAAGACCACACCCTGAAAGCTTCATGTCACTGAAGGTGCACTTCCTTTTGCCAGGTGGTGCAATGACTGGCTTTGAAGGTTATCATATTTGGCCATGACCACGGTTGCCACAGTAACAGATCAAAAGAGGCTCAGGGTGGTCACTGCATGACTAGTGGGAACACAAAATGTGACAATGTTTTTTTTTAACTATAATTCCCACAGAATTCCTTGGATTCAGATTTACCTTTTGCTTAGAAACCTAAACTATTCAGTTTTAATTTGGAATGCACAATACTATCGGCAAATATCGGCTTTAAAATTAATTATCGCATATCGGCAAACACACCAGGATCTATGTCTCTACATCTGCTGCAGCAAAATGCGACCTAAATAACCTCTACAGTAACCAATATATTGATATCAGTTATTGCCCAAGCACTTCCGATATATCGGTAAAAAGTCCAATATCATGCATCTCAACTTTTAATTATTTCTTTGTAATATGGAACATAGATACCAGGACAATATTCACATTTAACAAAATGAAAACTCAGAGCTTGCTGTAATTATCTCCTTTTAAAAAAATCAATCAATTGATTATTAATAACATTGATTATCAATCAATTAACTGTCACAGCCCTAATTGCAAAGGGTCATTAAAAGCAGTGTTTCCTCCCCTAATCGTTCAGCCCTCATAAACACCAGAGCCTCTTCTAAGCCTGATGTGCAGTAAATCTCTCTCTAATACACTACATTGACTGCATCGCATCATATTTGACACCATGTGCACTAAACCACACCCAACTTTCACTCTCTGGTGATGGGAAAAATGAAATTCATATCAGTGACAGTATTTTCTCATCTCCCTGCCCCTGCTCTGTGACTGGGAGGGCAACTATAACTCAAAAAGTCTTCCCCTTTCATCAGCACCGCTCTATGAGGCAACTGCCAGCCCAGCTCGTCCCAGCAACTCTTTGGACTGTCGTCAGCACTCCATCCTGTGGATGGCTGCCAGTGGCCCCTCCATCCGATCAATAAGCACCGGCGGCTGGCTTTCCTCCTTTGCTCTCACCCTGTCTTTCTCTCCTTCTCTCCCTGGAACCACATGCTGTATAAAGACTGTTCTGTTCTGCCAGCACAGCAAAGTGATTAGGCCTTAGGCCTGTGCTGCTGTGTGAATTAGCCTAATCTGTGTCCGTGATGAAGGACAAGGCGTTTCATGAACACTGGAGACGGTCCCTGACAGGACATAAAAGAAGCTAATCTTCAGGAAATATATTGAAGAGATGAGTGTGAGGGTGCGCGAGGAACATGAGACACTTCCCACAGTGAGAGGTCTTTTGTAATGCTGCCTATCCTTAAACACCAAAAAAAAAGTGAGTGGGGAGAGAGTGTGATGTTATCATCACTTTACACTATTGGAAAAGTGGATTAAGTGCTGGCTTGAACTCACTGAGCTGTGATGATCTGTGAAGGACACGGGGAGGGAGAGAGACATCTTTAGCCCTGTATGTGTTCCTGCACCAGAGGTCAGTTTAAGGGGGAATTAAAGGGGGATTGTATTCTCCTTGTTGCATGGATACACAACCTGGAGTTGCCTCGCCTGAAAATCTCAAGCCACGTTTTATATTTTCAAAGCAACACGGCCCAACAGACTAATGTTTAAATAATATATGTGCTTGAGCACCCTGTCTGTCTATGCATACCTCTGCCTTTGCTCTCCATCATGTCCAAGTGCTGACATGCAGCTGAACATGAACCCACAGCATGCAGCCCAGCCCTCCTCCTCCTCCTCGTCACCTCAAAATCATCTCCTAGATATATTGTTCGCCCTTGACAAACTGCCAGTGCACAATCCCCCTCCTGCAAATGTGTATTGATCAAAGTACAAGTGCAGCTGTGGGAAAAGGTATGGAATCTCACCGACACTCTTATCACTTCATATTCCACCACCACACACAGACAAAAAGGAGATTCCACGATTGGCCAGACAACAATAAGATTTATGGAACAATATTCAACAACAGCACAGCATTTGCTCCACAAAGAAAACCAGCATGTTCCCTGCTTTACCTTCCACATGTTTGCAAGGATATAACAGCCATTCTAGTTGGAAAGTGAAGTTGTCTAAACAAAATAATCCGTCATCTGCAGGAGCAGACCCGATATGATGCCTTTTGTTTACATGGTGGGGGTTTTTTGGGCACTTTTACGCACAGTCAATGGTGAATTTGGGTCACCAGTCATTTGGACCCACATATATAAAGTGTCTGGTGAGCTGAGCACAGCCGGATGCTTGTGTTCAAAAGCAGGGCATTATTTCTTAACAGTTTCTTAAGCAGTTTCCCAATATCATCCTGAATGAAGACCTTATCACCTTCTCCTTCCTCTGTTCTTTTGGAAATATAAGAGGATGACTTACCGAAATGGGATCCTGGCCACTGTCAGCGACCGGCGTCTCCTCGTTTTCCCCCTGAGCTTTGGTCTGTGTCTCCTTCAAGTCAATCCGCAGTGTGCTCAGATCAGAGGGGAGCAGAACGGTGCGCCTTCTCGCTGTGTCCTGCGTCCAGAGTTGCCGAAAGATGGAGCGACCATTTGCCGGGATGCTTGGCCAGAGGTGCAAGGCTGAGGCATGCGGGGGGAGGAGGAGGAGGAGGAGGAAGAGGAAGAGACACGGGGGGAGGCGGAAGAAGCGCTAGGTGCAAAAGCCAGAGAGAAAGAAAGAAAGAAAGGGGGAGAGAGAGAGAGAGCGGAGAGAGCGGCAAAGCACTGCACCGACCGTGAGGCAACACCATCAGAAAGGAGGCAGACAAGCAGCTCTGTCTCCCCCCGCGCGCACACACGCACATGCGCGCAGCCGTTCGTGGCACCACATAACCCACATGCGAGGATGAGGGGCGCCATCTTCAGGTGGCGCGTGATAGGAAGCGACTGGGTGTTCACATAACCCACATGCGAGGATGAGGGGCGCCATCTTCAGGTGGCGCGTGATAGGAAGCGACTGGGTGTTGTCTCACACGTTGACAGTGTGTCATTATGTGCACATTCACGTTGATTTATGAATTTGTTTGGCCGTCAGGCCGTTTGACAGACACCTGGATGACAGTGTACACTTAGTGCACCACTTTGATTATACAGCGAAAGATGTTTTCTGATGTGTCCTTAATGTATGCATGTCATTTAAAACCTTTGATCCATCTCACACACCCACACACACATACACACACACACACACACAGGTGTGTGCGTCCTTATGCCTTAATCTTAACTAGTTAATGCCAAAACCTAGCCTTAACCTATGTCAATGTTATCCTTAACCAGTTCCTCAGAAATGAGGTTCTCCCACATTAGGAGAAGGTTTTATCCTCTATGAGGACTACTGGTCCTGACAAGGTCAGTGTTTATGCCAAAAAATAAAAGCTCCTAAAGAGGCCGCAAATGCAAGAATACACACACATAAATGTACAGTATCCTTAGTGATGACACTCACAGACATCCTATTACCCTCATACTAACCATAACCATCCCAACTGCGTACATTACCTATACATACATAATTCTACCCCAACCCTAAAATCAAGTCTTAACCCACCCCCAACGCACACACACACACACACACACACTTACACACACACACACACACACACACACACACACACACACACACACACACACACACACACACACACACACACACACACATATGCATACTCCATGGCAACCAGCTCCCTACAGGCTTATGATGATGATATCACCTGACTTGCCCTCCATCATTTCTCTACCCTTTCACTTTCCATACACACACACACACACACTGGTTTCCCAAGGTTAAGAAGTCAAATATGTCTGTTATATGTTCCTTGTGGTCACCCCTGCATCACTATAACTGACAATTCATGTGGAAATGGTTATATATACATACATAAACATATATGTGAATATATATATACACTCATTTACATACATTTTGTATAATATCACCAATATTTACCATTTTTTGTCAGATGCACAACAGTTTATACAGTATATTATTATATTACACAAATTCCAAATTTGATATTATATCCATGGGACTAAATAAAGGCAACAGAGGTGCTGCAAAAAAAGAAGATGATAATCATGATGAAAATAAAACAAACTCGTAATAATATGTCACAGCAATGTCATTTAGTGGAAGCTGAGGACAAAGGAGTGGATGTTGACAGAAAACTCTCCCGATATGAGAGAAGAAGGCCGCATTTGGAAGAAGTGCCAAAGTGATGAAGGGGGAAATCTATCGAGGTTATGTCTGTCCACCACAGCTGATTACAGGCCCAACAAAAATGTTTAAGATTGAGCCAGATCAAGCTGGTCAAAGGTGGGGGAAATATCCTTGAAATGACCAGCAACCCAGGAACTGGATGAGATGGTGAGCTAATATGGAGAGAGGCTCTGAAAAGATGCCAAAAATGATGGAAAATTACTTCATGGTATAGCTGTAAAATAAAGGAAATCCAAATTAATCCACTGATATCTGAGTCAAAAATATGGATGTTTATGTTGAAGAGACTGGTGTGATGAGGATTACAGCACCTCAGGAAGTAAAAAACCTGCAAGGCATCAGGTTTCAGGGTCAAGACAACCACAGGGGGTATATAGCCCAAGCATGGAGGATGGGAAGAAGACAAGAAGGTTAAAGCCATGAGTGGTAAAAGCTCCAGCTGTGAGAGCAATCTCATGTTTTCACAAGCCTTTGATGATGTGGATATCGGTGGTAGAAGTGTAGGCTACAATCAGACCAGTGACTACAAAAAAAAAATACAATCCTGCTAAGTTTCTCTGAATGAATGTGGGCGAGCAAACTGGAGAGGAACATGACGGCCAGAGAGGGACATCACAGCTGGTACGTGGTGTGAAACACCTTAAAAACAATTCCAGCCACTTAGGTAGAACGAGCGAGTGCTCGAGGCCAGGACGGCGCCTTGTGAAGTATAGTGGAGACATTTCCCAGCTGTGGAGCTAATTGAATATTGTCACTGAAAATGGTGGACTGCTGTGGGATGAAAATTTAATTCTCGGACCGAGTGTGCCTGTGTGTGTGTGTGTAGTTCTGGAAAGAGTAATACAACAACAAATCTGTGATAAGTGTGAAAGTGCATGGGCAACTTTGGGGATAAACCAGTTTTGAGGCAGCAAAGATTAATGGGAGTCTGCACAGGAACTGCATGACGGCTGCAGAACGGTCACTTGAACTGTGATGTCATCAAAGTTGATGATTATGGACTTACTAGATCCTTTATCATTCATTCTACAAAGTAAGCTTCTTGAATCAGAAACAAGAATTAGAAAAGAAAGTAAGACACACACACACCAAACTCCATAAAGAATTCTTGATATTTTAGCCAATGACTCTGTCACTGTGTGTAAATAGTTGCATCGCATTGCTAAAAAGTCTGTAAAGCAGGGGTCTCAAACTCAAATGACCTGGGGTCCAATGGGCATCTATTGTGGTCATGAGGGGGATGGCCTAGAGAACAAAAAACAACTATTCACAATATTGCATCATGATATCACATGTATACTTAATAATACTATTTATGATGCAAAATGAATGTATTAATATAAAAAAAAGAAATTTATTTTAAATTACATCAATAATAGTGTGGACAACTGTCATTAAAATTTGTACCAGGAGCCGTTTCAGCAACTGCCATTCGTGGCTCGGGCCCTAACAAGCGAATTTGTATATGTAATTGAATGTCGTATATGATACATTTAATAATGGGATAATAATGACCAAATGTCTTATTATTACTGTTATAAAAAAACATTGCTCAGAAACATATATTGTATTCTATCACCTCGCTCAGCTACACACTGTGTTTAAAAGACGGTGAGGTCGTGGGCCATGTTTTCATTATAACTATTAATTGTGGGATATTACGTGAGGGGGGCCGCATGTAATCGATTGGGGGGTCGGCAGTTTGAGACCCCTGCTGTGAAGGGTGTATGTGAGGGAGCGTGTGCATATACATGTTTGAAGAAGCACCATGAGATGGTGCCAATTAGCAAAATATGAATATATGAAATGCACTTAATAAAAGCATCTAGATCCAGGAGCATGTCCATCATTTTGCTGATTTTTTGAAATATATATCTATATATCTATATATCATATATATCATATATATCATAAATATATAGATATATAGATATATAGATATATATCTATATATATATAGTAAAAAATGCAGAGGTGTGTACATGTGAATGTTTGAAAAATAACCACTAGATGGTGCAAATTAGCTTAAGATATGACTTTTACCAAAGCCACTGAAAAAAACATGAACATTGAGTTTACAACATCTTTTTTTTTCTTCTTTAAACAAACAGATTTATGGTGACATTTGGAACAATGGCTTTTTTTCTCCTTTGATACAGGAGATAAATATTTATTTTTTAGTCTATGGTGAGTGCAGAAATAGGGACTATAAGAACAGTGGCTGAGTACGACAGTGGAACTTTGGAGATAAAAGTTGCTGTAGGTATGTTAGAAGGGTTTATGAAGATATTATATGTTTGTATTACAAGATGCTATTTTGGTACTGTGTTTGCAACTCCTCAGCCTTGAATGTGCACATGAATGAAAGGGGCTGATGAACAACATATTAAATTATTTTCAAATGCAACAGATAGGGTTTGTCTTTTGAGATGTTTTCCATTCAATTTGTGTGATTGCATGACTGTTTTTTGTTTTTGTTTTTTTTTTGTAACTTGAACAAAGACAATGAGAACATACAAAACATGTCAGGATGAGTTTTGTCGTTGAATAACCTAATACGTCACTGCATGAATCTGGAAAATCTGAGACTGGAAAGAATGAAAAGAAACAACTTTCACTTTCAGCCGTTCTGCAGTGGATTTTTATATAAACTGTGTGGTAAAAGTGTGGTTACCTGTGGAAAAATACAGACTGGTCACTCCATACTCTCATATATAAAAACACTCGAGATTGAACCTTCAGAGGAAAGTGTATTTTATTTACACAATGTAACAGAGAGCAAATATGATGTTATATAATCTAAAAAGGTGTGCGTTTTTAACGCAGACAACAAGTTTGTCATCGCGCACTACATTTAAAACACAGGCGAAGAGCATAGGTGAAGTTTACTGACCACCTTCATCTGTAACATGGCTATAAATCTGCTGTTATAAAACACAACCGCTCATTCAGAGTCAGACTTTCCAACATGTTTTGGAATCTGGCCACTTTTTTTTTTTTCCTTCTTCTCTGTTTTTCAGCCATGAATTTGTGTACTGATGTGGGGCAACGAAGCCTTGCTCAGAGTTTATGATCCAAATTATCTTAAAGGTGTTAAATGGGATTGAGGTTGGGGATATATATATACATATATATACATATATATATATATATAAACATATATATATATATATACATATTAAGGGGTTCTGTCAAAATTATTATTTGTTTTTAGTGATGAATGAGCTACAAAAAAAAGATAGATGCATACTATTTTCCAGTTATTGTCGGACATTAAGTGACAGTGTTATCTTCACCGTGAGCACTTATCAAAAATCTTCCCATTCATAAAATGTGTTGCAATACAGTTTACGGGAAATGGTCTCAGGAAATGTATTTTTCACTCGACAATATTAAGCAACAAGTTATTCCGGGATGTCACACCCTCATCGCTCTCTGTCACTGTGAAAAGCTGCATACAGTATCTGGGTGTTGGCGCGCAACACACAAGTGAACAGATGCTTATTGTTTATTAGACTATTGACTATTTGTGTTCTACATCTGTAATTAGTGGCCACAGTTTTGTGTCAGTAAACGGCTTCAAATGTACAGACCTCGTCTCATTATACGTCAAATAAAAATAAAGTGTGCATTATGACTACTTGGCAGGTTAACATAAAGGAGGAGACGCAATTGTTAATAATTAATTCACTTTTATTAAAGACAATGGTAATAAATGCAATGCATTAATTACTCATAGGTTTGAGGTCAACTTCAAAAAAAAAAAGTTGACCTAAAAATAATATAAAAAAACGTTCCCATCGTGTTGTACCTGCTGTTATAAAGGTTGCTACCGTGTGACCAACGGTGCCGTCTCTGGTGCTTCTTCCCACACAGTCCACACTTCCTGTTGCCCAACACAGAAACAAAGCAGTTTTAAAAAGTCATATGCAAATTCATTTTGACACACACATCGACTCTCAAAGGAAACTTTCAAACAAGTTTCTACATCTGTTTTAACTTTATATGCTAATATTTACAATGGTCAGCACATGTAAATGAGCTAAAACAGGCCTTAAACTCTTGTCATTTCATGGCACAATACAGAATGACATAACACATACAGCTGTGCAGCACTGATCTCTAATGAAGGTAATGAGATGTTGACTTGCTAAACACCACCACGACATCTCGCCGTGCTAAATACCACTGAGGCTTTTAATTGGAAAGTTCCTTAGCTGAAGGAATTGCTCCTCCCTAACTTTAATCAAAATCAGGACACAACACCAGTGTATTAAGGGATACTTTAATCCATTATTCAGGTTTATTCATCCTTTAAATCTCATTAAAACTCACTATAATTGCATAAAATATAAATTTAAAATTTAACAGTATTTATTCATTTTTTTGTTCCATTTCATATATCCATGTTTTGATTTTGACTAATTAACTCAGTTTGACACCTGCATTATTGTGAAGCACCTTGTAAATCTTTTTTTAAAGGCTATTGTCATTATTATTATTGTATTGATACTCATTATGATCAAGATTAATGTCCTTTAAGTTGTGGTTGAACAGAGAGCGAACAAATCTGAGGAATATATATATATATATATATTTTATAAATGCTTTAGTACGAGTAAATAATAAATAAATAGCATTCAAATTATGTTATACCTCAAAGTGTGTTTGTGTAATATATGAACATATCTGTATACATCCTGAATTAAAAAAAAAAAAGTAAATTGCCATATACAAATTTATTAGGCCATCGGTCATAAAAACCTGTTTATAACTTAAATCCAAATCAACCAAAACCAATTTTGAGCCTGCTCACTGGACTTCTTCTCTGACAAGTCAGAAATGAATTAAAAGCATAAAATTCAACCATTAAAACATTTTTTTTCTGTTCAGGTATGCAAGTAAATAACTATAGATTTGTTTGTAAAACTGTCCATATGAAAATGCATGGATAACAATAATAATAATATCTTAGCATTAAAAATATAATTTTGGTAGCTGCTGCATACTGATGTTTTAACCATTGCCCATAGTTTTCAAGTGAATCACAACATGGCTTGTGTTTGATTGCCGTTGTTATGGTAACCCCGGTCACATTGCGAGTACCACGATGCAGCACTTCCCGGCACCACTGTCATAATCTGATGGATGTCTTTAATTACTGCAGACTCAAATAACACACACACACACACACACAATTCTCCACTCAGCCGAGATGATACCATCTCAGTTCTGTGCACAAATTATACACACTGTATTGTTTTCATTGCGTATCTATTGTTGCTGCAGGAAGCATTTTCTTCCCTGCATGTTGGCTACTTTACAAGAGATATAAGATGCTTTGTTGTTCACTTAGTGGCTAGCATAACAGAAAAGAGGTTACCGGTTCGACTGAGGGCCTTCCCTCAAATTCAAGGACCACAACAGCTTAAGATGGGAGGGCAACGTGTGTCCACTTTTGCTGGTTTGTCCTTGGGCAAGTCTTAGTCTTAGTCATATTCTTTGGTGAGCCAGAGGTTTGGAATTTACATTCCCCTGGCATCAGGTAATTCCGCATGGAATGGCAAGTCAACTGCAGAGAAAGAGACAGTGTACAGTCAGTGTCCACAGCACCGCACAAGCAATTACGACTCAGGGTTTGTTCTGCAGGCCTCGTACATCAAGCAATGCAGGGCAGTCAGGGGAGGCAGGTGAGTCATCATGACAAGTGAAATACTAACAATGATAAGAGAAAATCAATGTGTCCTCTTGACTGTTCTATATATTCGTTTTTCTGTGTGATTTCAACATTTCTATGGTCAAAAATCGCAGAATTTACGCATTCCCTGTTCAAATACATGGGAAAAGGGCGAGGCGAGGCAGCGATGAGCTGATTACACATGTACTACACGTGCTGACGTTCCACAGTCATGTAATGAATGAATGTTTGTGACCGATTTAGTGTTTCTGATTGGCCATGAATGCAAAATGTGCAGGGTGAGGCAGAAAGTACTGCACTGATGGGGGGGGGCAGTGCTGAGCCCCATAGGCACAATGGGTAACAGGTGGTAAAGGTAACGTAGTTCATGATTTTTAATTTTAATTAAAAAAAAAAGAGAGATCAGCCAAAAAACAAACATTAATATTTAAAAAAATCGAATTTGACCTTATATGAAATATTCTTTTGTTTTTCTTGCGATCGTATTTTGAACAGTATGGAAGTGATTAAAGAATATAAAAAGCTTTTAAAACAACTAAATGTTTCAATTAAGGTCAACAACAAAAATGAAATATAAGCTTCTATTTTGGGTTCATATATTTGTACATCCGACTCCAGAGTCAGTGCCTCACCAGCCATGAACCTCACCGCACGTCACTGAGTAGGTGGCGTCACAGCAAACAAGAGCAGAGGTGGGAGATATTGACTGAAATATCGTAACGTAACCCTTAAATAAGTAATTCTCAAAATGTCAAAAAAAACATTTATGTTTTGCCTATTTTAACTAGGACCAGAAAATGCCAATTTTTACATATTAACTTCTAATACCTGGCAGTTATTTCCAATATATTGCATGTTAAAATAGTGTATTAACACTCTGGCAACAATGAAATTACCGTAATAACCGTATTTTGGCTTTAGAGTGCAACCTCTCAGCTTTCAAAAACAGATGGAATTTTTCTGATAGCACAAAATGTCGCGCAAGTCCTGCAACGCAAAGTGCACTCACGCAAATGTGTCGTGGGTGATACGCTCGGTTGTTAAAGGGTTTTTCATTTCTTTGTTGCACAAAATTCAACCACTTTCTATGACCCATGTCTTGTTGGGTAACGATTATCAGAAGATTTCGAGGGGCTTCAAAGATAATCCAATTCACAAACTTTCAAGGAGTAAACAGTTAAAACACTTTACATTGACCATAGGAGTGAATGATTGTGGGTCCACATTTTGACAGCTGTTGTGTTAACAGTGAAAAAGCTGTATAATGTATATTAAATGACATATAATTTGAATTCACTCTATAATCAACCATCATGCTTTTGGCCACTGAGAGATTTCAACAGCTAAATCAAGTTAAATGCAACTTCTTCTGAAAAATACACAATATGGTGCACATTGCAATATATTATATAGTAATCCTCACCTTCACTAATCCAGTCAATTTTGAACTCTATCTATATCTATATCTATATCTATATATATATAAAGATATATATATCTATATATATATATAAATAATGACTTTTCAATGCTCGCGTTTGCTGCTAAACCTTAATGATTCCAGTTGGCTGCCATCAGAGCCCGACTCCTTTGTCATAAAGACTGTTTACTAGACATTTAATGCTGACATTTATTGCTTTAGCTTGTCTTTCACTGGCATTTATATTTTTATGAGCAATAGTCCATCATTGGCAGAGAACATTGTTCTAATAGTTTGAAAGGACACATTCTATAAACTATAAAGACAATTTCACTTATCCAGCCTGTAAACCTTAACATTTAATAAATAATTATTTCCCTTAAAGATATTGTATGCGCAACTGATGTATTCTTGGTTTAAGTGGACATTTTAAAGTCCTAAAATGTTTGAAGTCGGTCCCAGCTGAACAGGGGGGGGGGGAGCATAAAATGAAAAATTAAACAACTGAAATTCGCAAAATGAAGGTTAAGTCACTGAATGTACCGAGAACCGGTTGGTGGTCAATTACCCAGAACATCCCTGAAAATCAGTGCTCATTTTATTCACTCCAGGACTGCTCGTGACTACGGAGCCCCCGAAGTGACATGAGAAAAAAAAAAAAGAATGAGGGAAAAAAAAAGAAAAAAAAAAGTAGAGATCTGGAGTTTCCCCAAAAAATATGAAAAACATTTTTTTTTTGAAAAAGATTTTTTTCCTCATGTCACTTCGGGGCGTCCGTGACAGCCTGGATGTTAAAAAAAAAAAAAAAAAGAAAAAAAAAAACATACCTCAGATTTATGAAACATTTATGAAACACTTAGGACTGATTCTGATTCATACATAATACAGTTGACAGATGTTCAGGATTATTTTTAAACTAAAATAGACACTTTTTCAACTTAAACATCATATTATGATGGTAAAAGTGAGTCTAATATTGAAAGAACAATTATAAGCCTGAGTCAGATTCAGGAAGGAAGAGAGCTCTAGGTTCTTATCTATAATAATCAATAACCTAAAAGATATCTCTTATTCCACCTACTCGCAGCTCTATGATACATGTCTCCCACATATTAAATTATGCTTCAGGTATCCGAGGATATAGAGAGTGTCACACTCGTTTTTGGCCTTTTTTTTTTAAATTTGGAGTAAATCACACATTTTGCCATCGACTAAAGAGACTGAAGCTATTTGTAGAGGAAGTTAATTTACGATGCATCTACCTTGGTTTCTAAAGCCTGGAGAAAAAAAAGCGCCAGGAAGGTTTATTTGTTCAAGACTCAAGAAATGAATACAACACTTTTCTGAAGATCTGGCAGCCATATGCATGTTGATACTTTACCAACACCTTTGTCAGATTTTGTATAAAAAGTGTTAATGGATTTATACATCATTGGTTGTCTGAATAAGCCAGGATTATTTATTTTTTCTTGAGCATTACCTACTCCTTTTGAGTGTGTATGCAGGTGGGACAGGGGAAGGATCTGGAGCCATGTTTGTGTATTTTCTGTGCTGTGTATGGCTAAATAATGGTCAAACGGGAAATTGAAAATAAAATGTTCCCCAAAAATGATCTGTAATCAGTATCAGTAATCTGTATTTATATAATATTTTACAGTTTTACGGCCAAATGTCTCATCGCTAAATAAATGCCACCATCACCCTATAGAGGACCAATATAATGGTGTCATGTGGATGAAGGCAAAGACTACGATTAATGTCACGAATGGCAAGAATTCTGTCACCATATGTTGTGGCAAAAATAGTCGCAAGGTGTCGTAAGATGAAGAAATAAAGTTGCAACAAAAGTTGACTGCTGACGCATTGGTTTATTTCTTTGCAAAGAGAGAGCCAAGATGGACACCTGCTCAGAGGCAAGTCAAGGATGACTCTGAGGAGCATGAGAATGTTTGTATAGTTTATAGTTGGGGTGTCTGGTGCTCTAAAAGTGTCGTCTGTGCAGCTGGTGACCTTGGTTCCCAGGAAGTAAATCAGGTTTGTGTGGGTGTAATTCATCCCTCCTTTTGATTATATATCAATCAATAAGCTAAAGAAAATAACATTAGGAAAATATCATCAACCTAAAAACCTACACAAAGTTACCAAAACAATTCAGTACTAAATCAGTAGTCGTCATCAAATAGCATTAAGGCAAACAAACAGTATTGGACATGTTTTAAATGGCTCTACACTACACAAGTTTGCTTCCCTGACATAAATTCTGTCATTTGGAAGTTTGCTGGTATGATACACACACATGTACAAGTCAGCACAAGGAAATACAAAGGAGTGCAAACTCCAGGCAAAAAATTCCAACGATTGGAATTGAATGAGAGCGCCAGTATGTACACGTCAAATGCGAGAGCGTGCATAAATTAGCAGGAGGTTTGATATTCGCTGGATATATCCGTTTTCGAAAGACATTTTCTCAATCTGATTGCTGTAGTAGTTGCCAATGGTAGGCGGCTACCTACTTTGTTTTGTTGATATCTGCCATTATTGTGAAATGGTATGAAATTAAATATTTAAAATATTCACCAAAAATCAACAAAAATATATTTTCTTATTCCAATTGCTGTAGTAGTTGCCAATGGTAGGCAGCTACTTACTACAGGTGATGTTTTGTTGATATCTGCCATTATTGTGAAATAGTATGAAATAAAATATTTTTAAAAATTAACCAAAAATCAATAAATAGACATTTTCCCATTCTGATTGCTGTAGTAGTTGCCAATGGTGGACAGCTACTTACTACAGGTAAAGTTTTGTTGTTAAATATTTAATTTCATACTGTTTCACAATAATGGCACATATCAACAAAACTTCACCTATAGTAGGTAGCCGCCTACCATTGGCAACTACTACAGCAATCGGAATGGGAAAATGTCTATTTGTTGATTTTTGTTGAATTTCTTTAATATTTAATTTCATACTGTTTCACAATAATGGCAAATATCAACACAACTTCACCTGTAGTAAGTAGCTGTCTACCATTGGCAACTACTACAACAAATCAGAATGGGAAAATGTCTATTTGATGATTGAGAAAATGTCTTTCGAAATCGATCTTCCAGCGAATATCAAACCTGCTAACTTATGCACGCTAAATGAGCGACTGATGCAGACCCTCATACTGGTGGGAACAGGCATGAACATGCATGGGAAAATGCCAAGGGAGTCTGACCTGACCCTTAAACAGCATGTGGCTGCACAGGGAAACTGACTTTAAGAGGGGGAAAAAAGGATGCCTCTACTTTTGTGGTTTAACAAACACAACGTGGGTGGACTGAGAGGGTAAACAAATGGATTACTGTTTATAACTGTCCATCAGTGAATAAGGGCAGGATTAGAGGGAGGCGAGCACCTAAAACCACCACAGAAACACTGGGTGTGGACTGGATTGACTAACATCATCAGCTGGAAGAGAGCACACAGTGCTGTTTGTGGATTAAACAGCCAGGTTTAATCCAGCAGTGTTTCAGTGTTAATGCTGAATTAGAGCAACTGGAGAATGAACGAATGAATGAATGAATGACACTCTGTCCTGCACCTGAATGAGTGGCGGCGCATACTTTGTTTAAAAAACGCGCCTTGCATCACAGTATGGAAGCGAATGTTCATCGTTTAAACACGTTAATTCGAGAGTAAAGTGAAACCTCTGCTTGTGAGGACGGAAGTAAAAAAAAAAAAAAAAAAAAAAAAAAATCACATGCTGCGGTGTGTGAGGGCCGAGTTGCGTAGGACGTGCACGGGAAAGGACTGTGTGAAAAAAGGAAAGGAAAAAAAAGAAGAGTTGTCAGGATCGTGGAGTTTGCCAGGAACGACCGAGCTCGTTTCTCAGTGAGGAGCAATGAGTGGTGAAGACACACGCAGCGAGAGCCACGTGAGTGTCCGTGTCCACCTGTAGCCCACGGAGAACATGAATGAAGAATGACCAATGGTGAGTAGAAAGACAATATAAACACGACTGCGTTCACTCCAAGTGGCCTGAAATGGTGACGCACTGAATAAACGTGAGGTTAAAGCCTCCAGACTGGAGCCGAAGTGAAGCTGGAGTGTGTGACATAATGTAGTGTATAAGAAAAAGCAGCAGTGAAGCCTTTTTTGCAAACTTACCGGGAGCCGATTACACAAGCATCCGTCCTGCTGCCGTCTCTGCCGAGCGACTGGCGCTGACTTACTGCGGCTGGTGCTTTTAATGGCTTTTCCAAAGCGGGGAATTCCGTGTGAATAACTTCCCATTTGCCAACTCAGAAGGAAAGTGAAATAATTCCAGGATTTACGGGAAATGACTGTGACTTTACGAGAAGTGTATAGATTCAGGTTGGACCGCTTTAATTTCCCACCTTCAGTGACAGGCTGGTTACTTGTTCAGTTGATCACCAGTCAAGTGTTTTACATGGGGGTGAACGGAGGGGAAGAATAAGGTGTCACAATTATATAGACTGGCCCTTTTGTGTGGATTGAGTGTGGATTCTAAAAAGAGAAATAGGTATTTTAATCTGTAAATAAGAATCGATTAGAAATCGACTGCCAAATTCATCGATTTCTAATCAATTTAAATCTAATTTATTACAGATTAAAATACCTATTATCAATCAAGAAAAACAAAAACACAAAAAAATACAAGCAATGTACAATTAAAGTGAACTAGGGGCCACTGAGTATCTAGTTTTGTCAGTAGGGGGCCAGACAAGGGACAAATAGTGCATATTTTTGAGAAAAAGATAAAATAAACAATATTTATGATGATATTTCACACAATTATTTAAAAAAGGTGTTTGTCTTTGACATGAAAAGGTTCAGAATAGTATACACAATGCAAAATGAATCTATTAATAAATAGAAAACATATAGAAATAACTTCATGGTCATGGTCATGTGGTAAAAAAATTTATATTCACTACCAGTCAAAAGTTTCCTCATTCAAGTAAATGGAAAGGTGTGTCCAAACTTTTGACTGGAAGTGTATTTATTATAAAAAATAAACTAAGTGATTTTAGCTTCTTAAATGTGAATTCTTCTGTTGTCTTTGCTCCTGCGTGGCAATAAATTTTCAAGGGTGGGAATCAGAGGTTACCTCACCCTACACGATACCAAAAATATGACTATACAACGATTCTGTCATGATGAAAATGTTGCAAGACAATCATATAGGGATGCATCGCGATATCAGTGAAAAGTTAAAGGTGCATTATGTAATATGCCTATAAAAGTGCAGGATTTCTCTGTTTATTCACAATAAAGAGAACAAAGTGCATAAAATCTATGTCTTGAACCTGGATGGGGCATCTCTTATTGTAACTTTATGCGCCATTATCCCGCTGTTCTTCAGCCAGGTAACTTTCCCTCATTCAACTGAGCAGCGCCACCAGGAGGAGATATGAAGTAGCGACGCCTGGCGAGTGAAACTGGCAGGGGCCATTTGTTAATTAAAATATCGATATTTATCATCGTATGATCACCAAATCAATATTTTTGAGCTTTGGAAACAGTGATTGACATTTTGTGGCTCAGACAAGGAATCGATACTGATGAAATGGTCATGATAAGTTGTCGCCGTCAATACCAGTGTTTGCAAACCGGGAACTCACTTTTAAAAAATGACAAACTGTCGCGACCCAATTCATGAAACAAAAACTAATTTGAAAATAGTGCATCAAATAACTTTGTTAAGCATTAAGACATTCTGGTGTTGTTTTTCTGTCTTTTGAGTTTTTGAAATGAACATAATGACATTGTCACTCGTGTGGTTCTGTGATTTTTGAAATGAAGTCTGATTTGAGATCATGTTAATACGAGTTGTGGAGTTCCTTTAAAATATGAACGCGTCAATGTTTTGTGCGCAAACGTCTTGGATCAGGTGACTGACCTCTCTGTCTCCCTCTCTCACAACCCCTCAGCCTCTTCTTTGCATCAGTCTCCTCGCTCTTCTTCTTCTACCTCCAACTCTGTCCTGTGGCGGCAAAAAGCCTCATGAAGAAATAAGAAACGATTACACAGCAATCGTGCAAATCCATCTCAACAACACAGTAAGACGCCGATTCTGTTTGTCCAACCTCATCAAATGTAGAGCATGCTTGGAGTAGATTGACGGTGTAATGCAGGGGTTCTCAAAGTTTTGATACCTGAGGGCCAATTTAGGAACCCAACGTTGGACTGAGGGCCGCCAAAGGGAAAAAAACAGAAAGAAATCCCATTTGTAATAATTTTAATGACCAGATTGCAGTTCTACAGTTTACACTTATTGGTCTGTATCCGGTAATGTCCAGTAAACATTTAACAAGCTTAGTAGCTCCTGGATTAAAACTATCAAATGTAATTCATTGCGGGCCACCAGAAATGTTTCTGCGGGCCGCCATTGGCCCCCCGGCCGCACTTTGAGAACCAATGGTGTAAAGTAACACCTGAACCCGTGGGAACAGTCATAATATCCTGTGATGAGAAGCAGACAAGTTAGAATAGCATGTGAAAAAAAAAAACGAAGCAACGTGAGCAAAAAGCAGCTGCAACTTTGTACAAAATAATTCACTATACAGCCAGATTGAATTGCCCAGTTATGAAAGGTGCAGTCAGTGGCACAATAAAAAGAAGGTGACAAACGTGTTAACAGGTTTGCTCATGATTATGTGACAGTGATATTTTAGCCAAGTAAGTCTTTATCTAAAACTTGCCTCGAGGTCTTTGTGAACCACTTAAACACATGAAGACTATTCAGGCTTGTTTAGGTAAATTCTTAATCTTCCACGTTTTTGTCTGTAATTTTATAATAACTCATAATAATAATTTCCTGTCAGAGCACATCTTCCCAGAAGGTGCAACAAGTCTTACAGGTTGAGTGTATATTGGTATCACCTGTCTCTGGTCTTGATGCACAAAACCCTCACTTGTGTTGTTCACATTGATCATTATCACATTCTCATGTATTCAAGAGGGAGAGAATCACAGCCTTGCTGTCCAACTCACCGTGCCGGGCGCCGAAACACAACCTACGAAGCTGTATGCCTGACACCACGGTGAATTGTCATTATGATTATTTTTTTTGTAGTTTTATTGATATATCTTGTGTATGCTCCTTTATTGTTTGGAACCTGGTAAAAAAGGAAACTGTTCAAAGGAATAGAACACTATTAGTGCCAGCCTAAAACACAACTGCTGCAAAAATGAACAAAACTGAAATAAATTAAAGGGGACATATTATGCAAAATTAACTTTTTAATCATCTAAATCCTTATATTTGGGACTCTGGAGGTCCAATCAGTCAGTCAAAGTGTGAAAAAAGATGGCTCATGTTTTTGTGGTCCTCCTCAGTCCAAGTACAGGAGATAAAACACGCAATGTTGACTTCCGCACTCACTGGGACGTAAAACACGAGTGCTGGCGAGGGCAACAGTATCCAAAAACCAGTTCGCGAAAAGTTCTATTCTTGGCTCCACAGTGCAGCACAGAGTTCTACACAAACCTCCAGCCTCAGAGGATTTATCTGTCCAGTGGATACATGTTATATGTGACGGCAATGAGCCTGCTAATGATTAATTTTCCAAATGCCAACTGCTGTTAGCTCCCAGTAGCCTCTGTGGCTGATGTAATTTCCTGTTTCATTTTACTTTTTTTTAAGGCGGACCTTTAAGGTGGACCTAAAGAGATACTACTAAACCGACCGTTCTGAACAGGGTGATTGGCAGAGTGATTGAACTGCTGTGGTGCTTCATCCTTATGGTATTTTGACCAAAGCATGTTACAGACATGTTCATTAAGACACCAGGGAACTAGGTTAACTTGGAGAAATAGGTTATAATATGACCCCTTTAAAGGAAATGTTGGCATAGTCTTTAATTAAGTAAAGATCCCGTTCTTGAAATATCAAAAAGTGACCAAGAAATCCCTAAATAAAAATAAAAATAAATATATTTAATTTACTTAAAGCAGCGCCATTGGGGGCAGAAAGAGAACTTTGCTTATGAGCAAAGGGTTGCCGGTTTGAGTCCCCGCTAGGTCAAGGGCTATGTTTGTGTGTGTTTGTACAGAACATAATAATGGATATACAGTACAATGTTTGTTGTATTGCTTCTGAGGACAATTATACTGCATTATAATCACTGCGATTGACCGTCAACCTTTGGACAGCTGTGCACTGCACAAGGCCAAAAAACTGTCAGCTGTGCTACTGAACATGGGTTTCAAGTTATATGATCACTGTGGTTGAACTCTGCATTGCTGGATTGTTTTCAAGAGACTCACATTCTGTACCTCTGCCCCTACAGAATATTGAGAACACCTTGCACATCCTGGCCTGCAAAATGAAGAATTTAAGGCTTTCCCAAACAGACTGGCTGGCAGAAACTCTCCGAAAATCAATACAATGCCCTTGCCCCATGAAACCGGTAAGTATTACTATGATATAATCGGTTAAAAAAAAAAGAATGAATTATAGTTTGTGTAGTCGTAAATCTCTAATGAAAGGAGGAAACACAAGGTCATCAACTAGTCAAGTCTTTGAGTTTGTCACTTTTCTCACAATAATTCTCCTCAAGACAGAGTAATGCTGGCAGGCTGAAATGTTTCTTTCTGCCACATAGTGAGTGACTCACTGATTACTCGATGCTTACATAGCTGGTCAGATGTGTGACTGTATCCAAATATGAGCCGATTTGTTTCGTAAGTTTGTTCATTTAACGCCAGTGCAGAATACACAAGAACTTAAATGTGTTTGGTTGCTCAAGTCCAAACTACATTTTCCATGTGTCTATTCATGTCTCACGAGAATGCCATGAATTCAGATGCCTGCGTGGCTTGTGTGTGCATCCAAAGATGCAGCACAAATAAAACCAGTTGGTATTTAATAGGTGAGAACCCAGTAGAAAACCCTCTCCCACACACAGGGAGAACATGCAAACTCCATACAGAATAAACCCGGGTCTTCTTGCTGCAAAGGCAAGAGAGCTAACCACGACACCAGCTTTTTTAACCATCATGTATGACAGTAGTAGTAATAATAATAAAATGTAAAATTAAGATGACAATTTTGCATGAGCACTAATTTTCGCATTGTGACTGTGATTCCACCGACTAGACTAAAGAACCCAACGTGAGGTCAAGACCAGTGACAAGACGGAGGAGGAACCAGCACATCACGAACAAGGAGAATAAAAAACTTTGCAAAGCCAAAGCAATCCTGTCGGCCGTGACTGTCTGCTACGAGATGCTCAGCACCATATTAGCAGACATCTGAGCCTCGGCGCGCTGTCAAGCAAAGAAAACACAACCTGCAGCTCTTATATGCGCTACATCAATGGATTATACGAGAGGAAGTTTCCACTTCATTTAAGCAATCCCGTCAGGCACTAGTATATCTTTCCTGCAGCTGCTGTGGGTGTTGAATGACTACTGACTCTTTGGATGCATTTCCAAGCTACACAGGAACAAAAGCTAATAAGCCAACTGGAAAAGAAAATACCCGAGCTGTTCCCACATACTGGGTGCAGTAGTCGCATGACTGAGTCCACAAGAGGTGCACGATGCTCAGCACAAAAATCGTTATTCGGTTCTTAAGTGTACAAAAAAATTGCAGCTACAAATTTGTTGTTTTTTCTCAACATTGTAAAAGAATATGCTACCTTTACTTGCACTTAGTAATGACTGCTGAAGCATAACTAAGGAAACGCTGAGGTACTCGGTAACATTTTTGCTTTCACTTTGGATTAGCATGACTAGTCCTGGCACATCTTTGTTATCTCTGTTATCAGTTATTTTGTGTGTGTGTGTGTGTGTGTGTGTGTGTGTGCGTGCGCATGTAATGGGAGTTTGCTTTATTCAGTGTCTTGCTGTCTCTTTCAGATTAATCATGGGAGTGTGATTTGATATCTTAAAAGCATATTCTGCCACAGTTCGGTGGTTTCTGCAACACAGAGAAGCTCTACCGCATTCAGTCGGTGCGTTGATGAATAGCATCTGCTTAATTTAATTAAATATATATACTGTACATGAAGTATACAGCTAAGACACAGGCTTACATTTTTAACTGCCACACACTGCGGTTTACATATGTATTAGTTTTCAAATATGTCCGTTGTTTATCAGACATGCAAGTAAAATAGCCCAAGAGACCACACACAAAACATTATCTTACAGCTTATATCTGTAAAATGAGCAACTCATCTTTTATATCATCGATGGACTATGTAGTCCATATATATTTATATGTGAAACAACGCAAAGGCTCATGTGTTGCTTTGTGCATATCATCCTAAAAAAACCCCATCTTAGTTTACTTATTTCTGGACACTCAGGGTAGGTCGAGCAAAAGCCAGCTACAGTCTTTTCGCAGGAGGCAGATTCATTCCCAATAAGATAATTTGCTCTCTCATTCTCTGCTTCCTCACAAATACGTTTCATTTTCTACACATTCTGGTCAAAATTCCTGAGCTCCGCTCTGCTCACATTCCCTGGTACACACAGTAGTAGAACAGTATTTTCCTCCAGGGACACAGACAATTAAGCAGAAAGCAAAGGTCAAAGACTGTAAAGATAGACTAATATTGCAGTTTGACACACACACACACACACATCATTGATACAGTTACTCTTCCTGGTAAAGACATAAAAAAGACAAATGACTCTGGAGAAGTGGGGTAAACGATAACATTACTGTATCTCTTATACCAAATCACAAATATTAAGGCTGTTCTATGTAGTCTCGTTTTTGATGACAAGAGTAGAATTGTTTAACATTTCTGTTCACTGAGCCTCACGCCTTAAAAAAACACCTCTCGTCTATATTTATATTTTTAGAGCTCTGTGCTTCTTTTCTCTTCAAAAGGACACTCACAACTACGACAAAGCTTTCCTCATCAAAGTTTATTGATGGTGAATATACATGGCATTAAGTGCACAACTGTAGGCAAGAACGTGTCATCGCGAGTACAGGAAAACATACCTGTCCAGTCTGTCTGAATATCATGTTGCGTCATGTGAAAGACACCGGTTCACGGTTAAAAGACATTTCATACTTACTGTCCCACCTGTAAATGAACTGCGTGGGGGTGATAAATAATGTCAATGGTTTTATCAAGTGTTTAAAATGACTGTAGTGTTACCATACTGTTGATCCTACATACCTTAATGCACTCAATACTGACTCAAGAGAAACCCTCTCAAGAAGAAAACTTGCAACAATTCCCCGTCGTAAAAAAAGTGAAATAAAAACAAATTTGAACGCTAAAGAACATTAATAAAAGATGCAGTCACTATTCATTTGGTGAAATCGTAAGGGAATAATAAAAAATAAATAGCTAAGGTAGGTGATGGAGTTAATGCTACATTTGTCAAGAAACACCAGGCCTATGATGCTAGCATGAAAAGAGCCTTTAACAGGTAGTTCACTTTTGGACAATTCCCTGTTAAATCAAGGTTATATCTCCAAATATTCCCCAAACCTTTCCTTAAAGAGAAACATGTTGTTTTCTTCAGTAGTCAATCATATTGCACTTCAATAGTAAAACATTGTTTGTGAGGAAGCTGATGCAGGTGGGATTAAGGAATGTGTTTTGAATTATGGTTGACCGGGGATTCAGATACAGGGGCAGTCACACCCTCCTCTAATGATTTATCCAACACTTTTCTTTCCTAACCTTTCTTTTTTTCCTCACATTTTCCAACCCACCCTCAAGCTCGTCTCATCAGAATTGACTCTACAGGCCACCGTCGTTTCAAATTATCAATCCTCCATGAATTTCTACTTTCACAGCAATTAAATTTTCTGAGGCATTTGGAACAGCAGCCGGCAGAAAAAAATCCTAAAATATGAATACAGCTGATAAAATTCACAAGAGCTTCTCCTGTTTCACTCATATTAGTTCCCGATATCATGAAAGTGAAGTTATTATACCTCCCACATGAAAAAGGGCATCATTTGCACTCTTCAGCAGGATCTTGTGAGAAATATGATAAAACGTACCAACCCTAATCTTCAACTCGCTTTGTATTCACCATATCTGTATTTTGGTGCGCACAGTGATTAGAAAGGAAAACAAAGTTGCCAGTTGCTTCACTGCTGTGAAACAAAGCCTTGTTTTGAAAACATGGGGTATAAATGGCCGTAAAAGTCTTATACGGTTTGCCGAGACTCTCTGACCTTGAGCACTGCCAGATTCCCATTTTCCTCTACCTCCTCCTCCTCCTCATGACAACCATCAAATACACATCCTCCTGATGCCACACTCACAGCAGAATTTGGCAGATTCGACAGGGTACTTGGTCCCACACGAGTGACAGAACTTGCTCTTCATTCCGCCGTTATCCACTTCGTTCCTGCCATCTACTTCATTCCTGAGAAATTTTACAAAAGAGTGTTGATATGAATAACTTAGAAGGGCCGACTTTCATGTGCATAAATTATTTCATTGTTGTGTGTGGAAATGACATCCTGGATCTCCATATATAGCTCCAATAACTGCATGCTGTGAAGGTTATTTTGTGTAAGACTCAATTATGCCAGAATATGCATAGTCAAAAAAAAACTGAAAAACAAGATGATAATTACAATAACATTCAATTTAATTTCACTTCAGTTAAAGCGGACCTAGACCGGAAGTTCCTATTAACGCTGTTTTTTTGGTGTGCATCTGTGTCATTGCCTTGTTTATGAAGCCCTGAAGTTTCGAAACAAACAGTTCAGCCATTGCTGAGAACGCTGTGTTAATTGTAATCTCAGGGTTCAGCGAGATCTCTGAAAATCCCGTAACAGTTACGTAAACAGCATTTCTCCTGAACAGCCGATCGCCCTGCTCCGGGCACTAGTCCGGGCACATCCGGTTGCATACATTGAACCGCAGAAGAAGAATAACGTCTGTTGTGGAGGTGTTCACGAGCGACAGTGTCTTCTGACTCTGGGTCTGACTCCGGGTCAAAGTCATAAAAGGGACTGCGGTGGGGAGTCGTGACGAAGCTATTTTTAAACACTGTTAAAACAATGTTTTGATAATGAGGAGCAGTGCATCCACCGTTCCAGAAGGGGGAGCTGCGCCTCTGAGAGCGGATGTGCTGAATAGTATTGGCCAATCACAAGACTCTGTGTTCTGGGGGTGAAAGTTCACTCTGAAACATCGCGGCTGACGAACAGCGTCAGAAAAGACAGATTTCAATCGGCTCGTTTACAGCAACTAGGAGGTTTTTGACCATAAAAAAAAGTTACTATATGTAAGTAGACCTCCATAACTAACATATATGTGCAACAGGACCACTCTATGTGAGCTTTAAATTAAATTATTTCAGCATCCTTGTACATGTACAGGATGGGGCCAGATGCATGTGCAATACAACAACAATCCACGAGAGGTCAGGAAAGTGAATTAGCTCACCGAGATATGTTGGCGTCTACTCTCTTCTTGTTGAGTCCTATTCCAGACTGAGTGTTCCTCACAGAGCCATAACCAGAGCTCACTGCACGTGTCTTTAATCCAACACTATCAGAAGAAAACAAAAGAGAAACAGATGTTTAAAATACAAGCCCCCTTACAGACTGGTTAATACACATTTCAAGAGCCACATATTATTTATTAGAGCTTACTGACTTGCTATAATCACACTTCTGACTGGTATCAGACCATCAATGGATTGAGAATATTGTTACATCAACAATTGTATTCAAAAATAGGCAAAAATAGATCATCAGCATATGGTTACAACATGAAGGTGGATTGTAAATGTAATTTTCCATATTGAGCTCCAGCGATGTACAGAAACACACTTCCCTTAAATCACAGGGAGGCATCATCATGAGGTCTGCATTAGACAATCTAATCTACAAAGTAATCATCTTGCCATTGAGTTATTATGATTGAAGATTGAGATTTTTATCAGGCAGACTCCTTTAACAGCTGGCTTCTTCTTCTCTCACATGTACTCGGAAATCAAAGACATAAATCAAAATAATGATGGTTGTAACATAGTTTGCAAATAAAAAGGTACAATAAACTGAACAAATAATTCATCACATTATTTTATGGTTTAGGGCTCGCAGTGTGTGTGGGTGTATGTGTGTGTACTGACCCTGATGGAGGGCTTGTGAGACCAGAGGGATTACTTCTCAGTGAACCCGCAGAGGGGACCTTACTAGAGGGAATTCCTAGAGTAAGAGAGGGGGTGAGAGACTCTGTGAAAGAATAATAAATGACAACATCGTAGTCCACATAGTACACTTCACCTGGCCAAACAGAAACTTGATTTTCCAATTAATATTATTAAAAAAAAGTTTGTCAAGAGGCTATGTTTCATCTGTCGTCCATGGACAGTTATAACCGTGTCACCCAAAAAACAGAACATAAGAACGAAACAGGGATGGTGTGAAAACAATACCTGGTGAGATGAATGAGAATGGCAAAGCAGTGGTTTCTCACCAGTGGACTGCCCAGGACCTGATCGCTGCGGTAAACGAGAGGAGGCTGATGGGATGGTTGACACAGCAGGAGAAGTGACCTTCTTCACAGGAGCTGAAGGTTTGATCTGAAGACGGAGAAGAAGGAAAAACACAATACTAAGTAATAATATAAGCACACTCCACTGAGAGACTTGAACAAAACACATACTTTTTTCTTTTTTTTTCTTTTTAACAATCACAGAGGTGCAAGTAATACAGCCCATGTGTGCATGTAATCATTGTGCATTAAACCAGATTTATAGCAGGAAATGTCTCTTATATTAAGACGTATTTGATCACAAAACATTGTCTGTGTGCTCTGCAAGTCTGTGTGTGTACCGGTGTGCGACTGGGGGTCTTCTTGGTGTCTCCCAACTTGCTCTTACTGGTCATACGGGCGGCCTGCTCCTGGCAGAACTTGATGTGACGATCAGCTGCACTCTCATTAAACCTCCGCTGACAGAAAGGGCACTGAACATAATCTGAAGACGGCACAGGTGGTGAGTAAATAATACACCAAATTAAAACGCCCGGCAAACATCAATAATTACCAACTTCCTCCTTCTTTACGGATATATAAACTTATAAACAGCACAGCTCACTAGCTATTTTGTACTCATTTCAGTTTCAACTGTTGTGTGTAACTTTTAAATAAATAAAAATATCCATTACATTCCAATCAACCCAAGGGTTAAATGAATTCGCACAATGCCGATCAACACAAATCTGTGTTTCTCAGTATTGTGGTGTTTAGATATTGTGTCGCCTGGCAACATTCGCTAGACTGCAACAAAGGTTTTCTGTCATGATTCACTGCCCTGAACAAGGGTTGCCCCACAGCTGTAAATAACTGCAGTCAACATAAAACATGCAAATTAGCACATGAAACATTCAGACCAAGATCATAAATATAAATGATAAATAAAAGAGGGCCTAATACAGAGCCCTGTGGCACCCCCTTGTGGACAGTAAGAAAATCAGAACAGAGACCATCAAGTCTCATGCACAGAGTCCCATGATCTGCCCCTGTGCTATAAACACAAAGCCCATTTTCAGATGAAGGCAGCAGAAAAACAAATAGTGTTACAGTTTGTCTGTTCACTAAGACCAAACAGAGATATTCTAACTCCTAAAAATCTTCTAACTTCTCTTACCTGGGTCATACGTAGGAGGAGGAGGTGGAGGCAAAGGTCCCCCATCCTTCATGACCTGAGTCACTGTCTTGGCAGCCCGGATGGTTGCAATGAAGTCCTCATGTTTCTTGCGCCAGTTGGAAGGCTTCTTGGGTGGCTCTGCCTGACAGAAGCAACACAGACTGGATGCTTACACATAACCTCTTTGCATCAGGATCAAACCATCTTTTTCATGCGATACCATGGCTCGTATCATCATGACTAAAGACAATATGATCCCATTTTCTCCTCTACTTGGTCCCATGTTTAATAATCTAGAAGTAGGAAAATGCCACAGAGCCACCATGATGCTGACATTATTCGTTTTGCCAGACTTGATGACTTGGATGAGTCATGAAGACGTAATAAAAAAAAATATATATTTAAAAAAAAAAAAAAAAAAAAAAAAAAAAACTGTCTCCTTGCATTCATGGTGGTTGTTATATAAGCTGATGATTTCTGACAGAAGTAGTTCACTTGGTGTCCTCTGAATTGCTTCAGTGGTGTAACACAAGAACAAAGTGACTTTGTACTTCCTCCTATCAGATTACAGTCAATTACACATTAAGCATGTCTGTCGAACAAACATTGAGAGAATTCGCCATAATTGTTTCCAGTTGTGCCCTGTTTACTCCTCATCCCCCAAGATTGTGACAACAGGAAGATATTTTTTCTTTGGTAACATCACAAGAACTGACTGGCAACAGGCTTCAAAGTAAGTACAAACAAGGCAGATTGCCCTTCACTGCCTTGATCTAAGAAGGTGTGATATAAATGGGTTATAGCTCCAGGTTGACATTAATTTAAATTTGAGACTTTACCTTTAGCAGAGGTAAAGCACTCAACAAAGCCCTGATTCATTCAAGTGTAATTTGAATCTTTGACAGATTTAAAAGGTAGTAGTGAAGCCAAAAAAGAAAATCCCATTTGATTGTTGTGTGTTGACAGGTGCAGGTGGGAAATTAATTTTCCCTTTCAACAACCACCAGTATGAGTTTCAATACTCGAGCCTATTCAAGCCATTGTTTGAAAGTGAAAATGAAATAACTTAGTGTAATGTCAGAAAAAGTGAGTGAAATGCTCCTGGGCTGTAGCTGGTTAACGGTGTTGCTCCACATTGTATATGAAAGAAAAGACAAGAAATGAAATAGACATAGAAATGAAAATATAAATCAACTTACTTTCACAGTAGCAGATGAACTTTGTGACTGAAATACAATTGAAAGTGGTTTACATTTAAGATTAATCTGCCAATACAAATTGCTGAATGTCCTGAATGGATCAGCAAAGACAAAAAGACCGCATTTGCTTCTCTTTGGTATGATTGATAACCTCGAAACAGTGAATAATATCAGATAGTTCTTTATTATACATTTTAAAATATCTCTGATCCATTAAACGTTTTATTATCGACACATTAATATATTGGGGATTTTAAGAGAAAAATGTTGGACCCCACTGTATATGTAAAGAAGAAGAGTATACAGTATGTACAATATGTGAGAGAGAAAATAGAAGCATAAGAAAATTGAATGCATGCATGTGAGCGGCAAATAATATATTGCATTCCATGAGACCCCTTCTTGTAAAAAGCTGTATGGAAATGAAAAAAAATACTCTACACTATCAACTAGTACCTAATCATTAGCAGATAATTTCACAACAGTTTAATTAAAAGTCAAGAACAATGTGAAATGTGGCTTTAATTCATAAAGTTTTTTTATGTGTAAATTTGTTCAGATTTTCTTCAAGTAATAATCAAATGTACATGCGCTGTGTTATATGTCCACCTCCATCATTGGGTAAAGCATTACCTTTGGTTTAATAGGTTTGAGTGTGGAGATGTCGGTGCCCTCAGCTCTCTGTCTACTGGAGTCAAAAACCTTCCTCCTTTTGATTGTCGTTTTTTGGCAGATTTTGATGTGTTTTGCCTGCAGGGAAAGACAAATGTTTTATACCATAAAATATAGTACCTGTCTTTGTCTGTTATTGTAAACACGGTTGTATACCTTCACAGGTAAGCCAACAAAAATAACGCACCGTGCACGACTGCTCTTTATCTATTGTCAGCTTATCACAAAATAGTGGGTGTGCATTACAACACATTCTAATTGAAGAAGTGAGATTCCACACAATGTTTTTGCAAGCGCTGGCATCATAATAATCTTCAAATCATCAAAGTGTTTAATTACAACAGTAAATAAATACTCCTATTCAGAAACTCTTCACACAATAGTAATAAATAAATGATGTTCTTAGTGCATCAAACGCATTGTTAAAATTGACCTTTGAAGTTATGAAATACAAGACAATAATTAATTAATATGGCATTTGTTTTTTCTGTTTTCCTTAGTAATAGACTCCAGACTATATAGCACATCATCTTCAACCAGCCTCGTGCTGAGACTTTTAATTCATGAAAACACAACACATTTTAAAAACACATCTTGTCAGATGATAATCACTGTGGAAAACACTGTTGTGGGGGATTAAGAATAAGATAAGGGAAAGGTGAAAGGTAATGCAACACCAAAGTTAACAGTTATGACTTTCATCTCAAATTTCTGTACTGTAGACATGATGAAAGTATAGATAAATGTATGGGGTTTTTACCAGGACTTTAGGGAAGAAACATCTTTTACAGGAGTTGCACTGAACCAGCTCCTGGGGAGCTTCATCATCTGCAAAATAAAGAAAAAAACAAGTAAGTTAAGAAATTACTACATTTAAATATAGGTCAACTGATTTGTAAGGCCAATGCAAATCTACACTAAGTGATGCTGATATGTTTGGCCAATGTGTTTCCTTCTTTTCTCCTGAATGAGTATAGTATGGTACAACTTTGTGAGATCGAAACAGTGTAAACATTATTAAGAAACAACTAGCAAATAATTAAAATAATCATCGAGTTAGGGTTATGTTTATATGTGTGTGTCAAGCGTCGACATGTTGACTAACAGCACAGTGTCACATTGATGCCTTGATTAAAGTTAATTTTACTAATGGAAACGTACACTTGTGGTCGTTAATTATTAGGGACGTTTGTGTGTTTACTGCTTGACAAAACCAACACCTTGCTAATGGTTTCATTCATTTTAAGGATGATTTGGTAGCATAATGCTAACACTGGATAGCAACGGTGTAAGTGTGGGGATCACACCCAATGAGAGACAGCAGTCAGCATTGGTTCATGTTTGGCCCGGACGCTACCTAGCATAACAGGGGCTAAAGCTTCAACAAAAAACAGAGGTTTTACCACCAAAACCAGACAGCGAGAGCATTATTGAGTCAACAAAAAATAAAAATTAAGGGGCAATTACACCGAACATTGCCATAGAAGAGCTATAATTACGTCAACAAAGCGGTTCCTCTCACCTTCCAGTTCATCCATCATCATGTTAACCCCTTGTCTGTTTGATGCTGCGTCCGTTGTCACTACAGGCGAAAAGAGGAAGCAAGATGACTCACTAATATACACTTCCGGTTTCGTTCAAACGCAGCTTACTGGTTACAAATACATCCATTAAGGGTTAACTATATGTCACGAACACTGTATGTTGTAACATTTTCAAGCCATGCATGGAATACCTTCAGTAGCTCGTATAATTTAATATTGTTTCCTTTAAAATGCTTTTATAAATATTGAACTGTCTGCATTTCCCCCCACAGGAAATGAAGAAAGAGCAGACATATAACGAGTCAGCGTTTACAACCTTTATTTTCCTGTACTTTTTTAAATAACACTTATCAATAGACTTTGAGACATATAACCGTCGGGAATGTTTGTTATTATTCCGTTCTAGAGCAAAGACAAGGTGTGCAGAGCGGCAAGCGTTGACGTTGATATATCTTGGCGCTGCTGATCTTTGGCAACCAATAGCAACTGGCTCGTCAAATGTCGCTTCGTGTCCCAACATTAGTGCATTTGATTGGTTGATAAACAGCACCGGTTTTAGTTAATGCAGTGTGCACTTTGAACAGCAGGTGGGGCCTGGGAGGCAACCTCTGTTCTCATGTTCCCAGTAGTGTAATATTCCCAAATATGGCCTGAGAGCAGCTCACCATTTTCAATCAGTAAGATATGAGTTGGTGTGAAGGAAAAAGTAACCCTTCCTTATTTTCAGTGAAGTCATTAAGAGGTTGCCAATAATAATCCTCACATTTATTGCTGCATTTGATTCGTCTTTATTAAACATTTGAAGAATAATATATAGCTTTCATTCCTCTCTGACCTCTCTGATCAAGTTGGGACTTCCCCCCCTTTTGTTGGCTCAACAAGCACTTGCAACTTCCCAGTTTGGCATATTGAGCACATGTGTGTCAGCTGAATGGACTAATTCACCGCCAGATGTAACAAGACCACAGTCAATGTGACACTGAATACTGATACTGGCTCGGGCCTCTGTGCACTCATCACAACAAGATCACTGTTCTGAGCACAGCTCTGTTTTCTCTCTCTCTCTCTCTCTCTCTCTCTCTCTCTCTCTCTCTCTCTCTCTCTCTCTCTCTCTCACACACACACACACACACACACACACACACACACACACACACACACACACACACACACACACACAACCACACACACACACACGCCCATAGGTTTTGCAGTCTTTGTGTGGACACTCATAGACATAACACATTCCCTAGCTCCTGACCCAACCCAAATTCTAACTCTAACTCTAAAACCAGGTCTTAATCCTCAAAAAAAAAGCCTGCATAAGTGTTGTGGATCAGCCAAAACTGTCCTCACAAGGTCAAAATGCCTTCACAAAGATAGATTTGTTTGATAATTGGTTCACACAGCCTACTAAAGACATACACACTAAACAGTCACTGCCCTGTCCTGTCATGACATGCTGACCTTTTAGCTTGTATTGCAAATTGGAGTGTTTTTGGGATTTATTGTGAGTGACTCAATATAATAAAAGCACTTTTTATTGTGTGAGATAAAATCTCCCATATATGTATATAAAAGAAACAAACTCATACATATAAATCACGTGGGCTTGTTTCTCATCTAGCATAAACATACTTCATTTACTTATAGACTTAAAGTCTATATGACTGAGATGAAAAGAGGCCTTCTTGTCCGTTTTGCACACAGGGTTCGTTTCAGGCAGATATGACTTTTATTTTGAAACTTGTCCCGGAAGTGTTTGTTCTGTGTCGGTGACTTGACGGTGGTAAAGCCTCATTCTGGAGCGCAAAGGGGAATAATAACGCGGTGCACAGATGTGATGTTATGCGATTGATCCCTGCCAATACTCGGGAGCCCTCCAACTCTGAACAGGTACAACACTGACCATGAACATTATTACTGCAGCAGGAAGTGTGCGTACACGTTTATTCACGTCGTAAATCAACATTTAAGGCTGCGTTGACTGAATGTGGGTCTTTGTCATGAGATACTGTACTTTGAGCATCTTGATCCTGTATCATCTAACAACAACAGCGCGTCTTTACGCAAAGGCTCCATCTTCAGTTCACAGTGTCAACAGTGTGAGTGATTTACTGGAGAACCCCACTCACTGCATGCGCACGGAGACATTCACTTACGCCCTTAATATGTTGGAGCATATAAATGATTAAGACCATATTGCACTGAAAAGGCAGTTCATTGCAAAGGTACTTAAATAATCACGGGATTAATAACTCATAATGTCACCTTTTATTTAGATTTAAAATGATGCACAGTCTTCAGAAGCTGCTAATATATTGGTTATAAACAAAGGATAGAACTCGTTGTGGCTCCTAGAATAACAGGACCCTATTTCTGCACTGCCTCATCACTGCCAATTCTCCATTTTGGCTTCAGGGACAAATCACCATGACAAATGAAACGGTTGCAGAAGTGCCAAGTTTTTCCTCTCCCCGTCCATCACTTTTCACAGTAACACAGAGAACAGAGCACATGGGGCTGTTGTATTATTAAGTGACTTGATCATTTGTTGTGTGTCTGCTCTAGTTATGTTAGATTTTCAGATTAATATTGTGGTGGCCTCATCTTTCCCTCTCTCTTACACACACACTTCCTCACCTTACCCAACTAAAAGCCTAACCCAAACCCGTTCCCTCCATGAGGACACAGCGGTCCTTACAAATTCAGCATTTATGCCAGGAGAAGTCCTAAAGAGGTAACAAATACACGTAAACACACACGTTACGCAACAGTGTGACTAAATAATGTAAACTGTCAATCAATATTTCATAGAATATGAGCACAGAATATGTCATGAATGTTCACTTTTAGCTCCAAATATAACCCCCTTCTTCCATCTAAAACATTGGTTCTCAAAGTGCGGCCGGGGGGCCAATGGCCGCCCGCAGAAACATTTCTGGCGGCCCGCAATGAATTACAGTTGATAGTTTTAATCCAGGAGCTACTAAGCTTGTTAAATGTTTACTGGACATTACCGGATACAGACCAATAAGTGTAAACTGTAGAACTGCAATCTGGTCATTAAAATGACTACAAATGGGATTTCTTTCTTTTTTTTTTCCTTTGGCGGCCCTCAGTCCAATGTTGGGTTCCTAAATTGGCCCTCAGGTATCAAAACTTTGAGAACCCCTGATCTAAAATGTCAGTTTTTTTCCTCATCATCATTTTCAAATGGACAAAAAGCATAAATAATGTTGTGGCCTGAAGCTTCATGTTAAGACATTTGTGTCTCTGTGAACGAGAGGACACGCTGCTTCTGTCGCGTTGTTGTCGCAGTCTCATCCGTTGCGTCCGTCTGCCATCGTCATCATCATGCGTACACGGACAACATCTGTTGGGGCCTTGACCCCGGCCTGACGTGGCTTTGACAGTGACAGCTGAGTGGGAGCGCGCTCGCGTGACGACAGTGGAGGTGTCCAAAAATAGCCGTGGACGGTCACGGCTTGCACGGTGCTGGAAATAGCCCCAAATGAATGTGTGTCTGGAATTTGTGAAGTAAAGGCGGGGGGGGGGGTGCGGGACCTATATTGTGCTGAAGGGCGGCCAGGCTCACACATGCACAGATTGATACAGAGCATGGAAATGTCAGCAGAAGGGTTTAACCTAAATCTGTGTGGCAACGCAGTTCCCATCATGCTCTTTGTCTGGTACATGCGGGATGGCATTTGAATTTAGCACTGCCTGCCTTGGCACCATAATTATCCCTCTTGAGTGTGTGGTTTTGCTCGTTGTATTGCATTAGTTCACCCTCACTTGAGTTACCCCCCCCCCCCCCCACACACACACACACACACACACAGTTTGTCGCCTCTGTGTCACAGCTATCCTACACTGAGATTAAAAGAGATTAATCAAGGATTAGTTCACAAAATAGAAGAAGGGAGGGTGGGATGGAGTGACTGGGTAACAAACTTTGTCACGTTTTTTCCTGGAAGATTGAGCAGCATGTGTTCATCTGTGTGTGTTTGCCAGATCCTGCTATGGTGGTGAGGTTTGTCAGCGATGACGGATGTCGGGGCGACCTACGAGGACTTCATTGCCTCTCGGCGGTCCGGTCGCAGAAACGCCATCCATGAAATCCAATTGGCCGCTGGAGCGCAGGGACCCAGAGACCTGTCACAGAGTCTGGCACAGCTCAACATCAACCAGTCAGGTAAGGTTTTTTATTTTGCAAAGGCCAGGAAATCATTATTTCCTTCCAACAGAAAGTTGCTCTGGTGTTTCCTGCTCCAACTCAAGTGGCAACCAGTAGAGGTCATGCAAGTGGGAACATAATTTACAAAATTGATATCAATGTGTCATGACATTGTCAGGTCAAGTCGACATAAAAGACATAAATCCATAAATCAATAAAAACATAAAATTAAAAAAGTAAAATAGTGAAGTGACGGCCAAGGAGAAGAGATGGGTCTTTAAAAGTGATTTAAAATGTTCAATGGTGGAGGCAGATTAGATTTCTATGGGTAAATTGTTCCAAAGTTTGGGGGCGGCTACAGAAAAGGCCTGATCACCCCAGGTTTCTTGTTGTTTTTATCTAAAAGCAACCTGTTATTAGACCTCAGAGCTCGGGATGGAGTGTTAAGAAAAAGAAGTTCAGAGAGGTAAGATGGTGCCAACAATAACACTTTAAAATCAATCCTAAAACATTTAGAAAGTCAGTGGACTGTGTTTCCAAGTACAATTCTTTACACTCAATGCTTTTACATTAGAAAAGGAGTCGGCACAAGTATAAACGTCTATGTTCCTTCCTGTTACACAATATACAGTTTATGTAAAAACAGAGGTGTTAAAACCTCTTTCATGAATAATCAATGAATAACGGCCCCCAGGTCGTTTGAGTCTGACACCCCTGATGTAAATAGTTGGAGAAAGGGTGAAGTGGTCGTTGGGTTAGGAACATACAAGTTTGTACTTTGGAAAACTACAAATTACGAGTCCCTGTCAGATTTTGTTTTGCCAGAAATACACATATCAGAAAGTATTTTGTTATTATAAAAGAATATGTTGCTCTGAGTTTATGTTTTTTTACTACTCAGCCAACCTGGTTGGCATCAACACTCACTTCCTGTCTCTCTCTCTCTCTCAGGTGAAAAAGGAGAAGATTTCGAGCAAAGCCAAGACTCTGCAGCCAAACAGGAAGATTCTCAAGGTGAGAGCAACTAAACGGCAAACAGCGGTGGTTGTTTACGGACTCAACCCCCGTCTGCTAGGAAGCCGGCCGCACTATCTCATTCAATAACGACAAACACGCACAGCGCTGTCCTCTGCTGCCAACATCCTTGCCGTCAGGAAGTCATCACCACCAACATGGCAACTACAATGTGGCGTCCCCCGCTGCACTTGGGAGCGTTCCCATTTACTTCGACGCCTCCGTTCCTCTGTGCCTTTCCTTTACGGTTTGTCGACGCGGCATTGAATGCGACGTGCAGTATGACGGACACGCCGTGAGGGAAGGGAACAGAGGTCAGTCAAGGATTTTAGATCAGGCTGGAATGTTTCCTCTGAATTAAGTCTCCTGTCCACTTTGATTTAATCTCTACAGGCACAGAACCCAGGACAGTTACTTACTGCCTATTAATGCTGATTTATAATCTCAATTTTTTTTTCATGTTTATTTATTTTGGGTTGAACATAGATTTTATCCATGTCCTTGGTGTTAGAGTGAAACAGTTTTCTAATTTACATCCTAGGGAAGGAACTGTATGTGTGTACGTATACTGTACTTTATAAGATAATAGCAGTTTGGGAGTTAATAGCACTATCAATCTCCATCACTTTGTCATATCGCTCAACGGTTTTTTGGGGGTTTCACTGCCTGACACTTTTTCTTCCCATCCTGAGTGCAGTATTTTTGTAGATGTTTTGTTTTTGGTCTTTACCAATGAATAGGAAATTTTTTTCAAATTTCAAATAATATCTGAAATGCAACCGATCGACGATTTACAACTGTGACTCACATTTTGTACGAGAAAAAGCCATTGACATGGTTGCAGGTAGTTTTGTAACAGCGTTTTTCAATGACATATAATTATTTAATATTTAATTATCCCTCTTCAGTGTCAACATTTTAAATACGCCATTGTTCATTCAGCACTATCCAAATGTATTTTTAAGTGAGTGTTTTAAATATAATTTGTTCATAATAATTGATTTGCTGCTGGAGATTATGAGAATTACAAGACTGACTGCACTGATGTACACCGAGTTTGTTTTTATAAGTATTATTATCATTGCTCTGTATTTTGTGAAAACACGCCACGTACTGTGGATTATAGGGCCCGTTGGACTAGTTACTGTTGGGATTGAACAGACTACCGGTGATTTTCTCAATTTTAAAGTGGCATTTTATTGTAATTTTACCTTTTTATAGAGAATGAAACCAGCCCTCTTGATACCATAATAGTAGCTGTGGGATAAACTGCCTTGATTTGTTATACCAATTAAATATGCACTCGAATTCATGTCGTATAATAACACTGATGTATTTATGTAATTACTTTTTTAATCCATCCATATCTGATCAGTTCATTTTCTGTTTTTAGAAAGATTTGAAATGGTACAGCTCGGTTTATTAATAAGTCAAGGACAACTTAATAAGTGAGATCTGTTGGGTGTGTTGGAGAGTGACCCTAGAATGTCCATGTGTTTTTAGTGTCGTCATGTTTTCCGTGTTTAACTATGTGATGTCCTCACATTTGACTTTGCCAGGTTATAAACACGGCTGGTGAAAAATTAAACTTTTTCAAAACAAAGTTTGTCGTCCTGTCAACTGCTGGAAAGACGGAGTAAACCAAGGCTCTGTCTCCCTCTAGTGGTCAAAGAAATGCCAAATCTATGCATCCACTCCAATGCTTTTTTTTTTTTAACCGCCACATGTGGCCTGTAGAGGGAGCCAATCCCAGCTGACGTGGATTAAGAGGCAACATATAGAGACACGCAACCATTCAAACTCACTTATTTAGGTTAATCCAAACCAGTGACCACCTTCCTTCACTTCAGTAAAGTTCGAGGAGGAGGGCGATCAAATACCAGCGGTGCCAAATCGCCAAAATCGGGCACTCAAACAAAAATGGCCGCCTTCTTGTTGGCCCCTCCCACTTCCAATTACGAGGTGCATTCCCCAAACCACTTACATACACACACCAGGTCAGCGGCAAAGTTTCAGGAGTTTTTGAGCATGCTCATGCCCATATTTCGAGGAATAATAATCAACAATGCTAGCCGTTGTTCCACCACGTGGCCCAGAAATGCCATATCATTGGTCATAAATGTATGTAAATGATATAGACCTTGACCTGATCACTGTAAGTAAGTCATTCGTTTGTAGAGCACTTCACACAGATAAAAATCACGTGCTGTACAATCATAAATAAAATGCTACAGCAAGTCCATAGAGCGCAGGGGGCAAGGGAAGTGTGTTCAGTCTCCACGTGTCTTAAAACGGGTAGGGGTCATCAAGGATCTTTGTTCTGATGACCTCAAGAAACGTGCCGTTGAGTACGTCACAAGGAGTTTGGAAATGCGGGAAAGGCAGAGCTTGGCCTTGCCAAGCTCTAAAATCTTATACTGAATTCTAAAATAAAGGGGCTCCCTTTTTAAAGCTTAATGCGTCTTAGCTTATATTCAGTATATAATCTTTAATCACATAACACTACAACAAACCCACGTCTCATACAGAAAGCTGTCATGTTCTGATAATCACATAGCTCCACCTTTCAACAGCGTTGAACTCGGGTTATAGGTTAGACTACGAGATAAGTTGTACAGCAGCACACGGCCATGATTTCTCACCATGAAAACGCTAAATATCAGTGGGGTTGGTTCCATTTATTTATTTCAAACTCAAGTACGGTCACAGCAGTGCCATACAACAATGTAGATTACATAAAAACATATATATACAGTATACAAGCTTCAACAAATCAACAAATCTGCAATAAAAAATATTGTACGGTTACAATCCAAATGATTTTACAGAGATAAACTGCAGTATGTGGATCCTCTCTTCCTCTTTTTCAATTCTCAGAGATGTGTGTGTCATACTAGAGTGGATCACTTTTCTGCAGGCATCATCATATACATTTATATATATATACACACACACAGCTGACTTAATATACTTCTGGGATGAAGTATCCGTGCACGTCCTTGTGGAGCTCAGTGCTGACATTTGCTCTTGCTACTTCCTTGAACGTTGCACCGTCGAGGATCAGAATGAAATCCGGCTGTCCCGGGTTGGAGTTGATGACTGATACTAACGCCACACCTGCAAATATTAAAATAAATAAATAAATAAAGGTAATTTACTGTGAAGACAGAGCAGAAAACACAAACAGCAATGGCAAAGATAGCAGCTTTTTTTTACTTTTTGTTTACTTGTATTATCAAATTCTGTGGTCAGTTCTGTGGTAAAGCTAAGTAAACTAAGTAAGTAAATGGATTTTATTTATATAGCACCTTTCACAGATATGAAGTGCTTCACAACAAAAATATAATAAAATAATAAAAACGACCAAAGTATAAAACATAATACATTAAAAGCCAGGTCAGCTGCTTTTTTTAAATGAGCCAGAGGAGTCTGACCATTCAAAAAGTAGTCACAAGAAGTTTAAAATTAACTGGTAACCAGTGAATGGATGTTAAATTAGGGGAGATATGTGCTCTTTTTGCCAGTGTGAGTTAAAAGTCTTGCTGCCAAATTCTGGACAGTCTGCAGACAGTCTTCTTATTAAAACAAGTAAAAAGACTCCTAAGGAACCAATATGCTGTTTGATCAGCGGGATTTTACCATCAAGGGCAATGACCAAGGTTTCTGGATTTCGAGGTCTGTTTTCAAACCAAATTGTTCTCTATATCAAACGTCAGATTGTGCATAGACTCTCACCATCATCCTCTGACTCTCCGTTTGGTCTGGGGACGAACACCGGCTCTGATGGCCAACAGTTGTCTTCATTCCAGTAAACTGTTTTCTTGGTCTCGGTGTCAAACTTGCCGATCTGAAGTAGAAAAAAAGAGATAGAATTAGAAAAAAAAATGAATTTACAGGGCTGGTTTTTAATATTTTATTATGAAACATCAGAACTTAGCATTCCGACTTCTCCTTTATTGTACATTACATGCAGTAATGGAGGAGGGTGTGGCGACTTCCATGACGCAAAATCCATGAAAGAAAGTTGCTTTTTGAGGTCGTGAGTGCAAAATCATTGTCTCATAGATAAGGCCTGTGTCCGTGTTGGACTTTGTATCAATCACAAGCCATACACTCGGAGCAGTTATAAAACAGTTTAATAGACCATAGGTAGGTGAGTCGGCTGTGCACGTCACAACTGTTTTCCTAGTATTAACTGGGTTATACTGGGTTCATCTCTGAGGTCACTTTTGAACCATTTAATCAGCTATGTTTTGTAAGCAATGCTCTAGAATATGTTTTTACATACATTTATATTTAATATAATTTTTTCAATTATTTGGATTGTGTACCGTGTCAAACCTCTGTACACATTCGTCACTTGGGAATGTGTAAAAATATCCAATGGATTAACTCATTTTACGCGTTCCTCTTTGAAGACATGACATCTCTAGATTTTGATGTCGTGGGTACTTTTATCGCTTCTCTCCATTGTTCCTGTTTACGTACACGCGGATGCCCAATGGGAAAGGATGTGGGGGTTTTTCAGGTAGAGCCATTAAGTGGTTTGATCTTTGTTGACACGAATGGTCATTCACATTCCAACAATGCATAACGACTACAGTCGTGTGCGATCAGGAGATTCCCAGTGGTGCAACTGGCTTCAGTGATCTGCAACAACAATGGGGCCATGGAAACAATCGTTTTTCCTGACGGCCTTGAATCTAAAGTCTCTGTTCTTTTGCAACCTTGGTCAATAAATGAATATCCACGCTTCTGTTCTGCATAAAAACACACTCAGGAACATTACCTTGTTTGCCAGTGCAGATTGCGCCACGCAGTTCCCATAGACGAAGCGGTTTTTCTTGCCGTTCATGTCATAATTAATTCTGGGTAGTTCAAAACCTGATGAAAAGAACATACAAATATTGTCATTCACAGAGCATTTCAGCTGCTTTTTTACATTGCTGTGTTGAAAAGTACAGTATATACAGAGGCTACAAGAAGATTTTCACCAACTATATAAACAAACCTGAGCAAAAAAGTACTTAAGATATTTAAAATCACATTTTATGAACAAAATTAAGAGAGAAACGGTCTAATTTAGTGACTTCTGCACAAACACTGCATTTTTTTAAAGCCTGAATATGTGACCTATACACACACACCCCCAGGGTGTCCATATAAGGAGTTGTGTATTATTCCCATGGCAATTTACCCTGAGGGTTAAACTGTATGGAAAAGTAATTTGAAGAAGTTAAATGACTTGTTTTACCTTCACACATAACCTCTGCCTGGCACAGGAGTTTGCCGTCTTTCTCTTTCACAGCGCTGGCTGTGGTGTCCTTGAGTTTCACCAAGTCCTCGCCAACAGCAATACCCTGAATAAAGTTAGAATAGTAGTTAGAATATTATTTTTGGAGGGACATTTTAAGCACAACATCAACCTGTTCTCAGCCCCACCTTGTCCGAGTAGGTGGGAAGCGCGAATCTCCGGTAGCTTGGTTTGCAATACTTTTCGTCTTGGAAGCCTGGGTTCTCCTTCAGCTTGCTCAGGTAGAACATGTCGTAAAGGCTGTTGTCGTTGTAGGCGATGACGTCAAAGATCACGTGACCGTCCTCTTCGAAAGCGTTCACGTGGTGGTAGACGACCATTGGTCCGGTGTAGTATTTTGTCTCCACGACTTTGCGCGTCTGTTTGCTTATCAGGTGGATCAGAGTCTGAGGAAGAAACAATAATTTAGGAAGAGATTATAACCACACTTTACATAGCAATACAGTGACAACATATGGTAATAATCTTGCACAGTCATGGTAATACCATTTTCTTTCTAATGCGATTTGCAGCTTGTAATATAAATGGTATGAATTAGATAATTACAGTAATACCATGTTATTTTAAAGTAATATAGAGGTGATGACTTGCTTATTAGAATTACTTTAGACTACCATCAGTGTATTACCTTGAAATTAAAATGTATGAGAATCCTAATCAATTACCATATTATTAGGGCTACTTGACTGATTAATCTGTCCATTATTATATATTATATATACGTGTAAAATGTCAGAAAAACAGTGTTCTCAAATGTCTTGTTTTGCGCTTAGAAGAAGCCCTACACATTATAAATTCATCCTCCTTTGGTCCCATTTGTGTCCCATTTCCCATAGTTATCACCATATGGAATTGCCATATTACCTCATTACATATTGAATTATTAGCATACTATTACACTCACTGTATTATGATATACTGTAAGCACATAGAGAGCAAAGTTCCCTTACATTTTCCTCAGGGCAGAACTTCATACAGCTGGCCCAGCTGACTCTCCTCATATACGCAGTGGCCATCCTGGCGATGTCCAGTTTAAAAGGCTGCTCGATGAAAATGAAGTAGTTGTCCGTCATGCCAAAGCTGTGGTAGTAGCTCGGTGTGAGCAGGGAGCGGCAGGGAACTGTGCAGAACACCTCCGTGTTCTTCAGAACGGGCTTTCCTTGACCCCCTTGCAGAAGGAAAACAAGAAAATAAAAGTTTAAAGGCCAGGGTGTAACATTTAGCAATGTTTCCGCAATGAGAATAAATGTGTTTGCACATTGTAAATGAATGAAAATTGTTTTCATAGCTTGAGAATAAGCCAGTAATGTGTCATTAAGAGCCTGATGTGCTGGATAGTGCATCAGTAACTATCAATTTAGATTGTGGAAGAGCTGAGATTTCCAAAGAGTCAGTGGGGACAGAATTTAGCAGGAATATCTCCAAATCACTTTCTTTTTTTCTCTGCATCAGCAAAGTCCAATGTGTTATGAAGTGAGGTTATCGGTTGTATGTACAAACCTTCCTCTGAAGCCGCGGGGACTTTGAACAGAGTGTATTTAGTCTTTCCCCTCTCTGCGATTGCCGTTCCAATGTTGTAGGCATTGCCCTCCTTGTCGTAGTGCGGATGGGATGTGGCCAAGCTTACAGGCAGGTACTTCAAGTAGTCCACCTGTGTGACACAGAAACATGTGAGCTTTGGAACACACTCACCTCATTGTGTGTGTGTGTGTGTGTGTGTGTGTTTTCATGTGTTCAAACTGGTTGGAGTTTTACCTTGTCCAGAGTCTCCAGCGTTACAGGATCAATCTTGCGAATGTAGTTCGTCTCAGAGGTGGCGAAGTAGTCGTTTCCGTATTTGATGATATTGCTCGCGCCGTTGTCAGTGAAGTCGGGCACTGTGTGGTTGAGGAAGGTGATTGCTCTGAAAAGAAAAGGCACATATGTATGAGATGGGCAGCAAAGGCAAAATATCCCCCCCCCAACAAAAGACTCCACTATTCCCTCACAGTGGGTGAGAAGTGTTTGGCTCGATTGCATCTGATTTGTAAACAAAGAGAAAACAGCATGTGGTTCCTTCTCAACACCTAGCACTGATAATCCTCATGCATAGGCTAGATCAAGAAAAACACCTGGAGAGATGGGCGCAGGAATAGGGGAATCATTTAGAAGAATACGAATAAATGATATTTATGTACTGCATATATGTAGAAAATCATCAAAATGTCCTTAAATCACAGCAGATATAAGGCATTAAAGAATGTAAGGGCAGGGGGAAGTGCATACAGTTTTGTACATCATAGGAAATACAGTTTATTTGTTTGAAAGCACTGGAAGCATCATAGCATTATAGCATTATATTTCAACTTGTTTAATGAAGTAAAATTTACTTGATGAAACGATAATAATTGGAGAGTATTCTTACTTGAAAATGAAGTTCTTGCTCGGGTCCGGGTAAGCCATCGTCCCCATCTCCGACACAACTATCCTGTTAGCGGTCATGTTCGCTTTGTACGTGTCGCTCTCGAGGAATCTGCTTCTGTGGGTCATTTCACCTTTACAACACAAAACAAAGCCACAAACTGTAAAGCAAGAATCATTTATTAATAATAATAATACTTTTTTTATTTTTTTATACATTTATTTCAAGTCATTCAGGTAATAAGTGACCACACTAACCATCTTTGAAGGCAAAGCTGTGGATGATTGCCATCCCATCAAACCAGTGCTGGTAACTGGTTTCCCCCACAGTGAAGAGGCCTGGGCCATTACGCAACAGTGTGCCCTGTAACCAACTGGGAATGTTCCCTTTTTTGGGTGAAAAAAAAAAAATTAAATCAGTGTTATGACATAAATCAATGCACCTTTTGATCCTTCACAAAAAGTATATAAAAAAACTAAACTCAACGTACCTATTATTTCTGCCTTTTGAGGCTCCGGCCTTTCCTCTGCATTCTTGGAGTAGTCTGGGGCCATGCTTGCAGACGGAGCAACACAAAAACACTGGACGTGTCTGAACAACAATGATGACCCACAGCAGCACAAACCACTCCCTTTAAAGCTCCTGCCGTTTGCGGGGAGTTGACAAAGGGAGCACTATCTTATCTGTGATTGGACTCACCTCGAAGATTTCATAGAAAAGGTAGATGCCCAGATTAGGTTCCTTGAGTCTTATATCATGTCTTTTCGTGGCATGCACATAAATCACTGAACTCAAAAGGGGATCATTTGATATGACAACAACTTAATTAGGTTTTTTTATGACATGTATATGCTTCTTTCCCAGAATTTGCAGTGACTTCGCAAATTGTATCTGTCCTGTATCTTATTTCTTATCTATATTCCTTGATGTTGTAGCAATGATCTGGTTTTATTTTCCCACTAGGGGTCACTGAAACGGGGTCAGATTGTGTAAACACATGAATTACGCTCCCAGTTAGAAAACATCATCACATGATTCATGTGAAGACCGTGAATAACCTGTTGGATTATTATCACCATGACTGTGGTACAACATACGTGATAGCTTGTGAAGTGGTTATCTTGTTGCTCTCAATAGTTTTCTATAAATCAGGGGTCTCTTACTCAAATGACCTAGGCATTCAGTCTGGTCAATTTCGAAAAGTCCAACTACTCCATAGGGATGAGAATCGGTATCGCTCCGATACTGGTCAAAATCACCGGAACGGATATCAGACAGATAAAAATGTAGAATCAGATCTTCTTTTGGGGAGAACAATATTTTTGACCCAGTTGGAGAATTATGTCTTTGAAAGGACTTTTTTTATATCGGTATTGTACACAAAAAAGTTGTATCGGGACATCCCTACTTTTGGGGGGAAAAGCAACTGCTCAGTAATGGCCGATATACGAAAATGATATCAAACATATTGCAATAACAATATTTTTTGATGATTTCACAGAAATTCAAAACAAGTCTCGATATGGAACAATACAGAAATACATACAGAACATACATACATACATACAGAAATAACTCCTTATATCTTGGTATGAAGTGGTGGAAATCAACTGGAGATCCCTGCAATTGATGCTTCAAGCTCAAACAGAGAGGATGGTGGCACAAGGCCTGGTTTTGACTTTTGTTATTCGTTTAAGGAAAGGGTTACAGATAAAATAGGTCATGAGATCTGGAAAATGAGCACATAAAATACCTCTGCTGTAAAGACCACCCACTCCTCTCATCATGCACAGGTAATGTTTACTCCAGTGCTGAGGAGCATTGTCGCTCTGACACTGTTACTTAAATACATCAATCAATGCTACCATTCCTGGAATCCTTATCACGGATTCAAACAGACACCGTTAGACCTTTGTGACTTGAACTAACACAAACTCTGATCATTTAACACTTACGGAGTTCAACGTTCAAGACACAGTGAATTATAGAAATAAGATTTGGTTGTGAAAATAGAATATCTTTGACATGCTGCATGGATGCTCTGTACAACGCGAGTGCTTTCTTAAGAGGACCAACATTGGCCAGAGAAATGACCCTTTTTGTCACAAAAGAGGGAATGAATGAGCAAAATGTTTAGTGTGAAATATGAATAAAAACACCAACAGAATAAATATTATATAGAAATGGACAAAATAATGCAGACGAGTATTTAACATTTGTTACTTATGTACCAGTGACCTTGTTGGCTGATGTAACAACTAGGTTTTCCCGATGTGAAATTAATCTAATCTAATCTAAATTAATTAATTTATTCATCTTTTACCACTTTATCCTCTACATTAGTGTCACGGAGGGCACTGGTGTCACAATCAGCTGACATAAAGCGTAAGGCGGCGCACACCCTGGACAGTTTGCCAGTGAATCGCAGGGCCCTAATCTAATCTTATCTACTGTGATTTGATCTAATCTAAAATAGTAACTTCATATAATAATAATAATTATAATGCATTATATTTAAGGCGCCTTTCAAGACACTCAAGGTCGGCGTACAACAACAAAATAACCGGAGACGGTTGATGCTGCGTAGGTGGTAATAGGCAGACCGAGTTGGTTTATTGATGTGGGTCTGGAATGAGAGAGTGCCGTCAAGGACGACACCCAGACTCTTAACCTGTAGGGAGGGGGAAACAAAGGAGTTATCGATGGGGATGGTGAAACTTTGAGTGTTGGGGAGAATGGATTTGGAACCTATAAGGGGAGAACCTCGGTTTTATCACTGTTGAGTTTCAGGAAATTGGAAGAGAACCATTTCTGAATTGAAGTCAGTGAAAACAAATACGAGAAAACACTGTCCTCTGGTGGCCGGAGTAACACATTACCATTCACTTGGTGCAACAACACCGATGATCATCACTGTATACATAAAATAACTGTATATTTTAAGACCAAGCATTTTCATATTATGTAGAGAAACTATGAAGAGCTTTGATGCAAGAAGACTCTTCAAAATGAAACAAAACACACGCCAATAATAATGCGTTTGTGTTTTATGAATAAAATGTGATTCAGGACCAGCATTATGAAGTAATAAACTGAAATTAAATGAAAAGAAGTGAAAACGCCTCAGACATATCAAGTAGTTTTACTTTGTTATTCCCTTGTACACTTTGAAATAATAAGTATGTTTCATATTGTAACACTTGTGAGTTGTTCGTCCTGCACAAGTATGTAAAATGTGTCTTTATATTGCTCACGTGTGATTACGATCAGAGTGTTTTTTCCCCTTAAAGCTAATATTATATTATTATAGCGACTTTGTTCATGTTCCTGGCCGTGTTTTCTTAACCTTATGAAGGTAAATTAAATACATACTCATATGTGTGGACATAGTTTGGCCAGTACACATGACAGGAGTAAATTTAGTAATTTAAGGCAGTGTTTGCCCAACCCTGGTCTTGTGGGAACACTGTCCACCGAGAAGATTTAGATGTTGTCCTGCTCCATCACACCTGATTCAGGTGGAAATATCTCAGTGTTCCCACAAGACCAGGGTTTGGAAACACTGATTTAAGATACTTAATAAAGAATAAGTGAATGGAGACCAGAATTACTTTAAGGATCATTTAAACCAAGTATTCATTCAGTGTTGTAATGTAACAAAGTACAAATACTTTGTACTGAAGTACAAAATTCACGAATCTGTACTTCGTTATTTACATTGCGAGCAACTTTTACCCCGCTACATTTCCTCTAACTTTCTTTGTTGTTACTCCCAAATAAAATCAGAAGAAGAGTTGGTAACGGTCTGTATTTATATAGCGATTTTCTAGTCTTGATGAGCTGCTTTACACGACAGTTTTGCCATTCACACACTGCAACAGGGGGTTAAGTGTCTTACACAAGGACATACATCAACTAGAAGGAGCCACATTGAGCTAACTAAGTAAATTTTATATCATTAAATGAGTACAGTAAACATCATATACTTTAAACACTTCTACTTAAGTAATATTATAAAAAGTGCCTCCAACTTCTACCAAAGTAATTTTCTGGTAAGATGCTTGTACTTTTACTCAAATACTCCTTTCAGGTACTTCATACAAGACTGGTATTATTGCACTACTAAGTAGATCATGACAGAAGTGTGACAGTCAGTTCAGATTTCCCTTTTTTGTTCAATTACAATATGACAAAGGGAATAATAGAGAGTTTTCTCTGGATGGTAAGAACAATGATAAGCGTCACATTTGACATAAAGGACTGTACGTACCGACTCCTGGATTCTGAACGTTTCTCCCTGATGAAAAGAGGAAAAGAAAAGAAAATGTGAATGACTATTATTTTCTTCAACGCATTCATAGTCAATGAATCCTCCACCTACTCACATCTTTTCTCCATACAGCATTCACAGCAGAACCATTGACACTGTGTCAACCAGCCGACAGCAGCGCCTCGCCGTTACCATGGCATCCATCCTCATGGAACAACATATAATTATATATTTTTTAAAAAGTACACATATGATGCAAGATGCTCATAGTATTAATGTTTATTTGCACTGCCCAGTTTGTTAAAAATTGTGTCGATTAGTATTCAAGTATTCTTACTGATTACCTCAGTGCTGGAGATTGTACTAAATATCCACTTTAAAATGTTCTATCATCATCTCTGGATTACATAAGGTGACACAGTACAAGAATAAAGTTTAAATAAACATTATGTACATGTACTAAGGAAAAGAACAAAATTCGTATATGCTTTTTTGTTGTCGTCGTCGTTTACAGTGCAATCCCCATGCAATAGGACATGCAGTTATAGAGAATGTGTGAAGACCATTTGGACCATGCTTGATGATACATACAGATCTTCACCTATATCTGACCAGGAGTGGTTGTCTGCTGCTGTCCACAAAAAAAAAAAACAACCAAAAAAAACAAAAACATAAAAGCTGCTTGTTTTCCTATTGACGCGTGTGAAACACTGACAGACACCACTTCCTGTCTTCTAAGATGTGAGAGAGTGATATACATGTGTAATGCAGATGACACACAATGACTTTACATCATCCATGATGGTGTGATCCAAAGAAAAATGACCATGGCTGCATTTACACTGCACAACTTGATGCTCAACATCTGATATCTGCATTTCCACTGGTTAACCTTTTGGGGGCACTCATCAACTACAGGGTGTGCATGGCTACTGACTTGAAAATTAATAAGAGGCAAAAAAAAATATTTTTGTAATTTAGAAATCAGCCAAATCAGTCCAACAGTTGTATCAATAGTCCTTCATCACACAGGTTGAGTCATGTGATCGTAGATAAAGCGTCTTAACATCATTAGCCACCGTCCCTTCTTTAAGGACGCTGAAGTCGCGTTGACAGGGGAATATCTGTTTACATTGTATATGCAAATGCACACATGAATAAAAAGCCAGGTTTGGGAGTTCTTGCAGCTTGTCCTTTTTTTCCCCTTGTGTGGTTTGTCCGACAGCTATTGTGCGATTTGCCAGAAATTTGAAGTAGGAATGATTAAGGCGTAAAACGTTGTCATTTCTACCCAGAAGTTCTACAGAACTAACTTTGTTCTTGCTCTTCTAACGAGGTGGGAATAACAAAAACAGTCCAAGTTCTGACGACATCTGAATCATATCTGATTTAAGCCACATGGGGGGGGTGGGGGGGGGGTGGAAATAGAACTGGGTCACTTGCACCATGCAGTGTAAATGCAGCCTTCGTCTGTGATTAATCACAGCACACGCTATGAACACAGTTGATGTGAACCAATGAAACATGTTGGCAAGTTGGCACTGATTGTTATTAAAAGAATTAAAAAAAACTATGATGACAACACATTTTTTTCTAGATTGGAAAAGTAATGGCTCGAGCACTGGCATGTATACATACAGCATAAGTAAAAGCATTGAAACTGGCAGCCTCTTGGTTTTACATTTGAAATTGATCTGGTACAAAGGCAAGAAACAAAACAAAAAAAAACAATCAGATTGGAAATGGAAAACACAGTTAAATCACAGTGCAGCGAGGACTCGAGTCACAAAATATTCACTGTGCAGTTACGGTTTGTTTTTACAAAGGCAACAAAATGAAATCTGAAACACACAGCAAGGCAAACTAGCAGTCCCTGTTTTCTGTTGTGACAGCGTTTGATGTACAGCGATAACGATACACCGACAGTGAAAATTCAAGTAGGTTTTTTTTTTTTTTTTTTCGTAAATCATCTGTGAATCCTAACTATTCATTTGAACAAATGAGACATGAACCCTTAATACCTTTGAGCGGAGTTTTTCCCGTATGTTCACTTTGTATCATGGTAGAAAAACTTTCAACAGACACATGGCAAGCATGAAAGCTAACTGTATAGCACAACACAAGCCCATCGCTCCTGAACAATTATAAAATATTTGACATGTGAAACACTGGTTATTTGTGATTTTACAACCAACTTAAATTTGCAGAAATCAACCAGGGAACACAGAAGCATGCAGCTCGGTGGCAAACGTTGTCTGGGATAAATAAACCTTTCTTGTGCCTAAAACATAAGAAACAGGAAGTGAGGTGAATATAATAAAAACATCTGATTAAAACTAGTACTTGATGGAACATTGGGTTCGTCTACAAGTTCAGTTTTTTTTTTTTTTTTTAAACATACAATGAGAATAAATATAATGCAGACTCTGAGATCGAATCTGAACAGCATATTCTTGTTTATATAAATAAAACTTTTCTGTTTGCATTCGGTGAAAAATCTGACTTGTACACAGATTTACAGGTCAGATTTTACTGTGGACTCCCTTTTCTTTTAGGAAATGACTTCTTGCACTCCTCAGCATCGGCGTAAAACCACAGTATAGACATTCAGTTTCCCTTTGAGCACTTGTGTAGCTAGTACATTACATCGTTTAACCATTTGTATCCCTGCAAGTCCAAAGAAACACACTACATACATGGTGCCAATGCCCTTCAACCCTACATGTTTGATTTATCATTCAAATGCGACAATAATTCACATTAAAGGCTGGTTTTTAAATGAAACAGCTTGAGTGATTGACATAAATGAGTGATGTTAATTTTTGGTGATTACACTACAAATCTGAATCAGGTATTTGGATTTTTAAGAAGCATGGCAAGAAGAAGAAGAAAACAAAAAAGATGCTCGAGTCTTCACCTCCACGAGGCAGCTCACAATGATTTTATGGCACTGACCAATAATGTGGAAAGTGTTCTTCAAGGTTCCTCTAAATCGTTGCTTCCATCGTCAACACAAATGCAAAGTGTTCATTCTTTTATTGAGCAATAAATATGTAAAGAACGGTAAACTTTTTTGACAACTTGTGGTTGGGCTAACAGTCCATTATCCCAGGACGACTTATTTTTGTGTCGTCGTAAAATTGTTTGAGAGTGAAAAAAAGAAGTGGCCATGCACACAGAGTATTGCTAAGACGTCATTTCATGGCTTATGGATGGCCGGTTAAATGGTCCACCAGTGCATCTTAGTGAACTCAGTTTCCCTAATTACATTCAGCCCAGTTATGTCACAAGTCCCAGATGTGCCACGACTGAAGCAGCTCGACATGTAAGGGTCCAAACTGTGACGTCATTTTGTCCCCGTTTGTGGCATTTCGCTCGCCGCCGCCGCCAACACCCTGGTTCCCTTAATCGGTCTTTCCGTTCTCCTGAGGTGCGTCGGCTTTACTCCGCTGAGCCGAGCGCAACACCCTGTAGCAGCCACGGGCAATCTTATGCATCCACATAACGTTCATGATGTCCAAGCAGATACTGGAGCCGATCCAAGCTACGCGGCCACCCCACGGCACAAGGTAGAAGGCCTCAGTGCCATAGACCGCATACATACGACTGTAGTAGACTGGCATGACGGCGATGCGGACCATGAAAAAGACTAAAGCCATGGCAACGCCATTTGCCATGTTGGGCCGGGAGGACTTGGGATAACCAAGTACCTCAAAGAACCAGCTGAAACACAACACAAAACAGTGTCTTGCAGGATAACGATATACACATTACTACGTTCAAGACAATCAATCACGAAAATGTACAGTTGCAATTATTGTTCGAGTACGTCATGGGGAAACGCAGCTTTATCAGGATTAACGATCTATGAAGGCTCAGCAAGACACAAAGAGCATGCAACCGTCGACGCCGTTCAGACCTGGTATCAACATTCAACCTGAAAGATTGGCCCACAAGTGAACATGTTTGTACAGGTCTGAAAGCTCCCAATACGTCCTCAGATCTGATCACAGAAGACTCATTTCGATACGTTTCCTGAGCTGCATCAACAAAATCTGTCCTCAAGACGGATAAGAGACCTAATATGCTGCAGCTTAGTTCACTTTGACTTTATGCACTTTGTTCCAGCAATTATTAAACAATACACTTGCAGTATACATGTGGTATTTTGTGGTTACTTTTGCGTCTACTGAGAGTGAATTATCTATGCATAATTGTCATATATTGTGCTTCAGTGTTCAATGTTTTGGGTTTCATTTCATGCCAGCGTTCTAAAAGGGTTGGGTTGTTTTTTTCACGACACACGAACACAATGGCTTATTTGGCACTGCTAGAAGATTTGGCAAATAGTAGGATTTAGAGAGAGAATATTCAGAGGGCAGTGAAATCTGCCGGGCCACTGACGGTGAACAATTTACGAGCAGATTTCGACACTCAAGCGCTGTCCTGCTGGGTCTCATAGAAATTGATATGCTAGGTTTGGTGATTATTATCAGTCCAAATCCAATTTCACCTCCTTACAATGTCAAACACTAACCTCGCAAGCGACAGAGGCTATGCATTAAACTGGTAGCTTTCTTCTTCTTTCAACCCAGATTCTGCCACTCTGAAGTCTTTTTGGCATTAATGGTGTCAACACTGGGTCACAAAATAAAACTTTTTGTGTACATTATTGTGTTATTATCCACTTCAGACACTTGGATCAATTCATATTATTTGGGGTCGGGGCTACGGGCGATAAATAAATATTGCAAAAGCTGAGCCAAAGTACAAGTCGATTGTGATTTATAAAAGGGAAACTGGTGTGGGACCCGAGTGCAGATTCCCATGTGAACTCATGTGCAGTTTTATAAATGAGGCGCCAGGTCATTAATAACAAGGTACATACCGCTGGTTCACACACGGTGTAGAAAACTCAGCGAGCAGACGGAAGTTAGCAAAATAAGGCAACATTCCTTGGCCCTGGAAGAACAAGGCAAGAACAGGAAGACAAGAAAAAAAATAAAAAGGGACAAGAACAAGACACAGAGTCATTTGAATCAGCAGGCATCGAGATGACGTACCATCTGCTCCTCAGGGCAACAATAGCATTTTACCAGTATATCAGAAGAAGAACAGCAGCAGTTTCAGTTCACTTGCACAGCAAAGATTCCAACAAAGCATCAACACAAAGTTATTCTTCATATTTCAAGACCTTGTAGGACATACAATATTTCATAATTTAGTTTAAATTCAAGATTTAATTGGAGGGAAACTTTGAGCTAAAATTAGATTTAGTCCCCAACAAATTAAGAGCTTTTTGACGGATCTATCTGTCAGGACACATAATTACTACTTGAAAATTTGCAGGCCAAAATTAGACCATCATCCATAATATCCTTTCCGAATGATTCATTCTCTTCATTTATTGTGAGCAGAAACCCATCAACTACACAAGGAAATGGGCACAAAGGCCCTGTGATGTACAAATTACTATCAGTCTGGTAATTGCGTGGATATAGGACAGACTGCCGTTACATCACATAAAATTAGTGAAAATAAGGCATTTTGTAATTATTAAGGGTTAAACATGATCTCGACAATAGACTCTTGACTAACATTGCAGACAAACACTTGTCTTCTCATCCTATTGGACAAAGTGTAAAGACACAGGTGAGATCTCAACTTTACACAGCTATTGAGCAGAAACAACTTTAACATCACAGACTTTAAAACACAAACAGTATCACCATATATACATTCATTTGGCCAGCCACTATTTATGGGAGCAATTAAAAGCCATGCAGAGTAAAAAAAAAAAAGTTAAATGTTCAACTGTCAAACACGTCACACATTTGAAGATGACGGCCTGAATTCCTCACAGTCCTGATTCTGAAAATCTGTAAACTCAGCACAAATTACTTTATTTTTGTTCTGCTTCACAGCATTTTAGCTGCTGCTGAACAGAGAGGACTATCAGAAAGCCAATGTGGTTTAAGGAAACCTGATCTTAAATGTTGACTCGACCTATGATACTGAATCGACTGTTGAACATTAAACAGTGATGCTAAAACGATGGAATTCATATTGTGCCATACGCAACATTAACTGCTCGGTCGGGGAAAATGCTTCAGCGAGTGCTGTCATTTTAAATGTTATCGTTTTTGTTTTTCCACACTTTCCACAAAAGAATCACAGCATTCAGTTTGAATAAAACATCTCAAAAACAGAATCCAGGGTTACTTGGCCTGTGGCCTGATTTTTAGAGCATGTAAAAGAAGACTTACCGTCAGAGCTGAAACAAAAGCTGGCCATTGAAACATACTTACTATGCAACATAAACAGGGCATATCTGCATTTCTGTTTCTCTACAACATGATGTGCACTCTTCATCTAGCATGATCATGCTGGTACCTCTAGGAACTGGTAAGTCCATACTGTGACTGGGCATTATATATCTGCTCAGCGCAACACAGCAGCAATAACAGCAGACAAGACAGGAATAAAGAAGTCCCCATCGAGATCAAGACCTGCTTTGGGTCTCTGAATGATTCACCAACACATTTGGTAGTTTTTGCATGAACAGGGATGACACGACCCAACTATTTGTCGGTAGTTTTTGCATGTAGGGGTTTGAAGAGGGGCTATTTATGTTAAAGTCAGCGGAAGGACACAGAGACAGACAAATACATTTGAAAAAAGAAAAGACAAAAAAAAAAAAAGATGCCACCACAATTGGAAGCAACTAAGAAGCGACACAACAACGAAATGAGAGCATGCATTTAACATTTAAACACCGCATATAATTTCATATTTTTGAGCATTAAACTGCACACAACTGTTAAATTTGACATACAAACGACACTGTTATTCGATCATAAATAGACAAATTTGACCAAGGCATTAGTAGATGACGAATCAATAATCAAACCACGCCAAAGCCATCATTAAAATAGGCTGATTTCCAATCCTAAATTAATTTAATAGGGCCTTAATTGGGGCATATACCTCAAGATATGAAGTTATGTATCGAGAAGTTACACCTTTTTGTATATTTGACATGTACGCTACCACATAAACACACTCAACACTTTAGCTCATAAGACAACATGTGACAAAGTGAAGTACAAAACTGAAAATGACATTTGGCATCTTTAATTGTGGCTTTTACGGCAACTGCAGTGATGCCTGCAGTTGTTTAATATGGAACAGTCATTCTGTTTCCCCACAGGAACTTCATATCTAGTCTGAGGAAACAGTCATGAGTGTCCAGTAACAGTATGGCCTACTTCATCTCTCAACTACCTAATTGTTTTAAATAGCAGCTTGCTCCGTTTCTCCATATGAATGGCTGGATTTGCAGTCGAATGCGATGGCGACAAACAAAATCAGTTGAAAATATGATGTGTAACGTCATATTAAGAGGAGAAATCTGTAAATCCAGCCAATGACTGGACAGGTGAAAACGAGTAATGTACTGTACATATAAGACTGCAGGCTTTAGACAAAATGTCTATGGCGCTTTACTCCTTTTTCTCAACATTAAAGGATATTAGCAAAAATAAATGTAGTGCCAAGTAGTCGTATAAAAACAGGTATTAAGAAGCAGAGCAATCTGTATGTCCTCATGAGGAAAAAACAGAACATTGATTGTAAGAGAAGTAAGACAATTCCCTGCAGTAATTCCAGGGCACACCTGACAGAATACATTCACCACTGTCTTAGAAAAAAAACATGGCTATTTTTTGATACACTTGACCATGTGGTATCTCACGGATGATGTTTTTGTTTTATGAGTGGCGTGGTCAGTTTTCACCCCATTAGGGAGTGTCAAGAGGAGTGTAAGAGGGAGAAAGAGGAGGCAGAACTAGGCTATGGTACAAAAAACAGACAGGCTGAAGGTACAGTCGATATTCAGGTGAGTAATTAAGAGAGAGAGAGTAATTAATCGTTTGTTGGCATGCACAGTAACAAGAAAGGAAGCCTGTCTGTGTAGAAAGCTGCCAGCATGCACACAGTGCTATAACAGTTCAGCATTCAGCTGCGCTTCGTTCAGAAAAAGCTTGCCTTTACGTCCAGCTCACACAACATTTAAGGAGGGGTCGGTAAAACAAACAGAAAGCACAGATACTTTAAGGGTAAGGTGAGGGAGGATGGGGGGGGGGGGTCATCAGCCGGTACCATTATTGAGCATTCCATGCAAAAAATACCATAGTCATTCATCTCTGTAATAATTATGCGACAGATCCTGGCGACCTAGAGGGTTTCAGATTGAACCAAGAGTGAACAGCACAGCTGAGTACACAGAAACAGCTCTGTATCGAGATAAGAGCCAACTGTCAAGCAGCACTGCACGTTATTACTTTAAACACAGTGTGAAATAGCCATAAGGTCAATGTCAGGTTTTCTTTTTTTTGGTAAGAGGGCCTTTACAATATAAACTACTTAATCTCAGTGAAACTAATTCAAAACCTATGAATATTGGTGTTGTTACTTATCCTAACAAATAATAATAACAACTTATCCTCACAAAACAACTTTTGTACAAGTTTTAACAAGTTGTTATTTTATTATCAGTAATCTTCCAAGCACTCTGAAAAAAGATAACCCCATAAAAAAAGCAACACACATCTTAATATTTATATATGTTAATGACATCCTGTTGAAACACAGGCATTTCTTTTTTAAAATCTATAACATTTCCTTCTCTGATGTGTCCGTGCTGTTTATAAAGCAGCACTTGCAAATATACTGGCTGTGCTTAACTCGCTTCGTGCATACTAAATAAAGCTATTTGAGGCAAATGGCCGTGTGGAAATAACCCTGGATACTTAATGAATAATGGCTAAATTAGTTAAAAACACCCAGCGTGACAGGACACAGCTGTTCACCCTTGGTTGTCTCCTTCCCATCTTGCCTGCACGTTCTGCTATTGGACAATAGGGCACTCACCAGTACATAGTAGTAAGCATACAACGCTGCCAGATGGTGAACTACAAAAAACTTGTCGCCTATCGCCTTCCAATAGTAAAATATTAGCAGCAGATCTGCAAAACAAGAGTACAAGGGGAAAAAGGAAAGAGAACATGTCACTGATGATATCACAACAATTACACTGTTTTACTAACTTTACTCGCATGCACATTCACCAGTATGTTTGTCTTACCAGATATGAGGTAGCCTGTTGTGATGGCAACATTAGTCTTCACCAGTGTAGGATCTCCCCTATTGAAAATAGACATTAGGTTTGACTGGGTTTGTGGAGAGAAAATGTCCTGCAGCTGCTTTCAGACATTTTCCTGAAATCGCATGAAGGAGTAAGCTTTTTCTTGAGTTCATATCCAAGAACAGCTTACATGTGCGATGTTGACAATCTTTCTTATTGGTAGTAGCAAAAAAGAAACATGTGAATGGAATGAATAGTAAGAAAACAGGTAAGTCCATCATGCAGAGATGTAGCTCATACCCCAACCACTCAGGAAATGGGGATTTGATTTTACACAGCAATCAACACAAGTAGGTTTCTAAGTTTTAGCCAATTCTATGAGCCAAAATAACCACGGTGATCGCATGTGTCATATGGTATTATGAATAAAATTCAGTGAAGACATTAATTCAAAGAGGAAACCTTCTGCACTTGTTTTTGGCTTTGCATATAAAAAAAGAGACACCAACCAAACTCCTTAAATGCACATCACAACATACTGTCAACTCAAGTAAAGAAAGACGGACTGACTATGCCACTGGTCTGAAAAGTATTGAAAATTAAAGTTAATACAATATGTGCTACAATACCAGAGACTCACCAGACTGGGTCTTCATTGACGGGGTCATCGAACCACAAGATGTAGAGGCAGAAGAGTCCCACCAACAGTGCATGAAACGTTGACACTGTCCTAAAATGGAAACCGGTTATATAGGGTTAGGGTGCTTTTGTTTGTTTGTTTGTTTGTTTGTTATAGTTGTCAAAGGGAGACGTCTGTATTCATGAAAAATGCCTTGGAGCCGTTTCATGGTTTTGCACCGCACTTTTAATCTTTAACACACACACAAACTCAGGCCAGTGAGAATCATAAATAAAATACAGTTGCAGGTTCAGGCAAAGTGGCACACAGTCATTGTTATGTCATTACACCACCTAGCCTGATTATCTGACCATAGATATAACAAATACGACTTCTTAGTGGATAATAACCCTGTCATCTGGCTTAATTAGTTAATCTTACATTGCTTCTGTTGCCAGGTGCCAGCTAACTTTGCACTTTCTGCTTTTCTTTTCTTTTATTCCAGATTGGGTGCAGAATTTATACATTTATTTAAAAAAAAGGACTTGGGCCCTTTCCTGCAGCTTGTGATGGTGATGAGATGAGAGGCACACGCCAGCCTGTATGCAAACAGCACTGCAGAGGGAACTGGACATCCCCTCACTTCCTGTGACAAAATAGAGACCAACTGATCCTGTTACCAGGGAGAATGCAAGCTTGTAGTGCGAAGGAACAAATTCTCATCATCTCACCACCCACCACAATGACTGCATGTACATATGATGTCAGTGGTGGGGAAAAAAAATAGTAGGTTGCTATGCAGAATTGGTGGATTTCAGTCTGTAAAAAACAAACATGGTTTAAGGTGGGTAAAAGATAAACATATGATGTGTAACATTTCTACATAAAATTTAATTGAAGTGTACAAAACGGTCAATTTCATGCAGGTTCCTCCAAGGTACCAGAACCTTGAGGGAGTGCCATGTGACAGCCAGTGATTATCTTTGGACCCAGCTGAAACGAATCCCTACAGATCAACATGTGAGCCGCGCTCACCCCTCCCTTCTGTACATAGCATGTGAATATTCAATAACATCAAACTCATAAGTCACCTCGAGTTCCATTCCACCTTCTGCTTGTCACTGAGGCCAATGAAGCCTGGGCTGATGCGCGTGGACATCCAGGGACTGACCTTGTGGAAGAGCCATTGGAAGGTGAAGAAACTGGTCACTGAGATAGTGAGGATAAGCTGGCTGAATGGGTCCATGGCCATCCAACCCAACTGTGGGAGGAGGGACAGAAAGTGGGACAAGGTTAGAAAGTCGATTCAAATAAATATCCCACAAAAAAATCTGCATAAAATCAAAGGCTTTGAGTTAAACATCTAAAACCTGTCAGTGGGCAGCAACCGACCTTAATCAGAAAAGATAAATAACACATCATAAAACAGTGACAGTCCAAAGTTTTGGACTTTTTTGTCCCAACTTTGGACTGCTACGCTATGTGAAATTATGATTCTCAATTAATCGAGTCCTAAATCTTTTATTATTGAAAAAACATTCAAACTGACTGTCTGTTGACAATTAATTTAGTAATTGATTAATAATCTAATAATCGCTAATAAAGCTTCTTGGAGACATAACCTGCATCAGGAAAATTTAATTTGGCAATGTATACTGCCACTTCATCTTAAATTAAGTCCTACTACTTAAAGAATGAAATCAACATTCCAGTCAGTCGGTCTATTTCTGAGACCATGTTTACATATTTTGAATGTCTTTTTTGCATTTTTAAATCAAATGTTTGGAGAATTCAGTGTTTTGTGTGTTTGTTTTTGTTGAAGATACATCTCAATGTGTATCATCTAATGGTCCCAACACGTCACATCTGATAAGACCACAGCTGATATGTCGTGGATTTGGCGTCATACAGGCCACAGATTAAATCTTTGTCATTTTTGTCATTCTTGTCATTCGCACATTGACTGCAATCATACATAGGCTTATCAAATGGCAACTTGGTAGCACACCCAACGTGGAAGTGTATGCTCACAGTTTAAATTATTCGGTTGATGGTGGGTGTAGCTACAAAAGGAAAACAAAAGACTGCATTAGGGTTGCAATTAATCAATTCATCTATGAATATTTTATCTTTTAGAAATAACCGATAAAAACTGAATTATTTTGGTTTGTGGACGAAACAAAACATTTGAGAACGTAATTTCAAGTGAAGGGAAACCTTAACAATTTTCTGACACTCAAGAAAATACTCCACAGATTGAATACATTAGATAATAGAAAATAATCAGCAGCTCAAGTGTGTGCACACTTTGAACACGTACACAGTGTTTTGAAGGCCAGTCACAGAGACTCACGTTATGAATCATCAGCTAATTAAAATGAAAAAAACAATTACTTGTCTGGTAGTTTAAAAAAAAAACAAAAAAAAACATTAAGTAATTGTTTTAATCCCTCTTACTTACAGATGACTTAAATGTATGATGCTTAAAAATACAACACACGTTAGAAACATTACTGATATAAGAAAAACCTAAGTCAGTTTCACTTAAGTAACACATCCGTGCACTCAAACCTTATTTGTAAAGCTGGGTGCTGTGCTAAATCCTCAGAGGCAACAATAGAAAATCACGTACAGGACACAAGACATGTAGGACAGACTCTTATGGTCCATAAGAACAGCTTCATCCATCCACCTGCATGTGTATTCCAACTGAGCAGCAGATGCAAGAACATCCTGGACAAGAAGGAGAAGGTCTAGAAGCCCATAACTTTACTTATCTTTGCTGTAATCACACCATCTCCGTAAAGAGCCATCAACCGTCATAATGACGGATCCGACATTGAAGAACATTAAGACTGAAAGCGGCATAAGCTACCAGTGACCAAAAGACCACACACAAGAGTTCACTAATTACAACCATTTTAAAATCTCTGCACTGGACACGTCGGACATGAACATGAATCAAGATCCTTTATTGGTCCATAAGAGCCTTTTTTTATGGCTATATCCCTAAATAGTACTCATCAGATATGTTTCAAGTCGATGACCCTACTGTTAGCAGCCTTTTTAATTAAACCAAGAGTCAAAACCCACAGTGAAGAGTCACTTTACAACTCAAAGGTCTAAAGGTCCATGTCTGTGGAACAGTGTCCCCTTAGACCTAAATCTAAATACGGCACCTGGGTATTTAATTTTAATTGAAATTCATGTATGGGTTAAAGCTTCTCTTTTAAAGTGTTAATTATAATGTATCTTAATTATCATGAACCCCAAATATTGACAGTTGCAAGACAAAGATCCAAAAGTCATACCTCTAACACACATTGTAGCCTGTAGACAGTAAATGGAATGTCAGCGACAAAGGACCAGCGTAATCACACCACTTGACTGATTTATTTTGACTGCATCAGTCCATGATATCAGGCCAAGTTTGTTACCTTTAGTGATACATTTAGATTTATAATATAAACAATAAAAACAAAGCGCTGGCCTTGTTGATTATATTCCTTATTTTTTTCCCCCCTGCATTATAAAAATAAATTCTTCCGGGTTATTAGTGTTGCTTACGAGTAAAGCACTGTAACCAAGAAGAAAGCCATGAGGAACCAGAGGCCCTTTTCACAGTGCTTGAATATAGCATGCTGCAAGGCAGGCATCGTTTTGACTGAGGAGAGATCTAAATATCTGACTTTTGTTATGCTTACAAAGCAATGGCTGTTTTAGTTATAAGCAAGCAAGCTCCCTGGAGGACACTGTTGCCAAGGGCAAACAGTTACAGAGGTCAAGTGCAAATACAGTCACTTGTGAAAAGGTTTGTTTTCTTTTACAAATATTTCTTTGTTTTGAACCCTGAATTCAGAACAGACTTGAAATTAAAGTGTCTTCATAGACTATGGTTATGTAAAGGGAAATCACACACAAACTTATTTTGGGATATAAGAATGCAGTCTGTTTACATTCCTTTTTTACTTCCTGTAGTTGGTGAAAAAGTTGTTGTGACACATTTGGTCCAATCAAAATGAGCACCACAACTAGGGCTGGGACAATATACAAAAATTATTACACAAAAAGCCCTCAAAATAAGGTGATAGTAGTGAATTTATCCAGACCTTATTTTTATGATTCTTTTTACTTTAGAATGTTCTTGAAATAATTATACATAACAAGTTTTTTATATTTATAACATATATAACAAGCAGCTTGTTTTTTCCTACTCGGTTTGTGGCTGTTTGACTCATCAAGATGTCAAGATTTGTACACTCTTAGAAATAAAAGTGCTAAGTAGAACCATCGAAGGTTCTTCGGCTTGTCCTCATACGAGAACCCTTTTTGGCTCCAGGTAGAACCTTTTTATAAAGGTTCCACCAAGAACCATTTTAAAACCCTTTATTCAGGAAAGGGGTTTTAAAGGGTTCTCTGGATCAAATTGGCTCTTAATGGAACCATTAGTGTTACCAAGAACCCTTGAAAAACCCTTTCTTCAGGAAAGGGTTTTTCAGAAGCAAATGGTTCCAGGTAGAACATCAGCCCTTGTAGAAGAACACTTTTGGAACCCTTATTTCTAAGAGTGTATGATAATAGACTGCCACAGTTGAAGACACACCGGTCGCAATGGAGTTAAGTTTTGTTGTCGCTTTATCAGCTGACTGTTGTGGGTGGACCGTACCTGACCATTACTCTGGTACCCCAAGAGAAGGCTACCAAAAATGGAACAGTTGGGGGTGGTTACTTTGGTACTATTCCTAATGCAAATGCAAAAAATATGTGCCATACTGTACTGAACCGAACCGTTCCACTCGGAACTGCAGACTGTGGTCTTTGCATAACAGAAAGTATGTTGTTTGTCTTAGTTTCACTCGTAAGCTTCCACTTCAAATCACTTATTCTGGCTGGTTTGACCATTCAGGCTCCTGTAGAAACATGGCAGCAAAACATGGCAGTAAAACATGGCAGTCTCCATAAAGCAAGGCCCTTGCTAAAAATACATAAAAGTTCTATTCAGTGCAAAAAAAAAACAATAATACACTTATTCCAACAATGTACTCGTGTACAGTACATTCAATTTCCCTTCTTAAATGTTAAGTCTAATATGTGGAAAGCATAGTTTAACATCAGGTTAATTATGACAGGAAATGTTGCTATTGTCCCATGCCACGCCACAACATGAAAAAACACACTTTCTCATTGGCTCACTGCATACATGCAGGCATTAGAGCAGGTGTACATGTGCGTCCTGCAAACATTAACATAGAATGATTGAGACTGGAAGATTTAGCACCGCTGCCAATGCTATCAGGTATTCAGTATATCCCGCTTGGTCCCACCTTAAATAAACTGTAGGCCAAGGTAGACATTTTCTGGGAAATGATGTTTACATACACTGAGTGCACTGGTTACTTCCTGGAAGCTTGTTTTCGTCTTTTAATGTTCCCATAACGACTGGCACTAACGTTAAAATGCGCTTGCGTAAGACGTGTGGTCGTTTTCTGTTTGTTTATTTTCCGTTTTCAACGACGAAACGTCTGAATGTATGTAGTCTGTCTTAAACAACGGTGCCAGTAGCATCGCCGTCATCTCAAAGCATGTGTTCCGGGGGTGTCATCACCTCATATGAAGCAGGGGGTTAGCTTAGCACAGCATAGCATAGACCCCCCCCTCCTTCACACACCTACAAATTCAATTCACGCCGCAGTGCCTGTACAGCTGCTGCGAAGTGTTACATGGGAAATATAACACTGGCCTTGTGGCGTTGTTGTGCACCAGCCGTGAACACGAAGCAAACACAACACAAATAAACAACAAACACGGACATACCTTACGACTTTCATCGAGATGGTTTGCGCCTCACTCTCGTCTCAGCTGCTTATGATTCCCACGGTCGCGTGCAGAGCCGTGTGTGTTGTGTCAAAGCCACAGCCATGTCGAATCATTTTTTTGGGGAGAGAAGGGTGATAAAACACAGCTCACCGCTGCCGCCTCCTCCTCTGCTCACTCACTCACTCACTCGCTCTCACACAACACATGCACACGCTGACGAGTCGAGGGGGTGTGCGGACGGACTGCTGCTCCCGGGTTTGCGGTGTTTACAAGGAATCCAGTCCGACAACAACCGTGCATAACCGAGAAAGGTGCAGATCGTGAAGCTCGGTGCTCGATTGCAGAGACTACCACTAAGGGGGGGGGGGGGTGGTTCTGTGTGTGTGTGTGTGTGTGTGTGTGTGTGTGTGTGTGTGTGTGTGTGTGTGTGTGTGTGTGTGTGTGTGTGTGTGTGTGTCCCACGTAGAGATCAAATTTCAGTAGTAGCACACACACACATTCTTGTACAGCATTCTTAGTGAGGACACTCATATGGACATGCATCCCCCTAGCCCCTTACCCTAACCTTAGCCATCACAACTAAATGCCTTACCTCAACCCAAATAGAAACCCAAATGTAACACTAAACTGAAAATCAAGTCTTGGAGGCCTGGAAAAGCCTTTTCTAACTTGAAACTTTCTATGATTTATAGGTTTCTTTGGACCTCACAAACATACACACACACGTTTGCACAGCATTCTTAAGGACACTCATAAACTTAATGCATTCCCTATAGCCCCTTACCCTAACCATAACCATCGCAACAAAATGCCCTTAACCTAACCCTAAAACCAAGCAACAATCCAAGAGCTATTTTAAGGAGCCAGTGTGTCCTCAAATTCCCCAAATGTCCAAAAAGTGTTTTGGTCCTCACAAAGATACCCACTCAAGAAAACACACACACACAGTGGTCCGAGCCTATTTATAGCCAAGGCTTGTTGACTGAACTGATCCAGGATGAATCAGATGGGATAGCCACTAAAGCAAACTGAAGCCTAGTCTTATTATCAATAAATCTGTTAATGCCTTTAAATAGATCCCTTAACTATACCCTTAAAGCCTTTACACTAATCTCATCCTATGATACCCGACACAGCTCATAATGCCGAATGACCTAATAAGTGGACTGCAATCACACTCCACCAACATCCTTATTGGTTTCTTCTTCAGTGTTAGAAAATACCCAACAGCACTTCCAGCTTTTATTGTTATGTAAAGCCACTGATGATATTGTCCAAGTCCTTCTTCAGATAACGCCTGCAGTGCAGAGTCCTCCTTGACTCATTACCAGAGAGCAGATGACAGATTAAATGACCAGAGGGTGCACAATATAAAATTACATCACCTATAAACTGTATGAGCAAAGTAGCTTATTTAGAGCACAAGGATGTGGGCTGGTCAACGTCACCAGTGACCTGATTTAAAGTTGTGCAGAAGGTGTCACTTTATATGTCACACGCGGTCACCAGAGTGTTCACAACTGCAAATGGATAACGTGAGAACTCTTTCATCCCCAGACAGATTTTAACAGGACGTTTTCCTCTGTGAAAGCTTCCCTTTGTGTCCTTTTTGCAACATCTCTACTGCTGTAAAACATTAACTTTATGGTATTTAAACAAGCACATGTAAACACCACCCTGACGGCAGTATGTTCAACAGACACCTGCTGTGAACAGCATTTTGTACAGTAAAGTGTTGGCAGTGTTTGCATACTGTGTTTATTCTGTTTATACTGTCGTCTTGAGGGTGATATCAGTTTAACATGTAAACATTTTAGTTGCATGTAACAAACTGGTTGGTCAGGTCTCGCAGTTGAAAGGAGGTAAAGGCCAACGTATCCATTTACGACCTATTCTCATGCAACTCCAGTTTAAAGTGCCAGCACTTGCAACCCAGAATTTCTACTTCGCTTAGTAGTAGTAGTAGTATATATATCCATCTTCTACTGCTTTATCCACATGAGGGTTATGTGTCAATATCAGCTGACATAGGGTGATAGGCCTATTTTAATGTCCATTTTAAATGTCCATAATGTCCAATTTGCCTAATCCCCATATTGCATGATGTTTTGGGGCTGTGGGAGTAAACCCATGCACACATGGGGAGAACATGCTAACTCCATGCAGAAAGGCCCTTGTTCCAACCGGGTCGCAAACCTGGGTCTTCTTAATCAAACAATATGTATGTTATGCGTATAAATGAACTGACAACAAAAACACAAGTGGACAACCTGAGAAAGAAAAACAACACTGCGATTACATTAACATTATCCAAAAAAGAGGTGGGTTGAAGTTGTACAAAAACCCACCCCTTCTTCATGACGTATTAACGATTACATGACTGTTTCTATGGTGCTGGCAATTTATATATACACATATATATATATATATATGTGTATATATATATGTATGTATATATATATACATATACATATGCATGTATATATATATACACATATGCATGTATATATATATATACACATATGTATGTATATATATATACACACATATATAAATATATACATATAAAAAGAAAAACACCTTCACCAGTGAACACCTAGTGATAGTCAAAAACCAAATCCCTATATCAAATTTTTAATATTTCCCTGTAGTAGATTTTCTTCTTTGCTTTAAATAAGATCATCATTGCCGTCTGTGATTCTGTGACCCTTTAAGTCTCAGTAACTTTGTTAAAATTACTCTTTTCAGTTGTCTTTTATGGGCCTAGAATGTCATTGCACATATTTAATTCATGCTACATTCAAGACTTATTTTAAAACAGATATCATGCTCCGTTTATCTGCCAGCTCAGTCACACCTGTAATCAATCACCCAGTCATTAAAAGAGGACAGTTAAAGCAAGGGCCATATCATTTTGCTGAGCAGCAGCGCCCTCTGTTGTCTCAAGTGGGAGCTGACCAAACTCCTGACTCGCATAAGTTAACTTGTAAATGATCCTTATAACTCAGTGCTACATCAAAACGGTTTCAAATGTCAGATAAAAATGGTTAATTATGAGTATAAAAACAGACTTTTTGCGTCTTCAAGCTGCTGTTTGAAATCACACACATATTTCCATCACAGGTCAGTGATACAAATGTTATCAGGATTTTAAGTGTAAGTTACATTGGTATTTGTTGATCACTGTGAAGAAGCTTATTGCAAACAGAGATCTCTGTGATAAAATGTTGTCAGCGTGCTCAAAAAACAGACTTCTTAAAACATAAACAATATAAAAAGAGATGCATACATTTTATTGTTCATATAGAAATACAAAAAATGCATGCACGGGTAATGGCATAAATACAGTATAATAGGATCAGCATTAAAAATAATTACATGTAGCACAGTTTGTTCGTTGTAATATTGCATACATTTCTAAAATTCGGTTGTTTTGCTTTTGTCACACGTGCTTTTGAGTAACATGTAGATAATAGACGGAGAGGGGGAAATTAATTTAACATTTTTTTTAGCATAACGCTGCAACATAACAGAATGTCAAAAAAGTAGCGCGGAATAGTTTTTAAATATAATGTAGTCTCTATATATTGCACCGCATGAACATGCGCTTTGGTCGGCAAGACAAAAGAAAAATATGATAAATGCACCAATCAGAAAACAGATATTTTTTTCTCACGCAGTATGATTGAAGCAGCTTTAGTGATCAATGAGAATCAGTTCAACGAGAAAACATCAATGAATTGAAAGCTAATGAATCAAAGCAGCAAAATAATGCACAGATTGTACCATAGATCATGTCGAAGCGACACATGAAAAGACAATTTTAACAAAGACCTCTCTCTAAAGACCATTTCTGTAGGATTTCTCACCAAAAACAGTGTGGTATTTTAAGTATACACGTACTAGGAGCTCTTAAAAATATAGACAATTCATATGATAAAATATATGAAAATAAAAAGGCACAGGCTGGAGTCTTTTTACGATAAGAGTTGTTAATGGATAATAATAAAGTCTTGTTTAACTACTTTTAAATTTAACTACAACAAAATGTACATATATCAAAATAAATCATTTATCTGCTTTAACTCTAAATGTCAAGTTGTTTCAGCGTCGTTTCTGAGCCTGTGCAATAATCCATCTTTAATGACTGACTCAACTAAAACATCATGTGTATCATTATATCCCAATGTAAATATGCTGTGGCATGGATTAGTGGTGTTATTAAGTCTTTAATAATTGCACCTCAGAGCTTCATTAGAGGCTCAAAGTAAATTATATATGCATATAAAAGAGGCACTGCTTGAGTGCTGTTTGAGAATATATGTATATACTGTATATATAAAATAACATACAATAAGGTTATGTGATATAAGTTCTGATCTTAAAATTCCACAGTAATGATACATATAATTCTAATAATATACATCAACTCAACAACCATTACTCGGATTATATGCATTATTATGTCGTACATGTAGAATGGAATAAAAAAAAAAAAGACAATAAAAATCTGAAAAACCCTTTCATGACTTATCAAAAACGTTTAACTATGTTAATACTGAGATGTTGATATGTGGACATAATATAGAACTCAAACTAACTAAGATAAAAAAAAAGGGGTTTACAGTGAGCTCATATTGTCATAAACGCAGGTCAACATTTCAATTGTAAGTCACACTAAACAAATCCTTGAGATACAATGGAGCACCGCAGTGCACCCTAGCACCAGTTTCCTGAACTTCATGTCTTCGTTTTGGACTTGACCTGATTGCAATTACATTGTCAGAATGACCATCAAATAATTCACATGGAATGGTCAACATAAAATCGGAAAACCCCGCCCATTCTGCAAACGATGCAGATAAAACGTCACGTTGATATCTTTAGTTTTAACTAAAGGCAGCGGTCTCAACAGAAACTGTGTTCATGATTCAGCATAGAAGACAACACTATCATCATCATCATCCATTCAGATGTTTCAAAAGTCCATTTTTAGAAAAAGGAATAGATTGGCAAACCCTGCCACCCATAACACCACCACTACACCATGAACTGTGTGTATCCCTCTGCACCCGTGACAATGACATCCATCCAGATCCTCATGGCCTCAGGAGAGGGAGCAACCATGTAGTAGACTCTGTCATGAGTCTTAACACTGAAGGTCAAGGATGGGTTTGGACTCTGAAGGAAGAAGACACCAAAATGATGAATAAAGGAGGAAAGAAAGAAGCGTGGGTGAGTAAAAATTTGAAACAATAAGACAGGAATTACATAACATACCTTATGTGCATTCTTCAAGTGATCATAATACACTTCTTCAATGGCTTGAAAGTAGATGACTCCTTTCAGTTTGACTTCATGCTTGTCTGCAGACGATAAAGTAGGGAAACACAAAGCACAACTTACTATTTATTTCATTTAGCTTCAAGATTTTTCAGAAAACTTAACCAATATGAGAATATGAAAACATTTTAAAATGTTTTTTGAAACCCACATCTTTTCTGTACCATCACATGAATGAATACACACATGATAAAGTGCCTCCTAAGTTCCTCCTCATTGTCATGCAACATCAGAGCTAAAAGCAAACTATTAAAAGGACATCTTTGTTTTTATGTGGGTACAAAGTACACAGTGTGAATGCATCTCCTGTCCTACCTGCATAGTAGGAGAGTGTGCGTCTGTTGCGGTCAAAGACAAACCAGCGTTTCTTCCAGGTTTTGATTTTGCCTCCCATCTTGACCAAGTAGCCTCGGCAAGTCTTTTCCGAGATGGACAAGTGGAAGCACGTGTCTGCGCTGTGGCCCGCCGACTCAATGTGAGCCCGCAGGTCAAAATCATCCTTTCTCACTGGTAAGTACCGTGTTAGTGGCCGAGACTGAGGGGGGCAAGAGTGGATGGGATTGTTAAGAAGGAAAGGTTTCAAGTCATCATAATATACAATTCATTGAAACCACAGAGATGGGTTTGCTTTATCAAAACAAGCAAGATGTTCACTCCCCTTAATGTATTCTGCCCCGTTTGCCATTCTTACCTGTGCCCTTTGTTTCTCTCGCAGTTTCACCTCCCGGTCGATGAGTTTTTGGCGTCTGCTCGTCTCCTCCTGTAGCCGTTTCTCCAGGTCCTCCCTCCTTTTCCTCTCCTCCTCCAGCGCCTGCTTTCGTATTTCCATCTCTTGCTCCTGGAGAATAATTTGATTACATGCCAATTCAGCAAGGAATTTAGTTTCAGTTGTGTCCCCGAGTACCATTTTGGAGGGAAAACTGTATATAGTCTATATCAGGCCTGTCTCTACCAAGAAAACTGCAACTCAAACTGACCTTGTACTCGAGAAGGCGGTTCTTTTCTGCCTGAGCTTCTCTCAGCATACGCTCCATCTCCTCGAGCTTGGCCACATTTGATGTACTGGCACTGGAGCAGAGAAACACATATGACACACATCAGAAACAAAAACACAAGGATTTTTTTTTTTTCATGTAAAATCCACCACCTGGTGCACAGTCACAGACTTTTGCATGTTACATTGCAGTCAGTTTAATGAATAAAATCTACTCCAGCAGCAGTGGACACGACAAACTGAATCTCTTTTAACTTTTTGTCCTTTTCCCCCTCACATTACACTACACAACATACAGATATGCAACATTTAGTTTTGTTTGTACCAAAAGTTCCTTAGATTGTGAGAATACACAGAAAATAAATACATTCCGGTAGGATAGATGTGTTAAATTTCTGTCGAAATGACAAAGCACTCTCCTGTGTATTGATTTATCATGCATATGTGCTGAATCAATGAGGAAATACATTAGGAAAGGAGGCCTTGATGTTAAGGGTTTCTATGAATAGAAGGCTTCTTTTCTCTTTCCATCTGCCCACAGATCTTCAACGTCTGTCTTCAGTCGAGACGATCGTCTGCTGACTGACTCCAGATGATCTGCACATGACACGACTCCGCAACTTACCTCAAAGGAAAAGGATTTGTGTGTTTTTTTGTGACATTAAACTAAACAAATTCTCTCTTTTCTGGTACCAAAGGAAAATATACAACGAATCTCTGATGATATCACAAAACACTTTAATCAGTGGTAGATTTAGAGTAGAGTCTAAATAAATGATTCTCCAGAAAGAAATCAAGAATAAAGAGACGAAGGAGAGAACCAGAGGATTTAAAGTTAAAGAAAAAAAGTGAAACATTTAATACACTTCATGTTAGAATAATAATGACCTCACAAAATAGACAAATGAATCAGCATGTGACAGCTATTTTAGTCTAGTACTTTGCATTTAGGCTTAAACTAACACAACACATACTTTTTTTTGTAATTACTGTGCCTTACTGCAACATTACTGTATTATTCAATCTACTTTCTCCCATTCCCTTGTCTTTCTCTTACCTCAAACGATGAGAGGGAATCGCATTCATCATCACTGCAGACTAACCCACTTCAACTCTAAGTGTTTGGATTAGTTAAGAAGAACTTTATCTTGCTCCAACACTTGTACCTCCAGAAAATGGGACACATCCCGGACAAGATGACAAAAAAAATCCAGTTCTATCGTAAAACGACTTTTTTTTTGTCCAGCACTGATCCAGGTTACACCACACATCATCCAGTCCAATGTAATCAGGTAGAGCGAAATCTGGCTGAAGCCATACAGAGGATCACAGAGGCAAGGAAAACTTGAAAAAAAGCGGGCAGATCAATCTGCAAGTGATTTAGGACTTTGCAAAATCTATGCGCAGAGGCAAGACCATACCATTGCAAGAAACAAAAGAAGGGGAGGAAGAAAAAAAGACAGATGCAACCACTGTAAAACGGGGAGAGAGGAAAAGCATGCACACATGGTTTTAGTCCAGACGGACTGAACCCCCAAATGTACCTCCATACGAATACTGGTTCATCTGAACCTGAGGGGGTTGACTGTGGAATCGCATGCACACACACACACACGGAGTCTTCATGTTTTCTGTCATGTGTAACCTGACCCTGAAACACAACTAATCAAGACTTCCCCTCAACTCACAACACGCGCAGTTCAACAATTCCTAAGAGGGTCCATGAGAGGTGGGAAAACTCTACACATTTTTTACATTAAAATCAGTTTGGGCTCACTTTTCTTATCTCTTTTTGTCACTGTCGCCAATTCCCTTTTATGCAGTCAGTGTTTCATATTATGAACACAAGGGGACATTTAGGTGCTTTTGATTTTTAAATTTCTGTCTGTCTCACTTTTCTCAAAACCCCTATATCATACATCAGTTTGAAGAACTTTTACACTTAAAACCAGAAAAACCATACCACCAACAGGCTTAATCATTCCCACAATAATACACTATATGCATTAACACACGCCAGTGACACACACTTACCTGGAGACATTGTCAGGAGAGCAGGCAGAGATGCTCGTTTCAATGGAGTCCGTACTATCCACACTCATTGTGTCAAATGCCTGGTTGTCACGGTACCCATAGGCATCGAGGTAGACATTTGTCTGGGAAGCTGCTCGAGAGCCAGGCTGACCTGAAAATAGAAATGCAAACAAATGAATAATAAAACATTAACAAACATTAGTTCCAATATCCCTGCTCATCTACCTGTTTTTGTCACATCCTCTGTGACAACAGTTTGCCCAGGCGGCTTCAAATTTGAATCAAAATGACCCGCCACTGTGAAACAAGCTCTTTTACATTCAGAGGAAAGTAAGATCCACACTTTTCTGTGCCCAAGCAATAGGGCTAGCAACTAAATGTGGCGCTACGTGTGATTAAGACAGTCCAAAGTTCTCTGGAAGGAAAATGAGACATCGTCTGGACTAAAGGGAAAGAAAAGTGACTCTGGGTACAGGAAGAAGCAAACAACAAAACTGATGCTATCTTCCACATGTAGCAGACCCACCCATCTGATGAGCTGCATCAAGGGACCAAATGGACTGAGGGACCAAATACATACTGTGGCAATATAAGGCAAAAAAATAAACACAACTTCCTAAAAATAGTCAAAATATATAGCCATTCAACATTTATTTGGAACAGATTAAAAAAGGTGGATGCTCGTAATGCTATGTAAATATAATTTTAGAACGTATACATAATAAACTTGGCATGGAAATGAAGTGAAAGGTCCACGAGGTAACTGGTCGTCCTTTTGATCTTTCAGCTGTAAACTCAAATGTATGTAAACAGTGGGAATAATGATCGTAGTGTTGAGTGAGGAGCAGAATATTTAATGATGGGAAATTACATGCTGGTCGTTTGTGGTCGGAAATGTGAATGACTTGACTTTTTGCCAATGATAAACTGTGAATACAATGAATACGTAAGACATCCATCACTTGATATAACAAGTCGAAATGTTCACACACTTAATAGCACAAAGAAAATGTTCTTTAAGCCTCCACTGAATAATCACACTGCTGTTGTAAACAATACTCTAGTACGTCCCCTGATGGAGCAGTTCTCCTCCACTTACATTCCTCCAAATCTTCACCGACAAGATAAACAAAACACAATGATGTGCACTCCCACACATGAAAACTCTCTCAGGGATATTGTGACCATATAAGGTACATCTTCATGTCACGAACCCACGTTGTGGTTGTTAGGGGGCGAGAGAGGGAGGAACACAAAAGTCAGAAACATGACAGTGGTGTTACATCTACTTAATCCACCTTCATGTACTATCTTCAACCTTATTGAAGGATGGGTGAGTTTGTGTGTGTGTGTGTGTGTGTTCTTGTACTTGCGGCATACTGAGGACCAGTGAGGGTTTTTAACCAACAAAGTGAGGTCATTTTTTTCTTAGGTTGTAAACGTGCTATACTGTGTTTTTAACAGAGGTCCTCAATTCGGTACAAAAACCCGTTTTCAAACCCTGGTGTTTCACACACTTTTTGCTCTGGGGCTCCACCTGCAGACATTTTATGGTACTGCACCTAGAAGTTCTTTATAGATGTCATAAAGTAGATATTTGTAATTGTGTTGATTTATAAAGTGGAAATGCTGGTCCTCACTTTGTCAGCATCACGGTCCTCAGTATCCAACAAGTACAAGAATATGTGTGTGTGTGTACCTTTATGCAAAGACCGAGATTCAGTTTCCTTACTGGACAATGAGAAGATTCTTGGAAGAATGCTCCCACAACTTGTGCTCTGCACCAATGGTGGATGGGACTATGGAGAATCCAGAAGAGACACAATTAACAAGTAGAACTTCATTTAAATCACAATAAACGACAATTATTTGACTGTTTTCAAACAATTAGTGACAATTTCGTGACCCCAAACTCCGGCCATTCATATCTTCTCTCTTTATTTGTCTCATTCATGCACACAGACTTGTTTACGTGCATGTACCTTGGAGGGGTAATTGCGTCCGAGCGTCGCACACGTGAACTGGCGCGTCATGTTGGGAGCGGTTCTCTTCCTGGGTAATGTGTCACTGAGGTGGGACCCACCTTCTCTTTCAGACCTCCTCTTCTCCTCCAGCAAACGAAAATGCTGGGAAAAAAAAAATCATACACACAAACACATAAAAAAAGAAAAGTCAGTTATATCAATAGAATTATTAAAGGTGCATTATGTAATAAACCACGGATTATATCTGAGCTACAATAACGGAGAACGGACGAAACCTAAAAAGACCTCGATATTTTGAATTTGAGTATAGTAACCATTTTTGGTCAAATTCTTACATACGGTGCCTTTAATTATTAATTTGACATAGTCACACTTTTGTAAAGTCATCATTTCAAGTCCCTGCCTATGAGTGGTTTTTAAGATATCTTACTTTGGTGCCCTCTGGTGGTCGAAAAAATACGAAATACAATCAGGCAAACCTGATATGGCAAGGTGCAAGCCAGGGAAATTCATTTTTCAATAGATGACAACTTCATATATTGGAAATTCAGTCTCTTAGATTGACACACTTTTATAATACATCCAAGAAAAATATCTAATTTGAATCTTTTGCTTGTCATTGTGACTTTAATGTGATTAGTAATGCCTGTGTTTACTTTAATTTTGAAAATGGCATTCCATACTAAAACTAATTTAACCCATACTATTATTTTTTGACACTTTCTGTATAATTACCATTCACATTACCTGCCTGAGATGCTGATGGTGCTTTTTGAGAGGAAGAGGAGGTGGGGGAGAGTCAGGGAGGGGAGAGGGGTCACGGTATGACACCATGTTCTCTGGCCAATGCACAGAGGGGTTTTTGGGAAGGGGGCAGGGATATAGATGAGAGGAGGAAGAGGAAGCACAGTCGGCAGGTGAGGAAGAATAACAGAGCTTAAAAAAGAAGAAAGGAAAATGTCAGAAAGCAGAAATAGGAGAAAAAGAGGGAAAGAAAATAGGGAGAAGAACACTTTCATAAACACTGTGCATCATCTGCGTCTGTGTATTAAACAAGACTCCAGGCTCTTTGCACAGCTACACACACCTCATCCTCCTGTGGCTTCGTGGTATCGTCATCATGTGAGGAGTTTGCCTCGGACTCAGGGTGGACATTGGTCAGAGCAGGGGCGGACTTAGGGTCCCCCTTACGCTGCGAGTAAAGCTCATTGATTTCACTGACTGTGACATAGCCCTGGAAAGTATCAAGGAGAAACGGAGGAGAGAAAAGGGGGTGAGGTATAGCATGAAGTGAGTCTGCCATATTAATATGTTACAGCAATTAGTTGTTAGAATGATGCTTCTGTGGCAATTTTAGTTTACAGGTAAAACAACAACAAAACAAGTTATTTTGACACAGTTCTGTTAACAATGATTACTTGAAGCAAACAAGACGATGTCCACGGGACTATTATGAGTCAGTATATGATGTGCAGAGAATTATTCTGTCTCAAATTGCATTGCTTTCATTCGTGCTTTCATTCAAAACTTTTCATTGCATGGACGTGACATTTCAACAAGAAAACAAAAGGTGACAAGGAAGCAACTGAAAGAAGGGGAGGAACAAAAGAAGGGAAGGAGATGTCTCCATACAATCCTACAGATTATGGATTTGGCCCAATCCGGATTGAAGTTTAATGTATAAATTAAAGTAACATCAAACCAAATACACTCTTCTCATTAAAGTAATTGTCAGTGTTTTGACCACCTCAGCCTACGTATGTGTATATGTGAAATATTTAAACACAGAGGTGAGTGGCTCTACATTTACACTGAACTGATAGTTAATTAAAATTAATTATGTGCAAAAAATTGATGTTAGGTCCAAATTAAACCAAGCTCTTGACATTCACAAATATCACATATTAATAATTTACGTTTAAAAATGTAAATTATTAACCATGAACTTCAGTATTTGGATTAAAAAATACTCTGAAGAAGGCTACAGCTGATATTTCAGCGTGCCACATACATACAGAACAGGTTATTTAAATCAATATTTAATATTACTATGAATATATGGGAATCTATATGTCACTACACAATGTGAAAGGAATTGGCTTGAGATCAGGGACATTCTGAAAGGTTTAAACAGTCAATTTGGACAAGCAAAACAATTACAAAAAAAAGTATAATAGGTTTGTTATACAAATAGAAGAAAGGAGGTTAGTAAGAGGAGAGAAAATTGTGGCAAAAGGTCAGGGCAACAAGACCTAAAAACCTGACATGCAGGCTGAATCCAGCAAGGACAGAAGGAAGGCCCAGTCATTAAAAATAATGAGTGGATGAGTGGACTTTAAAAAGTTCAAAGAGGAGCACAGTTGTCATTTTCTTGTCCGTCAGCTGTCAAGTAAACCTACCTCCCTCAGCGTGAAACCCCGGCTACCGGTGAGGTCGGCATATTTTCCATCCAGTGTGGCGAGTTTTTCTTTTTCCTAACAGAAAAAAAATGGAAATAAAAGAGATCATTTAAAACAAAACCAACAATTTGCTGTTGGTCTTTTATGAAAAAATTATATTCAAACTATATACACATGCAAACATGGATTCCATTGTACCCTTTGCAGCATTGATTCAAGGTTGCTCCTCTCCTTAATGAAGCTTTCCTTTTCTCGCTGAGCTTGCTGGGTAATCTGTGTTGCCTGCTTCTTCAGAGTTAATAGGCGCTCCTGAAGTTTTCAAATAGGAAGACCAGCTTATTACACACATATTTTTTTTTTTCTTAAAAAGGGACTGTATTGAATTGATACATTTTTCTTTGCGGCAGCTACCTTGCGTGTGACTGTGCTGCGCTGGTAATCTGCGATCTCCCGCAGGAGTTGCTGAGTGTGTATTTCCTTGTCCTCGTCCTGCCTGCTCTCTCGCTCCAGCTGCTGAAACTCCAGGTCCTCAAAACGCTTCGTCTCTGCCTCGAGCACCTCGCAGTCCTGACAGACACAAGCAAATTCACAATGCACAGGTAAACAAGCAACATTAGTGGATGCATGTAAACAGGACAGAACAGAACTTCATGTATGTGATACGTCTATATTAAAGGGTGTAGGTCAATTGTCAACAAATTGCCCTGTAACATATGTTTTGCTTCTATTCATTTTATAATGAACACATATTTTTCCAATAGCTTTGAAACAAACAGAAAATGGGAAGCAGTCGTCATTCACGTATGACCAAGCACCTTCTCATCCCTTAATACGCTGACAAAAGGAACCAGTCTCATAGATGCTTTATTTTCCATGCAGACTACTGATGTTTTTATAGTGTTGTCATGCAAAATGTAACACACCACAAGCATTTCCCACTCAATACAGAGAGCCACAAAGCGCTGTCACCTTCGGGTATATGTAAAAAAAAAACCCCAGAAAAAAACAGTCAGTTTACTTCTGTAACAGAACCTTCAAACACCTTATACTCTCACAGATTCAACCCCTCTGAAGACACATATATACAAGTAGACACAGACACCTATAGAGTTAGACAGAGAGAAGAATTATACCAGTAAAAGATCAGTGGTGGAGGTGGAGAGCAAGTCCGCAGAGAAAAGAAAATGTAGGCATTTTCAAGTCCACAAGCATCATACCACTCTCAGTTCATGCGAGTCTGTCCATGTGAACACCTGCCCATACACAAGATAAACTGAATGTGCACATGCGAGGCACACACGGCTGCTTCTTTTGCTGCTTATGTTCCGTAACCTTGGTTTCATGCTGCCCTATGTGTTGTGTTTTCCTTGAATGGACCCACAGGTTCACACACTCCAAAGTCTGAGATCCACTTTTCCCATTCACCTGAATGGGGAAAAGTACTCTCAGATGTTTGGAGCCCAGGGTATCTTCCTGTGCTTGTGTGCGTAAGGTGTTGAGTGTGTACTGACCCTGGCTAGCTGCTCCTGCAGGGGCTCCTTGGTGGCCTCAGGGCAGCTGTCCAGCTGGGAGCGCTGCTCACACACAATCTGAGCCAACCTCTCTACTCTGCCCCTCTCTGCCTGCAGCAACTCACACGCCTGGCGTACAACACATGGACATACACAAAAACGCACACACACACACGCCCACACGACGACACATGTACCATGTACATGTTTTTATGTACATATAAATACAAAGACACGAACACACACACACACAAACGACAGAGAGAGGATGGCAGGTTAGTTGGACTGGGGGAGCCACAGTTAATTACTACGACGACCAGGCCAGCGATATGAGCTAAGAGGGAGGGAAGGGGAAGAAGAAAGCTGAAGAAAAAAAATCTAACATAGAAATGGATGGGTAGCAAGGGGTTGAATAAAATCGAAAAATGGTATCTAATCTCCAAATGTCATTGTCAGTAGCAACTGGACATGGAGTTTGTCTTGAAGACATTTTATCACAGAGGATAAAAAAAGAGGATAAGTTGCCTGATTCAGTGACATTTGGAGAACCGTGAATGAAATGATGAATGCTACACAGACTAGTAAGCAATGTGTCATTAGTTTTCTCTCCTGCTCATTTTTCCCTGTTTGTTTGAGCGAAAATGACCGAGGGTGAGAAAGGCGAGTATAGATATATGGGATGTATCAGCAGAGGGTACACTTATAGTCCTCTCTATGAATACAATGCATTTATACAGACACTCACACACCCCTGGAGCACTCGGCTTCAACCTCAACCTCAACTTCAACAGACTTTTACACACTTTTACAGACTTTTACTTCTCTTTGCCAAGCACACAATGAAAACCCAATAACCACAGTGGGAACATGCTTTTGGAAAGTTTTGTCAATGTATAAAAATTCTGAAATCTTTCGGGTTCTCCATATGGCATGTGGGTGGGATGGATGTAAGCCAAATGATGACTAGTGACTGGTGTTTGCTAAACAGTGAGTCTTTCTTTCATTGGACAAGAGAACTATTTTCTCTCATGCCCTCAAAGTCGTTTAAATGCTGCTGGGTCTGTAATATGCCTTCTACTCAAAGTGGCTTCTGTCCGAACTTGACTGATCACTGTTGCCGAGATGGCTGTCCTGGAAAATAATCCATCACTTGTTTTACAACCTTACTTTTACAGGTCTATTCCTTCCAATATTTATTTTTTGAACAAAGTACGTCCTATCCTTTCAGTTTGGTTTCCTCACATGTTGTTATTGTGTGAACACTGACAAAATAGCATCATCAAAACAAAACACAACTCATTTCTTTAAAATGGTTAAACATTTTGAAAACCATCTGATGCCTCTTTAAATGTAGATGGATACAGATGCATGAGAACTTCCCTGAGAGCAGTGTGTGTAAGATGGGATCACTTGGTGACTGTAATACTCTGGGTAGCATTAACAGATATATATTTGGAACCGAGACAGCATGAGAAGGATTAACACCTATCAGTTGGTCACATGACCCCTAAATATTTGAGGATCTTGGAGCAGCACATGTAATTTCAAGACACAGACACACTTGCACACAAACTTGGGAAGCGAAACACATGCAGCTGATTAAAGTGCATGTAACCAGGGGTTTTAGAACATTATTCACCATTTTTATGTTACGTATTTCCTTTCTGCCCAATCCTAAAATCACCTTCCATTGACTCAGAAGCTAAATTAAAAAAAGGTAGAGTGCAGAAAACAAAAATGTTTTGACCCAGCCGACTTTTTGTATAATCCTTATGAATCCCAACTGACTCTTAGTTGTTCTTCAACAGAGCATAGCATGTATACCTTTTCCTTTTCCTGTTGGGACTTGGTCTCGAGTTCAGCCATCTTGTTGTGAAGTGCTTCCAGGGCTTCTTTTTCCTGCTGGAGAGCAGCTACCTCCGACTCCTGTTCAGCCTCCACAAGGGCTCGTTCAACCTCCACCTTAGATAAACACAAAGTATTAGTTTATTTTTACTGTTAGTAAAATGACACATGAATACTTCACCTAAAACAAAATTTGTGATTGACAGATTTAATCTGTGAAAAAACTTTAATTTCTCTTTAAATTAATACAGGATTTAAATAACAGAAAATCCTTCTGTCGTCTTGCTCTACCTCTCGCGCAGATTCGTCTATTTGGTTGTCCAGCTCCTTGATTTTTCTCTCCAGCTCCTCCATGTTGTTCAGCACCTCGATCCTCTCCTCCTTAACTTGCCTCACCTCCTCCTCTGAAGGTCTGGAATCCTGTCTGCAGTGCCGCATTGCATCCTCTAGAGCCTGCATCAACACAGATTTTTACCAGTGTAAACATGTATTCAAAACTCTCTGAACCATTATTGGGTTAACTATTGTCACCACCATCAATCTTCATAATCATATCAATGTTCATGTTCATTGTATTGCTAAAAAACAAGAAAACAGTACTTTGCCTGCTCTAGTTTAACAAACGTTCTGTAAATAAGTAAGTGTATACTGAGACTGAGTGTTAAAATAACCAATCCTTGTCAACGTTATGTTACTGTCAATGAATCCTGAATAATCTGATTAAAGAAGCTGACCAAAGTCAATGAAGTTACTCTTGAAGTCTCATTTCATTTTCAGGAGATGTGTTGCATGGTGATGGAGAAACATTTAACTTCTGCCAACAAATTAAGACTCTACCTCCAATCATTTAACCACAAAATGACAGAATAGTTACAATTACTGACAATTTCAGTTATGTTCAAAATGCCTGTTTATCACTATTGAACAGCATCTAACAGCATCTTTGTCCCAGTGGTTTCTTCACCTCCTCAACAAAAACGCCTCTATACATTTCTTTAAGTTTAAAAGTGGTAGACTAACAATAACAAATCTATATGGCAGAATAAATTCAGGTATCAAGACACTAAATTTAATGCTCGAAATCCACTAAAATATCTGATATCATTACTTCATGCGTACACAGGAAGCATTTCAGACATTAGTAATCTACTTCCATCCAAACAGACATCCTATTGCGCATACCTCATTGGTTCTCTGTGTACGTGGAGAAGGTGAGGGGGCAAAGCTTCGCAAGCTGACAGTGGGAGATTCTGCCCGATTGTCTCGGTGACCGCTCCTGCGCCTATGTCGCAACTGTAGCTCTTCATCATAGAAGCCATTCTCTGAAGCAGGAGAGGCGATGTGTCCATTTCCAGAGGTTTCAGTGACAGCTGAACAGTCGGAAAAGACAGACGGCGTGTCGTCGTCATCGTCGTTCACTTGGAGCTTCTCCAGCTCCTGGTTGATTTTACGGAGATCCGCCACTGCTGAAGTGGGACTCGTAGTCGTGGCACCTCCATCCCGGTCAGTCTGGCCCAGCTCTGAACACAGAGACAATATGGTCTCTAGCCGCTGTCGCTCCTGAGATAAACACACAGAAGTTAGATTGTACACCGATCTGGTAAAGCAGCTTATTTCTATTTTTGTTCATTACACAATTCTGCATCAGGTAACTTACATTACATTACTTTTTGTACAGTAAAAATGCATTTCTATTAGAGTTGTGATTTAACTGCTGAACACCAAGTCTGTTATGTTCCATGGTATGATAGACTTCCAAAAGCTCTACAAAACAAAGTTTTGATTGCTCAGGTTACCTGGAGAAGCATTGCAGAAATTTGTCAGCCTTGTTTCGTCCTTGTTTAATCCAAAATATACTTGGCAATATCATTTTCTAGAGCATCATTCACATCTAATTTTGTGAACTATTCACATACTCTCAAAAATCTAGTTCTTCTCAACAGGGAATCCAGGAGCTATATTTCCATCTCACCAAGTTCTGCCTGCTTTAACACAGACATACGGGAAGCTACGTGAGCTGCAGAGTCAAAATATCCTGTCGTAGCTTCAGCAGTAACTTCTCTGGTGGGAGCCTTATTAAGTAAGTAATATCAGAGAGGGAAAGAGGGAGGCAGTAAAAATGGAACACATGACTAGGATGTGTGTGTATGGGTATGTGTGAGAGAGAGAGGACGAGTGAGCTAATGAGGAGGTGAACAGCTGTCAACTACGGTCGGCAGGGTACACTTCAACAAGCCATGACTATGAACATGGGAATGTGTCCGTGTACTGCCACTCAGAACACAGGACACTTTCCAAGGAATTGTACTTGAATCTGAACCAGGTGGCGTTTGGACAATGGAAGACTTGATGGAGGCACGTGTTTGTTTAGAAAGGCTGAAAAGAGGTATCAGGAAATGCATTATAGCACTACACTACTACTACACATGTATTTATGTTTATTAATAAGCCAATATAAATATTGGGTAATATATATTATAATCTTAACTTAAACAATTACATTTGTATGCATACGGCCAGGTGTGAACAAGTGGGCAATATGAACCAGGAGCTGAGACAAGTGTCAGTTTGTCACCTTGCTCTATTCTAATGGCCACAAGCCTCTGTGGAACCCTTATCGTAATCAGCTGTCAACTAGAGCGGGACAGATGGAGAGGGAGACGGAGAACAAGGACTCCTATAAAAAGATGAAGAGAAGGGACAAAATGGAAAGAAGACAGGGAGCTCGTTGACAAATACAATATGAGCTGGTGATTTGTCCCGTCTGATAGATAGTCGGCAAAATGAGAAAATTCTATTTTGCTATTCAGATAAATATGACAGTCTGTCGAAACTCATTCATATGGCTAAATGCCAATATGTTACCATGTTTTTGTCTTTCACTGTAGGTTCCCTGCACTACCACTAGAGGGCAGATAGTGCTTGAGAAATGTCTGCGATCTTTTACATCATACCAGACCAAAGAAAATGCAGCAATGTGGGGTTAAATTCATTTTCTTTCATGATACCAGGCAAAAGGAGCAAAAGGCTCTGGAATCCAAGCAGGAGAAATGGGTCCATACAATTCCATCTTGATTTTATAAGTATAATATACAGTAACTGGAGGTAAGCTGAAAACCACTGTTTGTACAATGGTTGGGCTGTCCAGCATCCAGAAAAGTATTCCTTACAATTTAAGGAGAAGACACTGTTCACTTAGTAGCATATGGTCATTTATATGACTCTCTCTTTCTGTGTGAAAGTGAGGGATACACGTTATCCAGAGAGGGGGAAAGCAGAATTATGAGCCCACTTGTTATTACACAGTATGTTGAGCAGCTGTATATTTATCCACCTGCTACTTGAAAACCCTGCTCTCTAATCTTCTTAAATTTCACTAACCAACAGCTGACTGATGTGTTCTGTGGCTCTTCAGTGGACCGAACCGCACTGGGCGGTTTTCCAGATGACTGACATAAACACACACTACGTACACGCAAACACACACAAGAACACAATCCAAGCACAAGGTTAAGAATAGTCCTGTTAGAATCAGTCGGGGAGCAAAGGCATCTGTGAGAGTGGTAAACCTCACTGTGTGTGTGTGTTAAGCTCCCTGGGAGAGTATGTTTGAGGAGACAAGAAGGAGATCGGTGATGAAGGGAGGTATTCCCGACATGCATTCCTTTTCTTGCATGATTTGCCAACACTGCAAAACAAAACATATATTCCTATCTCCTATCAGTAATCTTGAAGGCAACAAACTGTCAGTCAGTATATTTACATGAGATTACACAAAAGAAGAAAAAAGTCAATATATTGGGTTTTTTAGACTAAAACAGAAAAATACATGTTAGACTGACTGACGTTGTGCTAAATCGAACCAAAGTCGTTAGAAGTTTAATTACTATTGTGTGTGTATATGTTCAGCTGGACCCAGCTGGTCACTCCGGGTATGTTCCACACTGCCTGCCCCCAGACTTTGACCCAGAAATAATAGAAGAAGAAAACAAGAAGAACATGACAACGTCCAGATTAGTGAGTTTTTTGGACTGATGGGGGGACCAAATGTATGCTTTGCCAGCTCAAAGTATTAAATATTTGAGAGTTACTGGTTAGTAGACAGACATAGTGTGGCGCTTGGTACGACATTGGTGCCAACAAGCTGCCAACTAAAGTCGTTTTTAAGACTGTGTCGTCAACTGGAAAATGCCCAATACTGACAAGCTGACAGGAGCATATTGCCACCTACAGTCAGGGAGTCAAAAACACTTCATTCAACAAATTGACCCCCCCCCCCCAGTGGAATTAAATTGCGTATTTGAGTTAAAACTCAACTGTGGCATGAAAAACATCCCGTAGTGAGTTCTTCCATGTGTAAGCCAACTACTGATTTGTATTTACAGCTATGGCTGCAGTCTATATTGTAGTTTCTATCAACAGTGCACACCTCTTGTGTCATTTGGTCAGAAATAAAATGTGGTTCTGTACAGAGACAAACAGTAAGTGCACACTCCTACTCACCAGTCTCTCTACCTCCTGCTCTCGCAGCCTTTCTTCTTTTTGACGATGGTGGTAGTCAGTCAGCTCCTCCTTCCCACTCAGTGAGCTGATACTACCCCTTCTTTCCCTGAACCCCCCTGGTGGAGTCACCCCTGCCTTTCCAAATGAAGACCTCCTGTCACCAAATCCCATCCGAGGTTCCAACCCTGCCTTCCCAAACGACGACCTCCTCTCTCCAAGACCTTGGGTACCAATGAATTCAAGATCTGCCCCTCGCCTCTCCTTGTCAACCAAATTGTAGTCTTGGAAGCCTCCATTGCTGGCAGAGCATTCCGTGTCTGAGGAGACGGAAGCTGTGGGGCTGATGGTGCTGGAGGAAGTCAGGCTGAGTTTTTTGGCCACACGGGGGGAAGAAGAGCCCCCTTTGGATGGGAGGGTCACATCAGGGGGTGCTACTGTAGAGGAGATGGAAGAGGTGGTAGACGGCAAGTTCTTAGTGGAGGAGAGGGAGATGGACACAACACCTTCTCTATGAGCAGTGGTCTGTATTTGATTCATATTGGAGGCTTGTTGTGTGGAGATATACGAGTTGTGGTTGGCGTCCTGGCTGTTATTGTTGTAGTTGTCTTTGCTATATTTGTAACTTCCACCAATATCAGACCGTCGTGACGGCAGTGTCGACAAGGTCAGCACTCTATTGCTGTTGTCATGAGGAGAGGATGAGGGGCAGAGGCGTGGCAGGGAGCGACTGTGCCCTCCTCCCAACAGCCCGTTCACCGAGCCGGCTGAATATTTTCTTGGCCGACTGGTTGGTGATGGCTCTTGGTTTCCACAGCTACGACGTCCAAGGCGGGGGCTTGAGGGCATGCTGACTGCGCCTCCTGCCGATGGAGTGCGGGATGATGATGATGAGGGAGGACGAGAATGGAGGGAGCTTTCCATTCCAGCGACAGAAGATGAAGAGCCGCCACCATTCCACGTGGACAGCAAAGAAGAAGAGCTCTGGTTCTGCAGTCGCCGGTTATCGTCCTGGTTGCGGCCCGCTGAGCTGCGGGAGGAGAGATAAGAAGAAGGGTCGGATCGACGTCCCGGGGGAAGTTGAGGAGCAGATTTCAAAGAGAGGGGTGGACGATCTGTGCCATAGAATCGCCTTGCTTGTTCCTGATATGCTGATGAAGATGTGGTAGGACTTGACACAGGTGTTGTGGGTGGAGACTGCAAGATAGAAGAGAGAAAAGCAGTTACATGCAATAATTTTGTCAAATATGTATTGCGCTTTCAATATTATTTAAAGGTGCATTATGTAATAAATCTAAAGCAACTGGCCATAAAATCAATCCTCCTAATATGTCACAGAGACTCGGGATTAATGTTCATATAACATGAACTCACCAACAACAACAGCACAGCCAAAATATTTGCATTAAGAAAATATTTTGCAGACTGCAAATCATGTTTATGTTTTGAAATCAGGTTTTGGCATGTGGCATCACCTAATGGTGTCTACCAATCATTGCAGTCAGTAGAGTCTCAGCTGCCGAGGGTTGCCAGTTAAGTCAGAAAACGACACCTAAAAGACCTCTGTATTTTGAATTTGAATGTAATAACCGTTTTTGGCCACATTCTTACATATAGCACCTTTAAGAGAAGCAGATGGAATGGCAGAAAAACACAAAGTGAATTATGGTGGAGCTTTGGTAATTTTAATTTGAGGGCTAAATCCTTTGTTTCCAGTTAAACACTGTAGTTGAGCCCAGGATAGTGGATAACCCCTGGTTAGCTTAAAACAAACATCCAGGGTATAACACACAGACTTTGCAAGCCATGCGAGGCATGCGACAGAAAGCAGGTTATTAAACCATAACAAGAACTAAAAGATGACTAACCTGAGTTACACTGAAGTAAGAGGGGTTGGCGTTCCCATTGGCTCTCAAGCTGTTCTCCAGTGCAATCTTCTTGCGCTGCAGGGTGTCCATCAAGTCCCGAAGTTCGGAGGCTGACCGCATCCCCCGAGCACTGCTGGTGCCACCTGCAACTGCATAGCTGTAGTCGCTGCTAAACTTCAGGTAGTCTGGGAAGGACAAGAGATAAAATTGGATATAAAATGAACGGATGAAACAGGACAGGGCAGATACATAAAAGGTAAACAAATAAAAATTACATGGCAGATATAAAAAGAAAAAAGATATGTACGACGACAGGACACGCCACACAAGGGCATAAAGAAAAAGACGGACACAACATCCCTCTGTTTAATCTAGAAAATTTAGAGAGAGAAAAATCAGTGACAGGGAAAAAAAGAAAATGAGAGACGAAGGAAAATGGGAGGAGCAAGGAACCACAAATGGAGGCAGAACGATGAGAAAAATAGCAAAAGTTGTATGTGTACCTGAAGCTACAGCTATTCTTGTCTGAGGCCCTTGGCAGAGCAAACTCAAACCAAACAATCCACAACTGGCAGCAAATCCCCAGAATAGAAATCAACACACGCACACACACTCAGCAAATACACTGTTGCCAAAACCATCCATCTGATCCAAGACAAATAGTTTAACGAGGGTTCAGTTCTTTACTACAGGATTTGGAGAAATGAAAAAGACCACAAAATATATTGGAATACTCCCAGGGCCCCCCACCCCCACCCTTTCTACAGCCTTTTATTTAAAAGAAGTTGTCGGTTGTGAGGGGGGTTCCATTTCCAAACCTCCTAAATTTAGCTGGGAGATAACCAATGAAACCACCTAATCAGCCAAAAAGGTTCTTTTACTTTGTATAACATCACTAAATTCAGCAGACGCTAATTTGATTGATAGCTAGAGCTCAGGTTATACTCCCAAAATATGACCATGTCATCAAAAAAGCAAGGTAAAAACACTTAGGTAGGGAAAAGTCATGTGGGAGGAACCTGCCCTCATGTTTTTTTTAATCATCTGCGGCATTATGTGGAAAAGGAGCTATTACAATGTTCAAACTTGGACCACCCAGTGTTAAACAGCCACACACAAAAGCTGTAGCTCCGCCTGAGAGAAACACACGCGTGTGTGTGCGTATGCTGACAATGTACATGCATGTCGAAGGTGAAGTGTGAATATTAAAGCTACTACTGCCGCTTTGATGAGTTATACTGGAAGGAACATTAAAGAGTACCGAAAAGAGCACGTCATGTAGAGAAATGGGGCAGAAAATGAGAGCCATCATAAGATCGAGAAACACACATTGCACGCACGGACACAAATGCAGGGTGTTTGTGTCCATACATGGGCAGATTTATGCTGGAGGTCTGGTTTGCATCAGCTCTCAACTAACCTTAGTACAGTGAGTGCACGGTCACTCCTGTTTTGTGTGAGTCTTCACTTTTAGGTGCACATTTCAGAGTGGGAGTCTTGGCAAACTTAAGGGTAGTGGTAAAGAAATTTGGCAGCCTAATAACAACAATAATAAAAAAACAGAAGTGTGTGTGTGTGCATTTCCATAGTCATCTGTGAAAAACTATCTTTGTAAGGACATTTTGACCTTGTGAGGACATTGGTTAGTTAAATGGCTTTTTGAGGATTGTCTTCGGTTTGAATTGGGTTTATGTTAGGTTTAGGTTAAAGTTAAAATTAGGCAAATGCTGTACAAGAATATGTGTGTTTGTGTGTGAATATGTGTGAGAGAGATGCAAGTCACTTCAATGAAAACATCCTAGAGGTTTGAAGAGACCAAGGTGCATTCCATCTGTCTAAGAATGTGAAGCGCAACGATTTAAGGTATTATCGTGCGCACGCACGCACCCACACACACACACACACACACCTTGCTCACAGTCTGATCAATCCCTACAGAGACGAGAGAGTCCAACTGCATCACCATGGTAATTGAGGGGCACCACATGACAGAAACATTCCTTTATGTTTTGAATTTAAGTTTTAAAGTGCGTGACGGTGAGAGCGTGCATTCTGGAAAAAAATTTGGACGTTTCTGAAAGAAACACCTGCCCCCATTTGAACCGTTTCTCTTTCAGCGAAGGAAATTTCGGATTTAATGCATATTTTAACATCTCTTATGTTGTGGATGACGTATTATATGTGATGCCAAACCAAGTTTTGGGAAAGTGAGCGTCTCCACTCATCCAGACATCGCTGTTACAGTATCTCTTTTTCTCCCATGGCAAACTTGAACTCTGCTTTTATAATTCAATGATCTTTGTCAGGCTGTCTGCATGTGAGCTGAACCTGATTCTTCTCAGTGTACAGATTGAGGTTGGTTGAAAGGACAAGTGAGGCAGAGTGAGTTAATTATTTTCTTAATTTGCCACTTTGAATCACAAGAGACTTCCATCTACATACACCCGTCTAGGTCTGGGTGTAACATTTCTGTGTGGATTGATGTCAAATCACGGGGGGAAAAAGTTGATGAATGACCAGAGGTCAAGAAGGGGTGAAAATCAGTTCAGTGAGGATGAAAACTGAGGAGTCTCTTTTTCTGTAAAGATGATGATGTGGCAGAACAAAGGCAGAGAGGTAGAACAAAGAAAAAAAGAACAGTTTGTAAAAGTGCAGTTCAGCGTTCAGGCAAATGGTTCACCAGACCTGCTGTTGTGGGAGTCTGAGTGTGTGTTTGTGTGTGTGTACCTGTGTTGTAGGCCAACGCAGACACGGGGCTCTTTTGTGGAAGCATGCTCTTCATTCTGCTTGCCTCCTCAGGGTGGTTGAACCGGAAGAAGTAGGATTTACCCAGACAAAGGGAATAACCTGGGGAAAAAAAGAAGGTTAAGTTACAACTAAAATCCCTCGAGATTAAAGATGAAGAATACACAATTAAGCAGAGTAAAGTATAAAGAGTAGAAAACCAAAACGTCAGGGTAATTTATTGGCATGACAGAAAAAGAAAAACAATCTCAAAGAGCATTAAACTAAACCTTGGAGAAGTTTGGTATATTATGCACAGTATGCATCAAACACTACATATGTGGACTTAGCTATAGGTTTTGAATAAGTCTGAGCCTGAAATATTTATTCACAGCCAGACATTTGCCTATGCTCACGGACAGCCAGCAATTCCAGACCACGGTGTTGACTCTGGCCATCAATTAGACTCAGAGGGCCAGGTATTAAACAAGATGTCAGGGTCACAACCTCTGTAATACACACAGCCAGCCACAGCTGTCCAAATACTTGAGATGGAAAAGGACAGAGATGGCCATACACACACACACACACACACACACACACGCAAGCCTCAGAGACCTTTAAAAAAAAGAAGAAGAAAGAAGACATGAAAGTACAGACCGATGACAGAAAAATCACAAGACTGACTGAGGAGCAATCCGCCTTCCTCCATCGTTTGTCTGTTGTCTTTCCCATCTTTGCACTCTTTGTCCTTTCCTTCTCCATCCATTCAGATAAACATTACAGCAAACCCCCACAATGTAAGCATGTGTGCAAAAGGCTAAAACAAGCAACTTCTTAATCGCTCCATTACAGTTACATCACATTCCTTGGACCTGAAGTTAGACAAAACCACTGAAGCAAGCGGGGGATTGGGAAAGGGTGAATGGAAAAAGACTGAATGGAAAAATGTCAAGACTTTTCTGGGTTTTTTTGTTTCCCTTTCCCTCATTCTCATCTCTCCTTGCTTGTTCTCCATTTTAAGTATGGTTTCACGAGCACCTCTACAAAAAAACAGTGTTAACAGTCTGATTTCAGATTATTATAGTTTACCCAAAATAGGTCATACCTGTCTCGACACTGTGTCAGTGCCTCAAGAGCAGATTTTTTTTTAAGACCTTCAAAGCTGCAATTTTCAAAGCATGAAGGGAGACCTGGGCGCTGCGGTAAAGTGGAGTTAACACCACACACAGATGACAACAGAGTAAGAAATGTTTAGTCTGCACAGCTGCACTGAAAACCTCTTCAAATACGCTTGTGTAAACACCATCTTGCAGGTTTGGGCAAAAACTGTGAGGAAGTGGCATCATGACAAGAGCGAAAAGATGTGTAAAGACAGAAACACACACACACACTTCACCTTGTCAGCTAGTATGAGTAAGATATAATAATAATAATATGCTTCTTATTGCCAGACATGAGTAACGCGAGTGTTTGTCTTCATGTGTGAGTGGGAATATGTCTTGTAACAGAGTCGGAGTGACTCACACTAACTCAGTATTTTTGCATGATGGCAAACACAGCAGCATGCACGCGTACATGTACGCACTCCCACACACACACACACATTTAGCTGGCTCTTGTAAAAATCTAATTTCCTATCCTCTATGGCCTCACCATGTGCAACCCCCAAAGTGCGTCGCCCTCATTTGTTCACGGCCCCCACCTCAACTGCTCCTTGGCTTACAATCCCCCTCCTCACCTCTCCTCCCTGTCATCCTCAGCAAGAACAAATACTCACAGTCAGAGAGCAGAAAACAAACATGGAGGTAAATAGAAAACATATTTTTCTTCCCAAAATAAAAGTGATCTATTAAAAAGGGCAGCTGTAGTCTCGTCTTATTCCTTATATACATCGGTGATAAAAGTACAAAGGGGACACTGCATCCTGTCACAAAACCTAATCTAAACTGTTACCACGCTGACTTGATTAATGTCTGCTGTCCTACATTACTTATTTTGTAACCAATCCACAACAAAACACATTTAATCTCATTCACGTGTTCACTTGTTTACCAGCAAATTGAGTTTGCCTCCCACATGGAAGCATGCCCGTCCCCAACAAACACACACGCATTGCACAGACCTTATTGAATAGGAGTATAAAACTTGAAATTAGTCTGTATATACATTTACAGGATAATTGAAAGTTTGTGATCTACAAAGTCAGACCTCAGAGTCTTTGAGGACACAGATGTAAGGTCTACATCACGTCTGGAGCCAATTTCTGTCCCTGTGTATATCTGAATGAAGTGAACTACACACTCTCACCACAAAGTTATGGGAGAGGAAACTCAAAACTGTTGCTCTGTTTGGTTAACATAAGTGGAGGCACTGCCAAATTAAGACCAATGGGTCAGAATGAAAAATAAACAAATTACAAAGATCACATGTGTGAAACTCAGTGTACCTACTAATTGGTCAGCTTTGGGTCAACTGTGATTACCATCAAACGGTCAAAGTGCAGTCAAAGAAATGATCCTCCATTTCCTTTAAATGTCCGGTTTGTTTGAAAAACTGCCCATCTTCAAAGCCTCGATTCGGAAAATCAGCATGGCACTGAACTAAACCTGAACTTACAGAGCCACGCATGCAAGAGATGCACATACAAACACACACATGGATCCCAGTGGGTGTGTAACTTGGCCTTAAAACCACAAATGGAGCATCTCTGGGGATGTGGGTTCAGCAATATCACCATAAAAAAAAGTCCAGACAGATCTTTCTCAGGGGAGATGATGTCGACTAGTTCAGTCACTCATTCACACTTTCACCACACACAAACTCACTCAGCCATTTATTTTCCCCTCTGTCCTACTTTGCAAAACATTGGTCTAGTGACCTAAACAACTCCTCAGGATTGGAGACAGCCCACATCAACAACTTCTAATTCTAAGTAAAAGAAGAGCAAAGACAGTTTGGTAACAAATTATCTATCTTTCCATTTACTTCATAATGTAAAAAAAAGTATGCTTCAGGCAGGCAGAAGAAAGGCGTGCGTTCACAATGGATCCAGAACAATGAAGCAGGGTTTGTTTTCAGGTGTCAGGTATCCTGACCAATAACAATCTTCATGTCCTGAGGCTAGCGCTCTCTCTCTAGTTTTGTCACATTCACTCACACTAGTCTGTGATCCTGGAGTTAATTCATCACCTCAAGGCATGTAGTGCACCTAGATTATTTCCATTAAAAGGTACTGCATGACAACAAAGACAGAGGGTGTGATGGAGCACTACCATGCCAAGCTTGGCAACAAATAAAGAAATAACTTCCACCACTTTGTGGGTTGGATTGAATTAAAGAGCAGCACTGATTTACAGCTATACTCCTGCTGGAAAATATGCCATGTGAAGCAGAGCTTTGCAGCCTACTTCTACCATTTACTCAAGAAAAGAGCATCGAGTTAACTCATTAAGACTGAAAACAACATGCGTGTGTATGTGCCATCACATGTTGTATATGCTGTTGCCTTTAAGGAAAAGTGAAAAACAAGTAAAGTCTGACCTAATGGATCACTGCTACAGTGTCTTGTTTCTCACCTCTGTGAATAATAACTTGAGCTCTTTCTATCTGCTGAAATGTATATAAACTGCAGCTGATCTATAGTGCCAGATGGGGTTTGACATATGGGCTACAGCCATATCTAGCTGCCTGCAGTGAAGCCAATCTGATTATTTTTTTAAAGTGAAGTCAATAACATCTGCTGATTTTCAAAGGTTGTTTGTCCTGGCTGACAAATACACAGCTTATGCTGCTCATTTAGGCATCAATGATGATACCTCCTACATTTACCAATAGGCACATGACTTGACCAGTTCAAAGAGCATGTCAGGCTGATAAGAAAAAGACATTAGATGTGTTAGAAGTATTGGTCATTCCCTTAAAAAAACGTTATGTTATTTATAATATACATCACACATTGCAATTGTAAATATAGTATGCATCAACTCTCTTTGTGATGAGAACATTTAAACATATGTAGTGTCTTTGAAAGCACTATATGAATAAAATGTATAATAATGTTATTAATATTGTGTTTTATCCTATGTATCTTATATTTTTTTCCCTTTTTTTATAATTTCTTATCTTTTTTCATTCTTCAGTTTTACTGTCTTTTTACATTTCCTCCATAGGGAACGAATAAAAGTGCATCTAATCTTGTCAAGATTAATCAGGCATCATCAGTTTCACAGAGTGAGAGGTGTAAAGTGCCAACATTAGCATATTTACTGCATGCACATACTGAGTTAAAACAGTCAGACAATACACATTACAGTTGAACAGTGACGCTTTTTCCTTCACAAAACTGTAGGTTACAAGTAAACAGTAGCACAAAATAAACACTTAGAAGAAAAGTATTTAGACGTGCGTGTGAAAACAGCGGCTGAGTAAATGCTAGTCAGCGATAGAGAGGAGATAAAAGAAAGCCAAAACATACCTTTTGATTCCCATTCAGTGCGCACTTATCACTACAGAAAAATCAACTCTCTTCCTAATAAATTACTGTAACTAAGGTCAAGTCAACAAAAAAGAAACGAAATAAACAGATAAACTGCACAACATCCAGTCACTGAGCTGCCGCAGCTCTCTCCTAGACACCGAGACGAAAACCAAACACTCTCCACTCTGAGGAGAAAAGTTCACAGATTTACCATCCAAGAGCCAGAGTCAAGGACTGTACCACCTACTGAAGGGGGAGGAGGGGTTTAGAGGTTTAGGATTTACGAGTGAAAACAATTTTAATTACAAGCGAGAGACCCAGAGTCTCGCCTGAACTGCGTGTCTCCAAAATAACAAGTAAAAGAGTAAAGGGCACGACTGATAGTAATAAAATAGCTAATGTAACGCGACAGTTCAAATTCGCGAACACCCCCCCAGTCTCCAGTTGGGTTAAAAAACCATGAGACAGTGAGGTATTCGGTGGACGCTCCCCCAACAGCTTTTCTTTGTCTCTTACCTATTTTCCTTCTTTTTCTTTAAAATAAAAATACCTTGGACGAATGTAAGCCCAAACCTTCTGGACAATAAAACACTGACTTAAATCTTACTGAAAGAGCTGGATATAATATATGTGGATGATAATCTGTTGCAGAAGCAACAATGTGACTACAAATATAAAACAATAGATAGGGAGATGGATAGAGAGTCTGGGTATGTTAAGCACATGAGTTTAGACAAATAGGGAGGAATTTGGAAAGGGAAGATAACAGAATACAAAACACACACAAACCTCTGGGTAGACCTTTGCCCCAGCAATCCCAGTCGGGGGTCTGTCCTACTCTCGTTTCTTTCAAATAATTTGTTATTTTCATTCATTCAAGACACAATATACAAGTACCCAGACAGTGTGCCCACTGTGAAAGTGGCTATTAAGAGTAGCTGGGATATTGAGTTTTATAGGCTACCTAAGGTCTGCTGACACATGAACTGAAATGCAGTATGCAGGAACAGATCAGAAACAGATGCTATCCACTTAATAGCTTTTGCTAACCACATTAGAGAGAGCATTTAACAAGGTAGTAGTGTTTTTTTTGTTAGTGCTAGTTATTGGTTCAGTGACTTTTGATTGTGATTTTTTTTTCCTTCCCTTTTACGTTATATATGAACATATTGCGTAAAGCGAGTGACTTCTAATTGTTGAAGTGAGCTAGTTGTGAAGCTGATGTGACTCCAGGTCAAATCCCAAACCTAGAACAGATCACTTCCTAAACAGAAGTAATCATCTCCAGACTGTGGTGTAATACTGTCTCTTTCCCTCTGTCTCCCAGTGCAAGGTTTTTCCCAAACCACCATCAAAACCACTTTCAAATCCCCCCCACGTTCTGTTTAAGTCCTTTCCTCATCCCCTGCTACTTCACAATGCCCCGGCCTTTTGCGTGTCGACATGCCAACATGATGTCAATACTTGAATCAGCCAGGCACAGTTGGAGGATAAATAGCTTTGTCAATATTTAACTCGGAATGATCGGGCCACACAGGGTACAATGGCAGAAGAGAGAAGTGTACACAGAAGGACAGATACACAGAGAGGGAGGAGATGCTGGAGTGCACGTTCCTCTAAAACAACAGAGGGGAAGGAAGAAAGTGACACAGAAGGAAATGATATTAAACACAAAGACTCGTGACTGTAGCTGCAAAAATCCAGGAACAAGAGTGAGAAAGAAGACAGACACACACACAGACAAGAGATAAAGTGATAAAGACTGGTGGGGAATAATGAGACACGTGGGCAGGGATAGACAGAAAGATAGGAGAGGAGAGACAGTGGAATTTGGGAGGGTGCTATGTGTGTGTGTGTAACTGGAATTCCTTATTTTGTGGGGACCTGAATCTAAATCTGGGACTTGTCTTCTTTATGGGGACAAAAATGCAAGTCCCCATGATTTTAAGGTAAAGACATGTTTTAAAGTTAGGTTGAGGTTAGGTTATGGTTAGGGTCAGGGTTAGGATCAGACCAGTAGTAATTATGGTTAAGGTTAGAGTAAGTCTCCAGGAAATGAATGTAAGTCGATGCAATGTCCTCTGAAGTGATGGAAACCAGTGCGTGCGCGTGTGTGAAAGCGGGCACAAGTGTGTGTGTATTTTGCCAGTTTTCTGCAGTCGAATACATCAGCATTGAAGAAATAGCGTATCCCTCCACTTTCTGGCTCATTGTAGCAGCTCACTGTTGTAAATCATGAGGAAATTAAACCCAAAACAGAAATGCATGCACGCGCGTGCACACACACGACTATACATCTATGTGCACATACACACACATACTTGGTGTTTCCATGCAGAATGTCATTACAGCTAACTGTACCCACATGACTCATACACACACTTACGTAGAGGAATGCACATTACCCAAACCACAATTTAACCTCTCTCTCTCTCCGCCCCCATTTTCTCTCTACAGTATGCACAAACTATGCAATAAAATCAGCAGTTTGTATTCACCTTTTCTATTATTGACCAGTAGGGGGCAACATATCAAAGCCTGTGCTGTGAAATGCTGTTTCTTACCCTGAGTGAGTGGTGTAGGCAGAGAGACCTGGACTCCATCCAAACTGCAAAGATGACCACAGGGATCCAGGGTCACCACACCGCCTGTTACAGTGTAAAGACAAAAAGGCTCAGCTTTACTGTAGGCTTGCGTTCATTTCATACTGTCCACGACAAATGACACAAAAGTAAACACGTGACATCACGTTGGATTGTGTTGCACTTTTCTTGCAATAACACGTGGTTATCACCCAGTGAAGTGGTTTCACGTCAGCTCTTTGCAAGTCTGATGAGGTGTCTTCATATAATGTATTCAAAGTTTGCTTAAAAGCAAGATATTTATGCTAAATTAAACTAAGATTAAAAGCCCTGTCAACAATTGAATAAAACAGTTGGCTATGTGAACAAGAATGAGCTAAAATTTATAACGTTCACATTATTTAATATATTTTTTGTTTGTAGATTAAGGAGGGAGTAATTGGCCCATTCATTTAATTAAAGAATGTAGAAAACACTTCACATTAACCTTCATTGAAGATGAGACAGTGCTCTGCTTCGATGCCAGGCCCTTGGATCGTGATATCTTGAGGAATCGGTGCATCGTCCCGGCCTATGCGGGTCACACCTGGAACATAAAGAAGGACATGCTTGACTGGAACAAGTCTGCGTACAAGTAATTACTCTTTGACGGCATATTTGACAAGTGGAATCTAACCTAATGTCTTTGTGAACCAACACGGTGGCCTGTGATTTAAAGGGTGTGGCATAACTATCAATTTTAACAGGTTATTCTTCTTCAGTAGACACATTGTGGGGGGAAAATTAGAGAGTTCTACTAAAATGGCAGGTACAAATAGTTGGCATTCCTCAGTGAAACGGAAAAGCACAACAAGATGGGAGACTGTGAAAGTGTGTGGTGGAAGTTTATACAACAATCTCTTCAACTTATTATTTGACCACTATATTTCAGAGGAGTATTGTGGATTTTAGCCTTTAAGTTTATTGAAATTGCAGGTTTTGCCCTCTACATAAGACAGAGTCATGAAACCACACAGAGTGAGTCATCACAGCTGCTTGGGTTGTTGGGTTAGTGTAGTTTCATCATTTTTGCATGGTTGACTGTGGGAAGTGGGGTAGATTGGTTTTCCTAATAAAAATAAACAGACTTAAACCATAGATGTGAATGTAGTAACTTGAGTTAATAATGATTTTCAGTCCTACTGTGTGACTCATTGTCTGCCTCGACTTAATAATGAGCCTTTCCCACTTCTCACATATCAGTAACAACAAAAATCAGGTGACGGGTCGGCAGACAGAGGGGAAATGATAGATATGAGAAGGAAAATCTTAATTTGAAGAGTCCAGGAGTAAGACTTACCTTCTTTCAGTGGCAGCAGTGTGATGGCCACACTCAGTCTCCCACTGCCCAAGCTCACCAGATGAGGCGTAGCTGTCTGGACCTTCAGCCCCTTTCCTGTGTCGATCATGTCCAGAGGTGGAGACTACACATACCAGTCACAGTGGAAAGATCAGTCTTGCACACCGTCTCTGTTTGTGTTTGGTGTGTGTTTATTTTTTTTTGCTTTACCTTCAATTCAGCACGTGCCATCTGATCTGATTCTGGTTGGAGCAACATCTCAGAGTCCTGCAAGTGAAGCGGTGAAGAGGGAGAACAAAATAAAAAGCACATCATGTGAAATTGTGGCAATCTTGACACACAATGTTGCTTACATCAGTCACGTAAATTATACAGAGCTGCACAGATATGTATGCCCATACATAGCAACACTAAGAAAAACTCCCACATGAGAGGAACTCTCCGTGTGAAAGTCGTCCAGGGAGAACAAGCCACTCCAGATGAAAACACAGGCTCGCTGTAGCAAGAACTGGTGCTGGTAGAAATGTTCCATGAAAACACAGTTGTTGTTTTTTAACAGTAAGATCAGGACAGTAAGGTCCCCAATAAAAAATGCATTGTGTGGGAAAGATAACTGTACTTAGATTACACTTCTTTGCTGAAATGTTATTCATTTAGGTGTACAGATGTGCAAATATGTTGATCACTTGGTTAAGGTTGAGGAAAACTGCATTTAAAACTAAAGAATATTCGAAAAGAACACGTTAACATACACACTCATGACTCCTGTTGATAAATAGTGTTTTACCCATTAAAAAGGGTGAATGCTATGAATGTGATCCATCCTGCGATGATATTTAACATAATATGTTAAAAAATGTGTTTGTACACAGCTAAAGTGCAACGTCACATTTTTTTTGGAAACAGGGCATTTAGATGTCTGAAAGAAGGAAAGATCTAGGAAGACGCAAGGGAGCTGGAGATAGAGTTGTGTAAAAACAACGAGAAGAATGAAAACAGAGCGAGATAAAAACTGCCTCTATACAGAAAACTGTGTGTTTGAGTAAACACACTCACATCCAGAGTCAAGGACAACCCCTGCCTTATACCCTACAATTCAAACAGCCAAAAACAATTCTGCAAGCCTCTATTTGTGTGTGTATAAACACCCAGCTGGAGGAGTTAAATGCTTCTCACCAAAGCACAGATGATTGCAGCATACAGGAAACCACCCAAACCACATCTCTATAAGCACCTTCTATCATCCCTTTCCTTCCTTTCTCTTCCATCGCCTTGTTATCCTCCCCACACTCACTATCTAATTTCTTTAATTTGGTTTCCCTTCCTGTTGCTTAAGTACTCTTCTGCTTCTTCAGCAACTGTTTACCCCCTCGTCGTCTATATATTTTCACTCTCTTTGCGCTGCGTCCCTGTGCCTTTTTGCGCGCCTCTCTTTTTTCCTGTCTTTCCTCCAATCTACCAGCAGAGGAAGCTCAAATTAAAGCCGGCTCCCTACCACTTCCTCGAATTCAGTACCAGCTTCCTTTCTGAGCTCACTTCCTTTGCTGCTTTGACACCCTCATTGCCTTCTTAAACACACACAACCACCACCTCCACCCATATATCTCTACTCACACAAGCATCCACAAATAAAGTCACACATCAGCTCTTTTTGTTATCACATGAAGATACGAGGCCCTGCATTCCACAATGGTTTTTTTTCTTTCTTTCCTTCACTGGTGTAGACAAAGCAAACACACCATATATGATGGCAACATCAGCTGGACAAATGCTGCGAAGACCACGTGAGATATTGAGGGAAAAGTCAAATGTTTGAGTTTGTTGTGAGAAGACTTTTTCTTCCCTACCTCTATCTCCATTCTCTCCAGGTTCCTTGACCTTTCCCTCACCTCCTTTTCTCTATTTGTCTGTTCCACTTCATTGTGTCTCATGTCGTTCTCTTTCTTTGTACAGCCCCCCCCCCTCCCTTCTCCTTCTTTCTCCAGGTGAACTTCAGCCTGGGCAGGTCAAGACAAGTCTCTGGCCTTGTTTTGCTCCAGCGCAGGGAGGTGTGTCAACCCCCCCTCGTTCAAGATTTCCAGCTAAGATTTACCGTAACGCCAGGTTCAAACACCAAACCTGATGCTCTCAGGGCTTTTGGACTATACTGGGTTCAAAATCTATGTCAAACAAGCATGACTGGCAACTGATCTGAGCGTGTGTGTCATCATTATCAATAACTTCACCACAAACAGAGGCGTTTTTGTTCAGGATTAAACCCAAAACTGCACAAATCCTACTTTAGACACATATAACAACTTATACTGACGTTTAAAAATCATACTCAGCCAAGTCCATTGCACAGCGAGGACGGAGAGATGGATACAAAGGTCTTTTGTGTGTGTGAACCAGTGTTCAGTGCAGCGGTGACGCATGTGCTTGAAATTATATTAAAAGATTATACTTAATGGCAGAAACTCAGCAGTGCTCTTGTGCAACAATCTGGGAAAAGAGGCATTCTTATGTAATCAATAAAAGGAATGAGCCGGTCAGATCCAACGAAAATACACGAGGTATCTTCAACATTTCATCACAGACTCGCTCGTTTTCAAAAGTTGTTTCTTCCTTTTATGGAAGACTTTCAGGCAGCAGTGACCTACTTTTACCTATAATCCCAAATCTGTTGCAAATCTGAATTTGCCCTTTGAGAAATTGAAGACCAGGCAAAAATAACTTTGTTAACACACAATGGGCTTTTAAAATCACAAGGACTCCAGCGGAGACAGCGCATGCACCCACACACTGTCTTTGATCCCATCTGTAGAACAGCTGAGTCCCCCCCCCCCCCAAAAAAACAGCATTACTCTGCATCTGCAGGCAGAGAAAGGGACAAGAAAAATATGGAGTAATAGAAAAAGGGAAAGTGATGAAAGACAAAAGAGGGGATCCATGAAACGCGAAGGAAAGACCCTTCATTCCCAGGCTGCTTCAAGTTATACTTTTATTTGCTTCATCATCTGCTTTCATCTCTCTGTCTACTCCCTCCCCTCTCGTGTATTTCCGCTCCATCTGTTTTGTCTTTTCCTCTGTGTTAGTTTTCTCCCGAATTCTCATTTTTTGCTGTCTGTCTGTAACGAAGTCTGCATTTTCTTATAAGCACATGCCAGGACATTTGCCATTGTGGTTAATGTCACAGATATGGATTGATCGATCGCACTTACACGTGTCACTCTGTGTGTTTTACACACCTGACTACACTGCTTAATCTCTTGGAAGAACATCTTTCTTTTCAATCGGTTAATGAGTATGCATACCAAACATATGTCTCCTTCACATCGGTATTTCTTACTTAGATAATGGTTCCAACTTCAACGTCAGCACAAATTAACAGGCAACAGGGAAACCATCAATATTGCTGTTTTCTTATTTTAAGACTGATGCCTGTTGCTGACCATCTGCTTCTTCGGGGCATGTGGCATGTAGCATGCGGCTGCTTTATTGCTGCTTCAGCCTGAGGCTTGTGGGTGTTTCAAAAGCAGGCACCTCTTCAAGACCATGGACACGAGCTGGCTATGAACTTCACAGTGAGATGTGGACGGGAATATTGATGCTGCAATAAAGGTGACCTTGATGTCTGACCACCAAATTCTACTCAGTTCATCTGTGAGTTGACCTGAACATTTGAACCAACGTTGGCACAATTCACTCTATGTGTTTATGATTATATTGTTGTTACGATGCTAATAAAGAGTTTGTTTCTGAGGATAAAACTGCCTTTACTTTTGACCTGTCACTAAAGAAGACATTTCCTGAAGGAGTTGTTGAAATACGGCTATTGTTAAAGGTGTCAGTTTAATTTACTACCCTCTTAAGTCTGTATTGGACAAAAATGTTCGCTTCCAAAGTTCTAAAAACTGTTATGCATAAATCTCTCAAGCATGTTGAGGATTTTAACCCTTTAAATGCCATTTCGATTTCTATGTTACTCATTTCGTGTGTCAAAATCCTGATAATTATTCAATGTTTGATCATTTTGATCAGGACTAAAGTTGATCAAAAAAGCAGACATCTCAATTCATCTGAACTATTTTCATGGCAGTTTTTGGAAGTGGACATCTGTGTCCTGCCTTAAGAGTATAGCAAAACATTTTCACATTTCCAAAATTTGTCAAGAGAGAGACTTTCTTCCAAAACCTGTGCCATATGCGCTACTTAAGTCAAAATAATGGTCAGATCAAGAGGAAGAATTTGCATAATGAAGCCTGAGGCCTAAACAACAGAGCCTTCAAATGTCTGTACTTATTATAGTAAAAAGGGAAATCAGGATTCATTGTGTGGTGACAAAGTCCATCTAAATGACCTTATCTATCCGCTTAACCGCTGACAAGGTCAGTCCTCTGTTTTTTCTTTAACATAACATAGCCAAACCTTTACTATAGCCCATTTACAACATGCGAGGGTTATCTTTATTTTTCAAATATTTCAAAATTGAGGTTGTGACACAGTATGGAGTTATTTATACAGTATTTTTATTTGAGCTGGTTAAAGTGTCAGTGGATTTAATGCTGTACTGCACAGTGCCTGTGTGCATGTCTGGGTGTTATCATGTGTGTCTGCTTAACCAAAATGTGAGTATGGAGTCTCACGGTTATCACAGGATCTCCTTCCCATTTATCGTTGTCCTTCTTTTCACTGATACAAAGCCAAAACAAGTCTTCCTGTCTGTTTTCCTCCATCCCTCTGTTCCTCCCTGACATCCCCTCCCCTCCCTTACATTCCAGTGTTACCCTCTCCTCCTCCCACCTGACAAAGCCCAGTATTGTATCACAGATGCTTGATAATACGGAGAGCTCACAGTGGCCCTCGTATGGAGCGAGTCTCTGTCTCGATCCCACTACACTTGTTGTTTTGTCTGCAGCGTCTTAAACGAGACTTTAATTAGTTCGATGTGTCGACACAGACGACAATAATACACACTCCTCCTCCACTCACACAGACTATAAAACACTGTACCTCTCAAATTTATAGTTGATCCACAAAGGATTCAGACCCCCTCACTTTTTTTTCTCCACACTTTGCCCACATAACGACGAAAAAAACGGAGCTATTGACACTTACACTCTATCAATTCACCCTTTGGTTTAATTACAGCCTTCGTGACAAGCTTGGCACATCTGTATCTGGGGATTTTTTTTCTTTCTTCATCTCAAGATCTGGCACGTTGGATATGGGGACGGCGCTTGGGGTTCAAGTCAGGGCACTGGCTGGGCTGTGCAACAGGTTTCCATGACCAGTGCCACTGTTAGCATAACAAAAATGACAAAAAGGGTGATCTGAAAACTTTGAGAATGCATGATGATTTTCTGTCTATATTGTAAATATCTAGTCCAGGGGTCTCAAACTGGCGGCCCGGGGGCCACATGCGGGCCCCCAATCGATTACATGCGGCCCCCCACTTAATATCATGTTATAATGAAAACATGGCCCACGACCTCACCGTCTTTTAAACACAGTGTGTAGCAAGGTGATAGAATATAATATACGTTTCCTAGCAATGTTTTTTACAACAGTAATAATAAGACATTTGGTCATGATTATCCCAATATTAAATATATCATATACATTGGTTATTATTTATTATCCTTATCTTTACTGTCTTGCTGCTGTAACGCTGTAAATTTCCCCACTGCGGGACGAATAAAGGACTCTCTTATCTTATCTGATACATGTTTTAGGGAGCTGTGTATTGTTGTTGCAAAAGACTCAGTTTTTAAGTTCTCTTGAAAGTCTGCATTTATGGAAATGACCATCAACAAATGTTTTGGCTTCAAAGACACAAGAGGAGAAACATGAAGGGGCAGTGAAGTGGAAGAGGGACAGTACACAAACGGCACCACATTAGTCATGTAGCTCAGGGTCAAATAAACTTCCACTAATTGACTGAAAAGGAAAGATGACGGCAGATTTATGGACTCGGAGATAAAAATAGACGCAAACCAAATATGTGGGAGAGACGAGGAGACAAAGGAAAAGGAAATGGATGAAATCACAGACTATAAAAAAAATGTAGGAAAGCTGTTCAATAGCTGGCCTTGACAAAAAATAAATGTGATGCAATACTGTCAAGATAGCGCAAGTATCCAAAGATCTGTTACTGCTGTGTTTGTCACACTCAAGAGCCAATATCTCACTTATTCTGATAAACACATAAACAGTCCTTTGAAAGCGCTGAAGGTGTTCCGTTTGTAAAATGCTCACTTAAATACAAATACTTAATCATTTTTTAAGTCAAATTATCTTAGCAAAAGTGCATAGAACAACAACAACACACCAGATGTTTCCATTCCAGGAGTTTATAAACATATTTGTATGGTGAGTTCTTTTTTTTTTTTTTTTTTTTTAATATTTTTTTGGGCATTTTTGCCTTTTTTTTAATGATAGCATAGTATAGAGTGACAGGAAACGGGAGGCAGAGAGATGGGGGGGAATGACACGCAGGAAAGACCGCTTGGTGCGGGATTCGAACCAGGGTCGCCTGCAGCGAGGACTCAGCCTCAGCATATGGGGCAGGTGCTCTACCAACTGAGCCACCGCTGCCCCATATGGTGAGTTCTTATAGAACATTCATGTCCTGCTGATTTCCGAAGTCTAGCCAGAGACAGCGAGACAGGTATAATGGCTTAAACATCAGTGGATGCAGGACTTCTGCTATAAAACCACACTGACTCAATTTAATACAATATCCACAGTTATAATATAATAACAGATATGACACAACATAGCCACATCATTATTTATCTATATCTATAAATCTGACAGAAGTGGAACATAGTAGGACTAAACATATTCATGCTTATTGACATAGTTTAAAGGTACAGTCCTCATGTGGTTAGGGTTATTGAACTTATAGGAGACTGGAAGTGCATGTTTAGTCTACACCTGCAGCTTTATTTTGTGTGTTTATGATGGAATTTCATAATATGCCTTTATTATTATGGGGACTTCAGAGAGAATATGAACAGATTCTCAGGAAACAAACACTGCAAAACTCAAAATCCACATCTAGAAATGCATTGGGATCATTTAGCACTTGGTTTCTGGGATATTAGAAGTGGACTCACCATTATAGAAGCAGGATTGGCCACTTCTGTCATAATGACTTTGTTGCGCAGCAGCAGCAGCGAATCCAAGTTCCAGGATTCTGTGGACAGAAATGATCCTGTCACTTCTCCCTTTTTATGATAACAGTTTCCGTCCTCATAGCAGATGCACGCATTACAACCTCTGGAAAGTTTAGGAAAGAAGTGATTTTCCTGATTGGCACATGCACACGACAACACACTTCAAACAGAACTCCCACAAACTCCCACAACACACACACACAGAACCGTCAAAGCCGGCGGCTGCAGCCAAGTGCGACGTGTAGAGGAATGCAACAACAGCTGGAAAGTTGAGCAGGAGAGGGAACAAGGGGAGGGAGTCTCCCTCTCTCTCTCTCTCTCTCTCACACACTCTCTCTCACACACACACTGCACAAGGTGCAAGTGTTTACTCACCACCTACACTTGACCTGTCATTCTAACTGCTTCAAAGGGAGAAGTCTTCAGGCTGCTGAAAAGTGAGAGAAAATAAAGAGGGTGAAAATGAGAGAGAGAGAATACACTCTTTCAAACTTGACAGTAATGATAATCAAGCATGATGAGAAGAATGTTTGACAAATGATATTACAGCAGGAATGGGCAATTCGATAATATTCACTCCGCCCATCCAGACTGTAGGACAAACACATCTGGCAAATGTCAAGTCACACAGCAGGCAATCAAAGGATTGATAAATCATCATTAAATATAGTCTTTCTTGCAAGAAAAGTGATCCAAATTCAGAGAACTTTTCTATGCCAGACCAATGATAGGGAGTTTATAGTTCCAGAGTTGGAGTTTTAGAAGCTCACATTCTTACTATTTATGGATTATAAAAAAAATTCTTTGTGATGTGGCTCTTAAAGGGCCACTTCACCCAAAAAATATACGTTTCCAGAGATAAATGTGTTATTTGATCTCATTCCCACAACAACAGAGGAAAGTTGACATCTAAATTATTAAATGCCTTCAAAGAAAATAAAAGCCCTACACTGTTATTCAAGTCAAGTCAAGTCAAGTTTATTTATAAAGCACATTTAAAAACAACCTCAGTTGAACCAAAGTGCTGCACAGTTATTTGAATACAATATAATCACACACAATATGATAATAAAAATAAATAATAAAACAAATTATTATTCACTGTTTCTGTCAATTATAACAAGTTTAACAACAACAAAAAAACAGGTCAAATTGAATCCAACTCCAATCCAGAACAGAACGTGAATTAAACACACATTGTAACCGTTTTAAGTTTACTCTTCATTTGACCAAGTGGAAAAAAATGGGTGAAACAGCCCTATAATTTCATCACACGCACATACACACACACAGCCTTTGTGTCCCAGTGCATATCTCACAGGTGCAGGTGCACAGCAGACCCGGCGTGACCGCACCTAGGACAAGAATGCACACTTGTCCAGGAGAGTGTGCATTTTATGAGCCAAGTTTATTGGCTTTTTTGTCTAAACTGCAGTTATTATGAAAGAACAAGTGAAACTGAACTTAACGCTGAACTTAACTGTTCCATTTACTGTAACAAACATGCATATTTCCTCCCTGACATATACTGTTCTGCTTTTTTTTTTTTTTTTAAGTTGTGTGCACCACCTGAAAAAGCTCACCTGCATGTACAGTCATGCATGGTCTGGAGTCACCATGCAGGCATGCTGGCACTTCTGAAAAGGAAGTAGGTCTCATTATTTGGCAGAGGTTCATCCATTTTACAGTTTATAATACAGGTTTTTATAACGACGACAACAACAACATGCATTACGCACAACTGGAAGATTGTAATGTTGGGTTGGAAGTATAGCCTATGGGGGCGTGTATACAGCTGGTGAGACAACCTGAGAAAGAAAATCCATACATACAAAATGCCTCCTTATTTCAATGGATTGTTTTATTAAGAAAATAATATATAACATATTCACATGTCCTTAATATGCATTTGCAAGTGTTTTCTATCATCAAAAATTATGTGGTTGTGCTTGTTGTTGGAAAAAGTAAAATGTGAAAAAGTTTTCCCACCCCCGTTCCCAGCCATGCAGAACTGACGCACAGAGACCACATCTAATTTGTACTGCATGTGTTCTAATGGTTGTAAAGCACACGCATGCATACATAGCCATGGAATCAGCAGGATTTTATCTCCCAGGAACCACAAGGGTCTTGCTGTAAAAACAAACAGAGAGAGAGATTGTGCATCCACAGTCATGCTCCACTTTCTCCACGACGCTCAAATCAACTGCAAAGTCAGCAAAACAATCCCAAATGTCAGGTCAGGTGGGTAAACACAAAACTTGACAGGAATAAAAAGTGTCATGACGTGACTAAATCAATGAATGCGACCAACAGGTCCTTATCAGTATAAACATCTCACATTTAACTGTTGTAGAGCAATATGCTTCTTTTTGTCCCCATTTTAGGTCTCACCTCAACATTAGCAGATGTATTTTTGGAGTTGAAAGTCTTAAAAGGGCAAAAGTTTAAGGATGTCAGAATAAATCAGCCGTTCCCCCTTAACTTTCTTTCCTGTCAAATGTCTATTGAGAAGCTATTAAACCATTATGCCATCCATGGATGCTTTACTGAGCTGGTGAGCTTTCCCAATGACTTCATCTCAGAGCCTGTGGGTTTCAGAGGGCTGCTAAATGCTTGACAGCATTCCTGAGTCAATTCCACAGATCCCATGTGATCCCGAGAGGCCAAGTGAGAAAAAAAAAAAACGGCGTAGCTGTTTATAGAGAGATTCTACCCGTCGTAAAAGGAATTTGCCTTTTGAGCCTGGTTTCATTCAGATAAATTCTCCTGCTTACATTCAGGTTTTTAAACAGCCATTACTTTAATGCTTACATAATTTTTTTTTTTTTTTTTTGCAAATGATCACTCATTCATCATCTAACAGTTAATTTATTCTCATAGGAATCTCTTGTTACATCACGTCTTGAGCATTTGTGTGGGAACAACTATTTTGAACCACTTGCTATTAAAAACATCTTAATGACAGATAATTGGAAGAAACCGACACTGTCTGTAGCTGACGGGGTTTACAGTGAAGTGTGCTTCACGTGTTTAATCCAGTCTTTCTCTCTTTCTTCACTCTCCCTCGACCATTCTGTCAGAGCAGCAGTGTTATAAGATACTGCACAGTGTCATTTGTTTTTACAGCTGTTTCAATACTGTAGTCATCAGGGTCTAAAAAAGAGCACAGATGAGTTTATAGGTTACTGACCTGATTGGTTATATGGTCACTTTATATCAGGCAAAGGTAGAGACATCAGAAAGTATTCACTCTTTCACATTAGGTTTGACTTAAAGACAACTCGTCCGTAAGAAGATAAAGGTTTCTACTTGAAGCTGCAGGGCAGAAACGTTACTGACCCGATTTTACTGTGTCTGTTTAGTCTTCATGTTCAGAAATATAGCAACAATGAAAATATGTTGCATCCAAAATGGGCTCTGTCAAGCAATACTATCAGACCTGACTGAGGGAGCAAGATGCATCCTGTCAAACTGCTAAACAACCAGATTGAAAAACAAAATCAGTAAGTTTTCAGGGATCTCAAATTCAAAATACCTGAGGGCCACTCTGCATCTTGTCTAGTCAGACGGGGCCAGTGAAGTGAAAAAAAACTATGGGCTTGTGAGCAAAATGAGCTTAAAATTATATCACAATATTCCAGATTTATATTGCAATAATGGTTTACATTGCAATTGATTGAGAGACTCCAACTGATCCTACTTTAAAAGGGAAAAAACAACAACTCCAAACAGGCTTTACTCATAGCCTAGTGTGTACAGTTTGGTAATATATTACAACATATATGCATACATGGTTGGATTGTTTCTCAGAGGCAGGAACAAAAAGACTCATCAGTTTTAAGGGAATAATGCAACAAATACAAAGGTCATTAAGGAGAAGATGTCACCTGTCATATACAAAACAATGTCAGTGATTGTCGATTAGTGGTCCAGGCCGAAAATCCAAGCTAAAGTGCCACTGAATCTGGAGAGACCTGAAAATGCCTGTTCATATACTCCCTCCCTGAAGGAACTTCCGCGAATCCACCAGGAGGAATGATAGAGAACACTTACAACTACTGGTGGTTTTGCAAAGTACTAAATTAAGGGTCTTTGTGGTTAACAGGAAAAACACCACACGTCACTTGTCACTGGATATGTGCACTGCCAATAAAAGATATAAATAAACATGCACACAATAAACTGACAAATTATTTGGATCTTGCCACCATTACAGGCTGACATGATTGCCGTTCATATTCTTGCACGTCTTACAGCATGCAATTAAAACATCACTGCCATTTTGGAAACTAAACATTTGCATTATTTAAGACTGGCAACGGCACCACATTTTGGTTGTGATGAAAGCAAGTGAAATCCGCCACTGATTTATGGCACAAGCCTTTCTGCAAACTGGATTGTTTGCAGTAACTGGAGGACGTTGTGAGGAGTGGACTGAAGTGTTGAGTTTGGGGCATGTTGAGGTCAGAGAAAATGACCTGCGGTGTTGTTTAGTTGCTATGACACGATACTGCAACATCGACCGTGATGATTGTGGTGCCCAACAGGAACCAGCACGGGTTTTGGGATGCTGTGTGTAAAACTCTGTTCTTTCATGGGCACAAATGCAGTTTTATGGCCATAATGGCTTTATTAAAATCACTTGAGCTGCCTTTGAAGCCTTAATGTTGAAGTGAGAGGGAGAGCAACAAACAAACAGAAATGCTCTCCATCAGCTGTGGCTCCTTCTCGCTGCTTTCTCAGTTGCCTGCCATGGTTTGTGTAATTACCACACAATTTAAGTGTGTGTGTTTGTGCTCACTTTTTACTGCTCGCCGATCACACTTAACTGTGTCAACAATGTAGCCTGGACAGAGCAGGCGATTTCCGTTTAATGAAATTTACCCAGGGAGGAGTGAAGTTTAGGAGGTTTTTATGTAATTTACGAGGGAATTTTCACATTCTGGTCGTCTGTTTTTATTTATTTTTCAAATGCATTTTGCTCTCGACTTTCCTTTCCACTCTACAAATGCCTCTACAGCGTGTTACATTACTATCGTCTTCTGCTCTCTCTCTCTCTCTCTCTGTCTGTCCTCCGACTCTAACCACAGGAATGCAGGTTGACTGTCACTGCACTCATGTCTGTGTCACACATAGTAATCACTGCGCCCACAAGGAACACACACAAACACAATAACACACAACCAGACAGACACACAAAAAAATGTCAGACTACGATACGTGGGCCTTGTTTTTCCCTACTTCTCTTTCTTCATAATAGTGTATGTGTTCTGTTTAATGGAGCCTGCTGCTGCTGCTATATACTATTTCTATTACTAGAAATGCAAGACATTATATCTTTTAAACATTAACATTTATATTTGTGTATAGTGTACGTATGGGTGCACATATTTTATGACAGTTGTGGCACAAGTTCCATTCGGCACCCCATATGCATCCCACTGCAATTCTGTGAAGTGCCAGCGTTCTTCAGCTGCACTATATAGTCAAACCATAAGTGTTGTTGGCACCGTGGAATCCTTGAACGCGTAATTCAGCTTAAATTAGCAACAAAAAGACCAACAAAGACTGTAACTTCTAATTTAATCTCTGGTTGAAGAGCCAAGTCTCCTCCTGGGCTCAGCTTTTATAATTATTACTTTCTTTTAAAATAAAATGTTAACAAATCCCACATTATTCATGTTAGACATTTCCTTTCATTTACTCCTGACGCATATAACTTTCAGATGTAATTAGCAGCCATTTGTTCCAGTGGAACCATCCAGTAAATAACTGATTCTGCACTGTAGTAACTATAAATACACATTTCTGTTGTATCTCAAATATCTAAATAAATACTATATTTTAATATGTAATCCTGGTTTGCAACATAAATTAGATTATCACAACATCTGAGATGTTGAATCTTAAAAGATTAATCCCCTGGTCATATGATCATTGTCCAGGTTACTGAGAGCTCTGACCTGGGTGACATTGTGATATACGTTTCCACTCACTCTGACACCGTATCAGAAGGAGTCTGCTGCAAAACTGTGACCTTAAAGTCAAGCTGAGTTCCAGAGACGCTGTTTCATAGGTCTAAAGGTCACTGGGATCAAACACATGTGCATCTTAATGTGCAAGTCAAACTAGTGGTGTTATGATGAATTCCCAAGTGTCCATGCACTGAATGTTAGCATTAGTCCTGCTGTACAAACGCGTCATCTTGGTTTACGCTCCTGTTCAGACAAAAGCTGGTTATTCAGTTTGATGACGATGTTGGCAAAGTCGGTGAGATCCACAAAGTCTGACGTGATGATGTTGACACCGTCCACCCCCGGCCTCTGAGCCTCAACCCAGGACATGATGGTAGGCAGGTTTCTAGAGCCACAGAAATGAGGGATTGTTTTCATGATGACAGAAAATGAGAAATGCTGTACTTGAATACAATCAAATTTAGGTCAGGTTGCTGTTCAGCTTATATGTGCACAAAAAGCCGTTGATTGATAATATAGACATGGATTTGATGGTAACAGTTTATATCAAAACATCTTGATGGGAGATTGGGAGTGGTGTTTGTGTCTGTCAGTGAGAAACAGTTGTGCCACGATTGTCTCCAAATCAATCCAGCAACTTAATTTTTGTTTTGGTTCCAGCCATGCCCATGCCCACGCACACACGCACTGTGACACTGTGACTGCAGCACTTTTAACACCCTTGAATTCTCTGCGAGGCTCGAGCCGCCAGCAGAACAAAAGCAGGAAGTTTAGCAGTGGCGATAAACAATCCCATTTCCTCGGAAGTGCAGAATTAGGCCACCTCTTGTCTCGCCACAGCAACCATGGTGGAGATTTATGCCAGGGTATCAGCGCCTGTTTCTCTCAGATTAAAAATCGTGGTGAGTATGCTCTCGAGTCCGAATTTCCCTAATCATTTCCAGTGAAATCTTAGATTTAGCTCAATGACTGGAAATGCTGCGCAAAATGACTCAGTCATTGTTTGGGAACTGTGTCACCGCAACAGTTTGAGCATTAAAGATGATTCCAGGTGAAAAATAAGTGAGTTGACAGAGTATTTTAAACCTTAAAGGAAATAAAAACTGAGAAATAACAACACAGTGATACACACAACTACAACAGTACTATTACACGTCAGTGTGGAATCAGGTATTTGTTTTGTTACTTTCAAATGATTGTATTTATCATTGAATTCCATCCTGCCATTATTCTGGTTTCCCTTTTCCTTTATACACCTAAGTGGCAAACCTGTCTTGCAGACGTTTCCTATACTGCCCTCTACTGGCTAGAATTTAAACTAAAATACATAGAAATGAGCAGAAAGATGCTGAGCATTCAGTGCTTGTGAGTTGGCAGAAAGGGTGAAGTAAGGGATTGACTGAGGTCATGTTTACCATCATAGGACATACTTGCTTGGATTTAAATAAAGGCTTGGTTCAGCTTAAAGTGGAAACACGTAAGGACAGAAAAACGGCACATTCCCAAAGAATCTACAATTCCAAGATGCTTACAGGCAAGCTTAAACTTTGGGGCGTGCCAATTTTTGGACCTCCGTGCATTTGCAGTATTCAACTCAACTCAAAACATCTGTCTTTTTCTTGTAACCACATACAATAAAAATGTAATGACTGACCTCTCCACCAAGTAGTTTCGTAGCCCCCAGACCAGGCCCTTGGCCACGGTGTTGACCTTGGGTGTGAGGATGGCCTGTGACACATGGAAGGAGCCCTTCTTGTTTCTTTCCCTCAGTGTGGTTTCTAGGAACTAGACAAGAGAATGTTAAATGGAAGAAGTCCCTTATAAATACTCTTATTAATTATATGTATATTTTGAATCCATTGGTCACAGACATATGATAACTGATTTAACCCTGAAGATATTTCAGTGTAACTTGTTGTTAAAGCTTTAAACATTTAAGCATGAGTCTGTTAGTCTATTGTTTTCCAACCTGTATGAGCTTGTTGGGTTGAGTTGTGTTTGCCCACGGTGCAGGGATTTTAGTGCCAGGCCACATGACTGGGTTTCTCTGACCTGAGGGGTGATGGTAGAACACTATTACCTGAAGAGAGCAGGGAAAAAGAAAAAGAAAGAGACATTAACATTGAAATACAGTTCAGATAGACAGCTTACCAATACTTTGCATAAGCTGGTGAAAAAAAAAGTAAACTTAAAGCACACAGTCTTTTTCCTCCAGTCCTTCAAGACACAGAATTTGAAGTCAGTGAAAATGACTTAAAAATGACTCTCGCAAGAACGGATTAAATTCACTCTTGGAAAATTATTATTCTGGGCCGTAATAATGCATTGGACAAACTAAACAGAGTCTCGTGAGAAGTGGCGGTTCTCAAAGTAGTACATTTAATAAGTTTCTTCTAGAACTGGATGGAATTGATTTAAATGTTCCTGTTTTAATGCGATCTTTGCAGACAAATGTGCTCTGACATGCATGTGTTTGCAACTTTAACACCACTCTCGCTGCATGTTTATCCAAAACCCCCCACATCTATGCTCAATATAACTGGAAACACAGACTTTTCCCATAAAGCATGTCCATTGAAACAGTCAACATCTGAGCAACAGACCCGCTGAAATAATACACTTGTGTTTGATATAATAAAACCAGCTGACTCTTTACTGCACTGATTTATCAGTGGATAGTGTGAGAACACTGAGGGTTACAAAGCCTTTTTTTCAGTGACAAACAGAGTAGGGGTGAATACTGTGCCCTCTTCAGCTACAAATCTCTGCCTGTCTCTGCTCTCTCTCTTTCTTCTTCTGCCAGATTCAGATTAGGGTCATATATAGAACAGATAAAAATATATAGTGCTATCTGGATGAAAATAGACGAATATAGTGAAGGACAATGCAGATGCAATGTAACGCAATATCCACATCTTGTATCTTATTTCATCCTGTGATCTTTCTCGTCACGCCAAGGATAAGACCACACACACACGCAAACACACACACAAACGGTTGTTTGCTGAACCTATCATATTCATGTATGCACAGCAAGAGAATAGTGAACAAATGGACAAAGACTCTTGAAAAAGACAGATTGTTTATCTGCCATCGCAAAGAGAAAGAGAACTGTGAAGACAAAAGGTGAAGGAGAGAAGGCACACTGGACAGCAGACCAAGTGTTAATAGGATAATGTTCACCACTAATTCCTGCAGGAGAGTTTACAGGCTGTACAGATAACCTGAATGTAAGAGTTAAGTACGCCATCCACAACACACCTGCACATCACTTTCACTTCCATATCTATAAGGACATATCTGGAGTATGTTTATGGTGTAGGCACTCGTGCAAGTGACAACATTCACCTGGGAATTTAGAAATAGTTTGTGGCACTGAAATGATTCCATAGAATGGCTTTTTACAGTAATGCTGTACATCCACCCTTCATTGTTGCACCTACCTGATGTTTCTTCTCCCACAGGTAGTCCAGAGTAATGCTTTCCACCACACGGTTGGTACAGAGCTTGCTGCCAAACACGTCCTGAAGCATGCGGATGAGGCAAACGTGATGCTCTACATCCATTGCATAGTAATGGTTGAAGTCCAGAAACACAACCTAAGAGAAAGAAACATCATCCTCAAATCTTAATCATCTAAACCCCACAGATGACCGTGATCATCATATTTAAACATCATTGATGTTGAAACTTATATATTCCGTTTTTCTCACTTCTTTCCTGTGTCTGCCCAAGAAGGACTTGATTTCTATTAGACCATCTCTCACCTGCAAAAGTTGTCACAAGGTTATATTTTTTTCCATGCATCCTTAAATGTAATAGTCTACTGGAATAGAAAATGGCATTAAATTGCATTTTAAAATAAAGAAACTACTGTTACAATCGTATGAATACAAGACAAGAAGAATGAATAATATGAATAAATATGACACATTTACAACATTACAAAACACCAACAAACAAAACAAAAGCAATTATTCTGTATCCAAACTGTTGTATGTTGTATATAACATATGCTGTCATAGTTGTATCTCATGACTAATCTGACTGAATCACATGTCAGAATGTCTAATTTTAGAGAAGGCATGTTTAAAACTAAGTCCACAACCTTTGATCTCTATTCAATACCATTGCAAATCTTACTGACATCGTCTGCAAACAACACAACAACACATTTACTACTCGTGATCAGACAAAAACAAAACATATGGACTGCTGAAATACTTATAATATAATAAGTATAATACTTATGAATAACATTTTTTTGATGTGACAGTTGAGAAAGAGAAGTATACAGCGGACAACAGTGAGTTGGAAAACATAATAAACCAACCATGGTGTATGTGTCAGTAAAGTGTACTATGTCCTCTACTCACCTTGTGTCCAAAGAGGCCATGGATGAAGTAAATCTCATTTCCTGGTTCGCCGGGTTTGGAAGAGACCCTGAGATCAAAATAGCGAATTCCAGCATCCAGCTGCTCCTTAAACGTTAGGTTCTGAGAACACAGACCACATCTCATCATATGTGCATTAAACCAAAAACTGGCTGCAAAGCCCAAAATATCTGTAGGCCTGTAATAATACACACAGAATAACTTTCAGAACATGCCCAAAATATGTTATTTTACAAATTATCTGCAGGCTGCTGGAATTTTGGGTGATTTGGGAGCTGCACCTGGGTCATGGACCACTTCACCATGACTTTTTTGGCTAATACGCTGAACATGGTGGCCAAGTATTGGACATAAGCCTTCTGATCTGGGCCCACGGGAGCATGCACATCTACCCAGAAGGTGAAGGAATCATGGGATCCTATAAACAGAAGAAGAGGATGATGAGAAATAATATCAATAAGGAATCAAAAGGGAATGTGGTAAGATGAGGAAAACTGGAACGTTGCAACATAATGTTTTGGAGAAAAATAGCATGGGAAAATTGGGAATGAAAATAAACTTAGTTTATTATAGACATGTTAAACAAATACATTAGCAGTGGAATATGGTAAAATGGAAATGCATTTTGATAAACAACAAAATGATAACAATAATTCAATATTAAAATGAACTCGCTAATTACATGAAATGCAAGAACGAAAAGGATGTAATGTAAGACAGCATACACGGACAATTGAGAAAATGAAGTATTGCTTCCACAAACACACATACACAGGACTCAAAGATATAACACATTCCATAAACCCTTATCTTAACCTCAACAAAGTTGTAACCTTCAAAAAGCCCATTATAGTTCTGAGAACCAGCCAAAATCTAACCACAAACATTGGCTCGACTCAAAATATGTTCCATTTACCCTTACCCTAAAATGAACCATCACAACTAAATGCCTAACCCAATGTGTACACACACGCACACACACACACACGTGCGTAGGGTAAGCAGAGGACGTCTTTACGCACAGACTCACCTGGCACAGCGAGGTGTTTGAGTGGCATGGCGCTGAGTTTAGACGGGAGCGACCCCATCCAGTCAGCGTTGACGTTACCGATCCCCGCAGGTCGCGTCTTCATGTCAGAAAAATGTCAACAAATCCCCCACAAGGAAAGCGCACTCCGGCGCAGACGCGCTCCCGGTGAGATCCCCGCGTGCTGCCAACAGCTGAATACAACCGCAGGGCATCCTGAAATGTCAGATTATGACATCTGCTGCCAGTAGACGTGCCATAAATGAGTAAAGGTGTGATTTCCTCTCGCTCCCCGGGTTCTCGCTACAGATGGTGCATGGCTTTGCGGTGCGTCGTGCTCCAACCGGCAAACCGTGGAGCCGTTGACAAGACCAGCGGGTGGTTAACGACCGGGATAATCCTCTTAGAGCGAAATCCCACTCGTGTTAAACCCCGTTCTCCTGCTTTTTGGTTTAACCTAGTCTGTGTGTGTGTGCAGAGACCACCCTCTGACTGTACGTACACAAACACACAGAAAAGAGACACATTGAAAAGTTGGCATAGTGCTGGAGAAAGCCACGGTATGACAATAGCAGCTCATCAACTGGTGGTGGCGCTGGTACTTAATTGGTGTGAGGCGAATAAAATGCTCACTAATAATCACTAGTCTATAAACAGACAGAGGGAGTGCCCTGAATGATCAATTAGTTAATGAATAAATTAAACCACAGCCAATTAAATAAATAAATAAATAAAAATACTCCAGATATAATTAAATGGGAACTCATTCTACCCTTGCCCTTATTTCATTATTTTTTATGAATCCAGCTTTTAAATAAAAAACAACAACAGAATTATTAAAATAAGATTTAATTATATTTATTAATTTCAACTTATTCAACTAAAGCATGGCAACAGGTTTGAGACCCCTGAACTAAAGCATGTTGGATTAAAACTAGAAAATCACAAATAAGGACTTCAAAATTCTAACCTCGGGAATACATTTTGTTTTGCCACTGAATTTTTGTTTTGTACATGATCATATCAATAGATTTTAGGAATATGATCAGTTTTGATGCCACATTAGAAAACAGGTTACTTTATTCTGCACAATTCAGACTCATTTTGGATCACAAATACATTCATTATTATGTATAAAACAGAGGCTTTTATTCGGAAATGTCTATATTTCTATGAAATATGTAATAAAGAACATTTTAATAATTTAATTATGTTATGTTTGATGTCATTTTAAGCTCATTTTGCCCACTCTGACAAGACAAGACACTGAGTAGCCCCAGGTCATTTGACTTTAAATGTTTTTAACCACGACACCACAGCGCCATCTCTTGGTCCAGCTCAGTCACTACAATTGTGTAGCACTCATCCCAGACATTTTCCCTTTCAGTCACAGAAAATAAAAAAAAGACAAAAAAGGTGTCACATAGCTAGAAATATTTATAATCGTTGCATCATAATCATTAATTAATTACGTCATATTTCAACACCTATTTGATTTTACACTTCCCCGTCCGTTTCACTAAGAACACCAAGTACCGGGATGCATTGCTCCCTCTCTAAGTCACCATTGTGTGTACGTTTCCATAGGGAACGGACACGCGCGCACGCACGCACGCACATACACAAACACACACGCGCGCGCCTTATCGTAAGAGCCGAGGATTAAACGCTGCGTGAGTTTTATCTGTGGAAACTTGGTGCTATCAGCAGAGACAGACAGCGACACGAGCAACGGAAGAATGGTGAGTTTTCAACAGAGACGCAGAAAAAAAACGAGAGCGAGAAAGAGGCGAGTCGAAGAGTGCTGTGGTGTGTTTAATTCTGAACCGAGCCGAACCAGACCAGACTTCTACTCTAGACCTGCTTATCATCATCATTATTGCTATCTGTATTATTCTTATTACGTGAACGTGCCTTGTCTGATAAATTATATATACATTTTTTAATTTCTTAAACTTACTGAACACAATTTAAATGACTTATTTATCCATTCAACCAAGAACAGCCCTTTATAGGGGAGACCTTGTGAAGAGCGCACCAGGGATTACAAACAGTAATCCAACATGAATGAAGAGACCAAAGTAAGTTCAAACAAAGCAGGTGCACTTGGACTCTTAACATTCAAAAAAACTCAACGTTTTTTAAGGGGAACTCGATTCTGTTTCCTTTTCCCTGGCAGTACAGTGTCCATGCATGCAGGAATTGTCCTTGAGTAACTTCCTCGTGTCACGTGACCCCTGCGTAGGCTACACCTTAATTCCCTTTAAACCCCTGCACAACAGATTGCCATGTGTGAAAGCCTGGTCTCTGCTTGTCATCCTGCTCAGTGTCTCACTGACAGATGGTTATTAACATAATATACTAATACGTCACATGAAATGTGATGATTTCTGATCAGCAAAATTAAACTGTAGTATGATTTGGCATCAACATATTTTTTTTGTGTGTGAATGCCGGTAAAGACACAGCAGACAGTAAACGATACTACTGTCCAGTGGGGGAAAAGTCTATATACTGCAAAACAAAAACAGTCAGGTGCTTGGGGATGGAGGTGGATGACGGTAAGCATTGCAGTGATGTAACATCCTACTTAAATCCCCAGTGACCTAATCTGCCTCGGGCTGCCTATGTCATCTCCTTTGGGTCGTTGTGTTAGTTCCTCTCACTCATGTCACACACCACCTCCTCCTCTCAGAACAAGAAAGAAAGAGCAGATAATTTCTCCTCAGATCGTTTAACCATTCAAGGGTATTTTGTAATTCTGTCTTTTTTGTTCATATTACATATTATATAATATGTACAATATATTATATAATATGAACAACACTATATATTATTAAGTCTGGGTGTGTGTTTCTCTTCACTGAAGGCTTGCAAAGTAGACTGTTGACTCTTGGCTGAACTACATGAGCAGGACCCAAACTGTCCCAACAATGGACCGGTTTCTGAGAGACGATTTATGAACGTGAAGGAAAGGTGAGCATCGGTCACATTAATATGCACAACAGTTGAAAAGAAGTCTTTTTGAGAAAAGAGGCTGGTTTCAACAAATGTCTAGAGCTGGAAATAGCACAGGACCTAAAACTGAAAAACAAATCTACCTACTGTAAAGGTGCTTCACCTGACAACTTTAAAAAGGTTAAAAATAATCTGATGAAACCTTTATTTCCAGAAATGATGAATCGATATACAACGCTGAGGCAGCTGGGTGATGGCACCTATGGCAGCGTGGTGATGGGGAGAAGTAATGAGTCTGGAGAACTGGTGGCTATCAAGAGGTGAGAATTATGACTTGTTTTTAACTTGAGGATTTAAATATCATCTGTCCTTGATTGACTTTGACAGTGTATCGATTAGGGCTGCAATGATGAATTAATTGTTAATTGATTACTAAATTAATTGCTAAAATATTGATAATTGACAAATATGGTTTAAGGTTTTAAATTTGTTTCCCTGATTTTTCAGCTTCTTAATTAATATTTTCTTGTTTCTTTCCTTCATGTAACAAAAAAAACCTGAATAAACAAGATTTAAGAATATCATCATTTTAAGTTTTGGACTTAACAGACAACTTATATAAAGTATAAAAATACTTGTTTGTTGCAGCCCTGATGTTGATATAGTATTATTCATGTAGTCGTAGAATGGTGTGGTTTGGTTATTATACGACAGTGTTACAGTTTAAGTGTTGTCTTTCTCTCCTTTTAAACTATACTACACTATACTTACTAAACATACTAATTCCGCCCCCATGTAGTGTCAGGAAATTAAAGCTGCAGTGCGTAACTTAACATTATTTGTATGCTGCATCCTTAATATGAAAATGGGCCCTGTCAAGCAATATTATTAGACTTGACTGTCTGTGCAGCAGCAGCACATGAGCAGGTTGGGGCAAGGAGCTATTATCCCATCAAATTGTTAAACAACCAGGTTTACTTGAGCAGTGGATTTAACTCCTGAATTACTAGAGCAATGTTGCAGGTGCTTCCGTCCGATGTGACATAAAATGAATCAAACAACACAAGATCTTAACACTCAAAACTGAGAAGAACAGAGAGGGACATGTGGAGCTGATAGGCTTAATCAACATTGTGTCGTCACAAAGATCTAAATTTCTTTGTTTATATATAGGAAGTTATGTATAAAAGCATCAATGATCATCATAAAAATAGGTATTGTGAACTTAAAGTAAAAAACAGAAACATGGTGTTTAAACAATATTTTTAAATAAACTTTCCATGTAATGGTGCTTTTCCACTATATAGTTCTAGCACGACTATTGGCTCGACTCTACATGTTTTTTCTTGCTCTTCCATTAGTGAAAGCACCCGATGGTTTATTTTGGTACCTGCTCTGTTGATGTTCCAAGCGAGCTGAGCCAACACTCAAACGTGACGTCGACAGGCTGTCGGTGACTGGCATCGAGTGTCGTTCCTGGAAGAGTCATGAGTGTGACGTCTGACACAGGAATCAAACCGAACTGTGGATCGATAAAAAAAGAAAACGTGTTCATCTCCAACATTTAGCAAGGAAATTTCTAAAATCTCAATATTTAACAGAGGGATTTAGAGTATTTCGTGTCAGCGAATTCTAAGTTAAATCACAACCCGTATTTCAGTTCAGTGACTAGAATTGTATAGTGGAAAAGCACCATAAGTTTAAAGGGGACATACAGTATTATGCTAAATCAACTTTTTAATTATTTTAATCCTTATATTTGGGACTCTGGAGGCCCTATCAGTTGGCAAAGTATATTTTTGTGTTCTTCAGTCTCAGTACAGGCGATAAAACGTGATGTTGACTTCCGTGCTCACTGGGACAGCACAAAGCCCTAAATTCCTGGAATTGTTGTCTGGTGGAGCTCAGCTTTGTCCATAAAACAGTGCTGGCGAGGGCAACGGTATCTGAAAACCGGAAGTCTGAGAAAAGTTCTATTCTTGGCTCCACAGTGCAGCACAGAGTCCTACACAAACTTCCAGCCTCAGAGGATTTATCTGTCCAGTGGATACATGTTATATATGATGTCAATGAGCCATGCAAATGATCACTTTTCCAAATGCTAACTGCTGTTAGCTCCCAGAAGCCTTAAATTTCGTTTTACTTTTTTTAAGGTGGACCCAAAGAGATACTACTAAACAGAGCGTTCTGAACAGGGCTGTTTTGGCAGGGTGATTGAACTGCTGTGGTGCTTCATCCTTATGGTATGAAATAGGATATAATATGAATCCTTAGTAATTTTTCATGTGGAAACTAAATTTCTACATTTACATTCTGGGGAAATTTTCTGGACTTTTATAAAACATATATAAATACTTGCACATAAAAAGAAATAGTGTTGCGTAGGACTAAGGACACACACGCAAGGCATACAGGTTTCCTGCCATCACCAAGGCAAACAAACAGGCTGTCATAGTTCCATGCCTTTGTTTCAGCAGCAGCAAGGCTCAATAATAGATGAGAAACCTGGGAGATGTATCCACTCGTTGATCATTCAGTTACCGTGCAAGACAATACTGTGGTGACGGTGAAAGGGAGTGAAAGTAGAGGGGTGTGTGTCGGGTTGCCGACACCGTGGAAGGAACGAGTGTAACTGGCAGGTGCCCAGAGACCTGAAAAGTTATCTGCACGTTCTGTAACTCTTACATAATTCCAAAGGGTGGGACGGGTTACGCTGATCGGGGGAAGATAAACAATTGTGAAAAGGTGTCTCGTTTACCAGCTGGTCATGTGGGGTCGTCACATGTACATAGCAACGCAAACAGTGACAGAACTGACAGCTTAAGGTGTCATGAAGCCTGTCAGGTTTAGAATGTCACTACATGTCGCTAGGACTGGGCAATATCGATATTATATCTGTATTGTGGTTTTAAAGGTGTGTTGCATTGATAATCATCCCATTGAGCAAATTTATAAATACACTAAATATGATAAAATAAATTATTATTGATTATTAATAATAAAAGAAAACATGGAGTCGACAAAAACCCGCCACTTATTTCAATGTAAGGCAAATTATTTGTGTTATAGCAGAATTTTACCATATTTATAGGCTATTTCATACACATAAATATCCTTCATTTAACACAGACAAACAACCCTTGCGCAGCTTTATATCTCGATATATCTCCTATATCGGGCTATAGGTTAAAAATATCAAGACATTATTACAGCCTAAAGCTTCAGTGTATGAGCTGAAGTTGGCGATGCAGATAGTTAGATAGTTACACTTCTGTGAATTCAATTCATAAAAGTCATGATATCATGTGTACCTTTAGTTTTAACATACACACATACACTATGTGACATACCTTTTTCTTTCATGGCGTGTCGTCCGTAGGATGAAGAGGAAGTTTTACTCGTGGGAGGAATGTATGAACCTACGAGAAGTGAAGGTGAGGCCACTGATACTGTGAGTGGGTTGTGGTAGAGCATGAGAAACAGCAGTCACTTGCAACAGTGAAAGCAATGAGATGAAATATGTTGCTGTGTGATCCACACTCCAACACACCTGATTCAAATAAATGGCTTGTTGATGAGGTGATTTGAATCATGTGTGTTGGAGCAGAGGAAACATCTAATGCTGCTTTTCCACTTTACGGTCCCGGCACGGCTCAACTCTGCACTTTTTTTTTTTTTTGCTTTAGTGATAGTACCCGGTACTTCTTTTAGTACCTGCTCTGGCGAGGTTCCAAGTGAGCTGATGGGGTCGATGTTCGACATCGTCAGACTGCCGGACTCTAATTGGTCAGAGTTCCGTCACTGGAAGAGGCATGAGCAAGACACAATAATCAATTCGAACAATGCCGAACTGTAGATCAATTAAAAAGACTTAAAAATCCTGAAAATTTGTGCTAATCTCCAACATTTAGCAAGGAAATGTCTAAAATCTCAATATTTAACAGAGGAGTCTGGTGTATTTGGCGACAGCACTGCTGAAAGCCTGCGATCGCGAGCGGCAATCCGCATGACAACCCCTGCCACTGTACTTCAGCTCAGTGTCAGACAGTCTGTGATTCTAATGATTCAGTTACACTGAAAACAACCTCTTTACAAGTCACTAGTTTGTGTGTGTTGCATATAAAACACAGCAGGATCGACCAAACTGTGTAGAGTCGAGCCGCGCCATGCCGAGCCGAGTTAAGGCATGCCGGGACAATGTAGTGAAAAAGTGGCATCAAACATGAGGGCAGTGGGTGCACAGGACCAGGATTGAGAAACCCTGATTTAGGCAATATCACAAAATGGGTCTTTGAACAGTTTTTTTTAGTAGATTTGTTGTTCAGCACCAATGCAAATTTAAATCCCACACACTGAAAAAAAAAAGGATCTCGATGAGTAATTCATGCTGCACACAACACTAAAAATATGCAATATGTTCATCGTTGTTATTATAATGTATATAAGCACTCATTTTCTTAATGTTTTAAAATGCTGTGTGTCACACCAGTCACTGAAGAAGCTGAACCATGCAAACGTGGTGAAACTGAAGGAGGTCATCAGAGAGAACGATCACCTCTACTTTGTCTTTGAGTACATGAAGGAGAACCTTTACCAGCTCATGAAGGACAGGTACAGAGCGTCACAATTTATGACACGTTGTGGACAATTTGAGTGACACGTCGGGTGTTTGACAACGAGATAGCGTGTTATTCTGTGTGCACAGACTGTGACAGACAAAACGGTGCTGACATTAGCAGGTTAATCGGATTTATATTCATTTTATGTTTGCAGAAGAAAATTGTTCCCCGAATCAGTGATAAGAAACATAAGCTTTCAGATATTGCAAGGCCTGTCGTTTATTCACAAACATGGTAGGTGGACGTGTTCCCGTCATGCCTTTCAAACGCATTAAGCCTTGTTGGTACTCGCGCGAGGCAACCGTGGTGCATGCTGCAAGATTCATTTCACAGTCCTACAATGTCAAAGTAATGAGGACAACTATAAAACTCGTCAAATTGGCCATTAATTGATCAGAATCTTGGAGTTTGTAAAACCTGAATGACTTTGTTTACATGGACATGGATGTTCTGATTATAACCAGATTAAGTCTGAACACGACATTGCCATTATTACCTAAACCGCAATAAGTAATCTGAACAAAAAAGAATCGAAATTAAGACTAATGAAGACATTTTAATCACTTTAATCAGATCCTGAAGTCTTATTGGAGTATTCACAGCAGTGGATGTCATGTAGATGTTCAGATTATGCTCAGTAACAAGTCAATACATGACTGAATGTGAATATAGGAATTCAGAGAAATCTGAATGAATAAACCAATTATTAACTCATGGAAACATAATCGTTTGAAACATTTCTAGTAACAGTTAGATTATTGGTGTCCATGTAAACAAAGTCCAGACCTGCCTCACTAACCCTTTGATCTGCATGTGTATTATTACTGGATGTGTGGATCGTATGTTATATACACGCTGTCTAAACCATACACATGCTTCCACACATCCAACAGAAGTGAATGCGCTTTTCTCTCCTTTAACTCCTTTTCCTTCCTGTATCTTTCACTTCTCTTTGTCTTTGGTCCGTCATTAGAGAGAATAAAAGGCTCTCAGAGAATGAAATTAGGAACATCATGTTTCAAGTGATCTCTGGGTTGGCTTTTGTACATAAGCATGGTAAGAGGCTTTAATCTGTGAATCTTCCCTTGTTCGAAAGGTAGCTTGACCTTTAGCTTGGGTGGTGTGTTTGTGTGTGTGACCTTTGCAAAAACCACTAGTTTAAATAGGATTGTTGTCATTGTGTATGGTCATTAACTATATTAATGCACTGGATTATATACAATTACAATTCTGTTAGGTTTCTTCATGACACAACCATAGCTACAATTTGCTGTGCTGATGTGCAACTACCTTTTGCTGAAACATATCCAAAGTAATGCTAATATTTATTGTACCCCATAATGCCAGTGAGTAACATAAAACGTGTAAAACATACACAGACAAACTGCACACTAACCGTTTACGACTGCAGTCTGAGGCTAAAAGTTTTAACTCTTGTGCAGGTTTCTTTCACCGAGACATGAAGCCAGAGAATCTGTTGTGCATGGGTCCAGAACTGGTCAAAATAGCAGATTTTGGACTGGCCAGAGAGATCCGCTCCAAACCTCCGTACACGGACTACGTGTCGACCAGATGGTGAGAGGAAAGGCCATCACGAATCATAAAGAACAAATGCATCAGTGTACATTAGTATGAGAGTTTTGGGCTATGTTTATTTACATACTGTGTTGTTATTTCTTTAAGGTATCGAGCCCCAGAGGTCCTGCTCAGGTCATCCATCTACAGCTCTCCTATTGACCTGTGGGCTGTGGGCTGCATTATGGCTGAACTCTACACACTCAGACCTCTTTTTCCTGGGAACAGTGAAGTGGATGAGATCTTTAAGATTTGCCAAGTCCTGGGCACTGTCAAAAAGGTGTGAATAAACTTAATAGAGACAGGATAAGATGGTAGGGGCCGAATTTGGTATAAATTTGATGAAATTTGAACAGCATGGCAGTTTATTTCAAAGGCTTTTCCATCATTTATCACTATTAACAACAACTTTTAGATTCAAGTTTGGATTTGACATTCATATTGATCCTAAGCGAAGATAAATTATATTTTAAGGTCAAACTATAACAAAATTGGAGCCTCTTTCATCAAATCACATGTGTTCAGGTTGGGTTGGGTTTCTTCTGCATTATTGTAGGTGATTTACATCCATTGGGCATTTGTTATATACTGTCTCAAGACAAAATATCCATCAGTCTAGTGCATTATAACTTTAACTTTGACACCTACTTTATTTTTTTAATTAATATGGGGCATGTTACAGAGCATAGTCCCATATGTTCACGTCGACATGTAAATGTTTTTAAATCACGTTTTGAAAGGTGGTAAAGATTCTCATATAAGATGCAATTTCAGATCCGTCTATCTGCGGCTGTCGCATAAAACGCACACGTCAAAAATCAATAAGTGTAAAATAGCATGCTATGTTGTGAATGCTGGCAAAAACGAAACACACCAATCTCTTTGTGTCTGTTTTGAGAATATATTCATGTCTCTCCATTAGATGGATTGGCCTGAAGGCTACCAACTTGCAACTGCGATGAACTTCCGCTTCCCCCAGTGTGTGCCGACCCACCTAAAGACACTGATCCCAAATGCCAGTCATGAGGCCATCGCTCTGATGAAGGACATGCTGCAGTGGGACCCCAAGAAAAGACCCACAGCTGTGCAGGTATGAAACACGAATGGTGTTTTGTCCACTATATAGTATAGTAACCACAAACTCTACACGGTTTGGTTGGTTTTTCCATTACAAAATAGTACCTACTCAACGTGGACGGGGTCATGCATGAAACTGCAGTGACTTCATTTTATACGTTACACACAAACAGGTGACTTGTAAAGTAGTCATGTTCGATGTACTGAATCATTACAATCAGTTGATTAAAAAATATTTGTTCAGTACGTCCTCCATGACCCGAGAACAGACTCGGTCTGACAAGGTCACTGAATACAGCGGCAGGGTTTGTGATGCGGTTCGCCACTCGCGATCAGCAGTGCCGTCACTCCTGTGTTAACTGATGCGATTTTAGACATTTCCTTGCTAAACGCTGGAGATGAACCCACATTTTCAGGATTGTTAAAGGAGACAAATCCTTATATTTGGGACTCTGGAGGCCCTATCAGTCGGCAAAGTGTGAAAAAAGATGACTCACTCGTGTTTTTGTGGTCCTCAGTCTAAGTACAGGAGATGAAACACGCAATGTTGACTTCCGCACTCCTTGGGATGTCACAATGTGCAAAATTCCTGGAATTGTTGTCTCACGGAGCTCCGCTGTGTCCATAAAACATGCGAGAGTGCTGGCGAGAGCAACGGTATCCGAAAAACCGGAAGTCTGCAAAGTCCAAAAAAGTTCTATGGTTGGCTCCACAGTGCATCACAGAGTCCTACACAAACTTCCAGCCTCAAGGGATTTATCTGTCCAGTGGATACCTGTTACATATGACAGCAATGTGCCTGCTAGAGCCTGCAAATGATCACTTTTCCAAATGCTAAGTGCTGTTAGCTCCCAGTAGCCTCTGTGGCTGATGCCATTTCCTGTCCCTTAAGTTATGTTTTAGGCGTTTCCCTGCTCCAACACACCTGATTCAAATAAATATGTCGTTAGCAGGCTTCAGCAGAGCTTAGTGACGAGCTGATTTGAATCAGGTGTGTTTGAGCAGGGAAACGTCTAAAACATGCAGGACAGTGTCTCCCCAGGACCAGGAGTGAGAAATCCTGGATTAATAGATTAATGTCATTTTAATCAGGTTCTACACCATAGTTCATCCCGTCTGCTCCTGCAAAGTGTCAAACCTCTACATGTGTGCTCCGTGTCACATACACATTCACAGTCACGTAACGATTACATCGTCGGTCATAATTTAGAGTCCACTGAGACAGTTCGCACTCCGTGTGCCCTGACTCACAAACAAACACCTTTCCATTGAGAGTGATGATGCTTTTCCATTTTCTGTTTACACAGCTCCCAAGTGTAGGATGCACCATATCTAAACTAATTATAGGCTTTTCCATCAAAACACATTGCCATCATGTTAAATTTAGACAACAGACGTAGAAACGCTTGAATGGAATAACGTCTACGGCTATTGCTGTCAAGTTAGTAGATGTTATTTTCTGTTTACGTGGTATTTACTTGATTTACATATGGGGTGGGCGGTGTGAAGACAGAGTATAATAAATCTCAAAACCTGTGTACATTTAAAAAAGTAAAGTATTGACAGTATTGACTCCATACTCACTTCCTCATCAAGATTACAACTTGATATCCTTTCTCTCCTTTGACTTAACATTTTCAATAATGACGATGACCTTATGTCCCCCCCAGCATGGTTTTCGATTCACATATTCCTTACATCATGTGGTTGCACCTAGTTATTATGTGTTTCGAGATTAATAAAATATGAAGGCAAAGACAGATTTGTATGTATTGCTTGTGTTTTCCTTCGGATAAGTTCACAGCTGTCCCTTTAACACATCATAATGTTTCTTACGGTTCTTAATGTTGCCCAGAGAATAGATTTAGACTTGACCTTTGTTTAAGAAACACTGGCATTAAACCTCTCCTCAGGTTTGAGCAGGCAGGGTGCACAACAGCATCATTCATTCAAACATAATTCCTTTCTTTCTTTGGCTAGGCTCTACGTTACCCGTACTTCCAGGTGGACCAAGTGTTGGGGCCACGTCCTCAAAGCCAGGAGGTCAAGAAAGTACAAGCCAGGCCACTGGCCAACAAGCAGGTCCTGGAGTCCAAGACGGATCCCAAGCAGTCTTCCTCCGAGTCCAAAGCCTCCACACCTCCCTTCAGAAATCAGCAGCAGCAACATCTTCAGCAGATCCCTTTGTCAGAAGCTGAAAGTAAACCACCAGGTGTCAACCATGCAGTAAGTGTTTCTTTGTAAATCAGAAACATATTTAATCTGATATATAATAATGACAGAACCTACAGGCTAGATTGTCAGGATAAGCCATAAAGATAATCATAAGGTAGCCAAATATGACAATAATAATCATAAAATGTGTGCGTCTTACCCTTTATGTAGAAAGCAGTGGCAGTGGGAAGTGAGAACAGCGCTGGGGCTGGTGCGGCGGGTACGCTGAAGAGCAGTCGTCGTCGCTGGGGCCAGACGGTGGCCAAGACCTCAGATAGCTCGGATGATTGCGACTCGCTGGAAAACGCTGCTTCAAACTCGAAGAAACCGAGCCTGGGGAAAGCAGAAGGGGAGAGGAGCTCTAAGGATCACCGCTCACAGTAAGCGCAACTGGTTTAGCAGAAATTTGAGCACCAACACTTTATTTGCATAATCTGCAGAAAACTGAAAATGTGTCTTTTTCTTATTCATCTCATGTATTATTTAAGGGCACTGGAGAGAAGTATTTTATTATATGCATACATGAAAACATAACACACATAGAACTGGAGCTCATATTCAAGACTCAAATGTTCATTGTGTAAGAATTAGTGACATCTAATGGTGAGACTGCAGATTGCAAAGAGGAGCCTTTTCTGTTCACCCCTGTAAAACTCCCACTCTCTCCCTCTGCTTTTCATGGCAAGTTCCTCACTTAAAATGCATATTCAAAACTTATTCTAAGGCGATGAAAACCAAATTGTTTGATTGCAAATCGATAATACGACAACACAAACTTATTCTGTCAATAAATCCTCCTAAATGTTACACACCGGACCTTTTAATGTGTTGTAAAGATGCTTTTTGAGCACATACCTTTTGTCTGGTGTCTCTTTTTTTAGGCCCAAGGAGCAGAAACCTCTGTATTCCTTCAGCACGGTGACCAAGCTGCCCAACAATGTCAAGATAGGCCAGGTGGACTGCAATCTTCCAGGATCCGCTGCACGCCAGCACTATCTCAGCCAGTCACGATACCTGCCTGGTAAGACAGTCAGTTAACTGTCATTTTTTTATAAATGGAACTTGGTGCCATAAAAGAAATTGTTGAAACTCTCTCAGTGTATAGGTAAATCATGTAATATAACTACACTCCTACTGCTTGAATGGTTCCCCAACTGTTATTTTCTTCAGTTTGAGATTAATAAAAAATTTTCCCCCGCAAACTTGACAGGGACTGACCACTCAATTAATCTAATGAAAAAGTAAAAATCATGACATTCACCTGGAGTCTGATTCTGTTATGTTTAGGGCTGATTGGCAAAAACCAGACTTCATTGGGAGATAAAGAAATGAGCGGCATGACGCTGCGAGATCTGTGGGAGAACTCGAACACTGTAAACAAACCGCTCGCTCCTATTGGAGGAGAATTGTCCGTCACCAGAACCAACGCAGGTAAGAGAAGTGGAGAGAACTTTGCTTTCCAGATTTTACAAACGTAAATAAATCATATCAAAACATTTTTTTTTTAAAGTCAAATGGCTGATAGAGCTCCCAGTAAATGACCTGTGGCCAAAATGACGATACTGATAATGTGTCATTATACCAAAATATGAATAAAGGGTGTTTTAATGCAATTTATTCTCATTAAAGCTATTGGAATTAATCTTCTGTGAACTGTAAAAAAAAAAACCTTATCAGAAGAAATGACAGTCCATACCTGAGGTTATGCCACTTGTCCGTCAACAGCGGGAGACAACAAGCTTAAGCGGTTAGTGATATAAATAGACTGTGACTTGTCTTGTTTTGCCATGCAGCGGAAACCTGGCAACTGTCAAGTGCCGTCTACTGCTAAATGATATGACCGTCGTTCTACACAAAAGCTCTAAATGATAACGGTGCCTCCTGATCTGTAGTTACAGGGCCGTGGACAATGCTCAAGTGTCTGCGAATTTAGAGATGGGAGACCACTAAAAATCATTTGTCATGTAGACCGACACACAATATGTGTCCCTGCTGTGCTCCTGCCTTCCCTCTCTTGTGTCTCTTTCTTTGGCCTCGTCTCTCCCTCCCCATTGCTTATTCATGAGATTAAGACTGTCTGTATAAGATCAAGTGTTTAAACGGCCCTCACTCCCCCTGCTCATTTGTCTCGCCTCTCAGCATTTACACGCACACTCATCACACCAAATCACTAACATCTTCATGATGTCTGTTTTCTAATAATTTTCTATGTTTCTTATTCTCCCTTTTCTCTTATTGCATGCAACTCCTTCCTTTTTCTTTTGCTGTGAGAAAAGAAGAGAATGCCTCCGAGTCTGTGGATAGTCCACTAGAGGGAACTGTTGTTAAAGAAAGAATACTGGAGAAAATTGACCTCTCCAAAGGTACTTCATCAAAATGACTTTGAGTGTTCTGTTCTGCTACGGTGTATTTTACAGCTAGAAGCACACGTATACAATTGGACCGCTGATGCCGCAAGTGTCCCTTCAATTGACTGGCCACGTTAAAGCTGTATTTGCTGTAGTTAGTATGAATGAGATAAACTAACAAGCAGCATGGCCTCTGATACAGCAAGCTTTACATGTGAAAGAAGCCAACGGCTAAAAGCTCCGCAGGTGACAAGGGTATAAATACACAGTTTAACCCGAGAACTAAGACCTCCAGTTGCTAAATAGATGGTAAATTGCACTACAACCACAACATCTTCACGTGGGAACAATGAGGCTTTTTGACTAATCACAGTGATAACCATCTGTGACTGCTGGCGCAGCAGATCAATGTTGTCTCTTGAAAAGTTGAATGACTTCAATCACTCAGCCTTATTCATCTGTTTGGGTCTTTTGTAGTCGTTGCATATGCAGCAGCATTCTCACACTCACAGTAACACAAGTGATTATCATCAGTGTTTGTGACGACATTAATTTGATGGATTTTATTTTTTCAGTGTTTTCTTATGAGTATAACTGAGAATTGGAACATGAAAATGCAAGTCTTTCCTCTCTTTCAGGGAACTTTGTAAGCACCAAGTACAACCTCTCTGGTGGTTACATCCCTTCATTCCAGAAGAAAGAGGTGGGCTCAGTGGGGCAGAGAATCCAACTTGCTCCATTGGCTGGACAGCACACAAGTAAGGACAGATTTCATACGAGTTACCAGTCAACAAAATGATTCTTGATACTTTAAACCAGATTACCTTTAAGCTCCATGTTGGTTTGAGATTAAAGCAACACAAGAGTAAACACTCACTTTCTCTAAACTGAACTAACCTCAACTGACTTATTTTCTGTTTTCCACTTTCTCACGTTTTTATTCACTGGTGTTTCCTGCTCCTCTTTCTTCACTCTTTCAGTCAATCTTTCTTTGCAATTTCATTGTACAATGAAATGACAATAAAGACTTTCTATTTCTATTTCCCTCTTCTCCCCCGATAATAAAAAAAAAAGAAAAAACAAAAGCTGCAAAATCCAAGCTCATGTCCAACTCATCCTTAAGTGAATCCAATGAAGGTACAATCATTTTCTCTTTGTTGGTATTAGGTTTGGTGTATTAAGGGATTGGCTTTAAAGTGGCAATCTCAAAGATTTATGTCCTGGTTAATTTGGCGACACCGGCAGTTTCTTAATGTGGGGACAATAAATGCAGATTACAACACATTTATCTGATAAATGTGGATGCTGGTTCTTCCATTACTGCCTTCAAATGCGACTGAATGAATGTATGTATTTTAAAGGCTGAAAACCTTTGAATTTGCCACTTTATTTGCTGCTAATATTGTAGCGGGGAAAAGGCTGTCGTTCACTGCGTTTTAATGTATTAAATATGAAACAAAACATGCTGTAACTAAAACATACTTGACTTTATACACCAACATACAAGTATACATATCGGAGATAGGCAAATGGGACTAACTCGCATGTTCCTTCAGATTACGAGGGCTGGAAGAGGAGGACAGAGGGGACTCAGTTGAAAGGGAACAGCTATTCAGCTCTGAGGAAAACCTCCGGGAATCTCCTGACCAGAGCGCCTGCTGCCCAGCCCGTCCATGGACGAGT